>NC_037671.1:24023079-24333559 GCF_003255815.1 Theropithecus gelada
ACTGCTCTCTTCAAAGCTGTCAGACAGAGTCGTTTGCGTCTGCAGAGGCTTCTGCTGCGTTTATTTTTTACTGTGCCCTGTCCCCAGAGGTGGAGTCTACAGAGACAGGCAGGTTTCCTTGAGCTGCTGTGAGCTCCACCCAGTTCGAGCTTCCCAGCAGCTTTGTTTACCTACTTAAGCCTCAGCAATGGCGGGCGTCCCTCCCCCAGCCTCGCTGCTGCCTTGCCGGTAGATCACAGACTGCTGTGCTAGCAATGAGGGAGGCTCCGTGGGCGTGGGACCCTCCCGGCCAGGTGTGGGATATGATCTCCTGGTGTGCCTGTTTGCTTAAAGCGCAGTATTGGGGTGGGAGTTACCCAATTTTCCAGGTGTTGTGTGTCTCAGTTCCCCTGGCTAGGAAAAGGGATTCCCTTCTCCCTTGCGCTTCCCAGGTGAGGCAATGCCTCGCCCTGCTTCAGCTCTCGCTGGTCGGGCTGCAGCAGCTGACCAGCACCGATCGTCCGGCACTCCCCAGTGAGATGAACCCAGTACCTCAGTTGAAAATGCCGAAATCACCGGTCTTCTGTGTCGCTCGCGCTGGGAGTTGGAGACTGGAGCTGTTCCTATTCGGCCATCTTGCTCCGCCCTCCTTTTTTTTTTTTTTTTTGAGACGGAGACTTGCTCTGTTGCCCAGGCTGGAGTACAGTGGCGCGATCTCGGCTTGCTGCAAGCTCTGCCTCCTGGGTTCATGCCATTCTCCTGCCTCAGCCTCCTGAGTAGCTGGGACTGCGGGCGCCCGCCACCATGCCCGGCTAATTTTTTTTTTTTTTTTTGTATTTTTAGTAAAGATGGGGTTTCACCACGTTAGCCAGGATGGTCTCAATCTCCTGACCTCATGATCCACCCACCTCTCAAAGTGCTGGGATTACAGGCGTGAGCCACCGCACCCGGCCAGAAATTTTTTAGTATGACATTTTAATTCCTTTGTTGTTTCTTTTACTATATATTTTTAAGTCATTATTATAGTGGTTACCATAAGGATTGCAATTAATATTCTAATTTATAACAATCTAATTTAGATCAATATTAACTTAATTATAATAACATACGAAAACTTTGCTCCTATGTAGTTCCCTTCCCTCCCTACTTCTTTTTGTTGTTACTGTCATAAACATTACATATTTATACAATGTATGCTCAGTAGCACAGATTTATAATTAGCACTTTGTGCAGTTGTCTTTTAAATCAAATAATATAAAAACAAGAGTTACAAACAAAAACCACAATTATACTGTCTTTTATGTTTACATATGCAGTTACATTTACTGCTACTGTTTATTTCTTCCTGTGGATTGGAGAGTCCTTTCATTTCAGCCTGAAGGGTTCCATTTAGCATTTCTTGAAAGGCAGATTTGCTAACAACTAATTCCTCTTGGTTTTCTTTTATCTGGGAATGACTTAATTTCTTCTTCATTTTTGAAGAGCAGCTTCTCTGGATATAGAATTCCTGGTTGGCAGTCTTTTCTTTCAGCGTTTTATATCATCCCACTTCCCTCTCTTCCATACGGTTTCTTTGGAGAAACCCAATGTTAATCTTACTGAGGATCTGTTATCTATAAGTTGCTGATCTCTTGCTGCTGTCAGGATTCTTTTTTTCTCTTTGACTTTCAACTGTTTGATTATGATGTGTCTAATTGTAGATCTCTTTGAGTCTATCCTACTTGAAGTTTGTAGAGCTTTTAGGATGTGTTGATTAATGTTCTTTTTTGTTCTGGTGTTTTTTGGGTTTCTTTGACAGGGTCTCACTCTGTCACTCAGGCTAGAGTGCAGTGGGCAGTCACGGCTCACTGCAGCCTTGACTTCCTGGGCTTAAGCACTTCTCTTATGTCAGCATCACAAGCAGCTGGGGCTACAGGCCTGTGCCACAATACCCAGCTAGTTTTTGTATTTTTTATAGAGACAGAGTCTCACTATGTTTTTCAGGTTGGTCTTGAACACCTGGGCTCAAGTGATCCTCCCGCCTTGGCCTCCCAAAGTGCTGGGATTACAGGTGTGAGCCACTGCACCCAGCCAATTAGTGCTATTTTTCAAATTAGAGAGGTTTTGGCCACTATTTGTTCAAATATTCTTTCTGCTCCTTTCTTTCCTCTCCTAGAACTCCCATTATGTGTTTGTTGCTGTCTTGATGGTATCTAAGACTCTATTAATTTTTTCTTTCTGTTCCCCAGATCGAGTCATCTAAATTGACCTGTCTTCAAGTTTGCTGATTGTTTCTTCTGCTTGTTCAGATCTCTTGCAGAGCCCTTCTAGTAATTTTTAAATTTTAGTTCTTATACATTCTATATCAGAATTTCTATATGGTTCTTTTTTTATTATTTCTGTCTCATTATTGGTACTCAATTTGGTGAAACATCATTCTGTTGATTTTCCTTAATTCTTGAGACATGGTTTTCTTTAGTTTTTTGATCGTATTTAAAATGCTGATTTAAAGTCTTTGTCCAGTAAAGTCTAATATCTGGGCTTTCTCAGGGACAGTTTCTCTTGTCTCCTTTTTTCCTGTGCACGAACCATATTTTCTTGTTTGGAGAGTTTTCTTATGATTTATAATTTTTGTTGTTGAAAACTGGACATTTGAAATAATACAATGTGGCAGCTCTGGAAATCAGATTCTTCTCACTCCCTACAGTTTATTGTTGTTATTTGGTGACTTTACTGAAGTATAGTTCAGACCTTTGAACAATGCAGGGCTTAGGGGTACCCCCTCAGTGCAGTCAGAAATCCATGTATGACTTTTGACCTCTCCAAAACTTAACTACTAATAGCCTACTGTTGACTGGAAGCTTTACCAATAATAACATAAACAATCAATTAATACACATTTTATGTGTTATATGTATTATATACTATATTCTTACAGCCAAGTAAGCTAGAGAAAAGAAAATGTTATTAAGAAAATAATAAGAAAAGAAAATATATTTACTATTCATTAAGTGGAAGTGGATCATCATAAAGGTCATCATCCTCATCATCTTCACATTGAATAGGCTGAGGAGGAGGAAGAATAGGAGCTGCTGATTTTGCTGTCTCAGGAATGGTAAAGACAAAAGAACACCTATGTATAAGTGAACTCACGCAGTACAAACCAGTGTTTTTAAGGGTCCACTGTAATTCTGTAAAATCTATATTCTTTGTCATGAATGACCAGTGAAATCTCTACCCACTTAGCTTAATAGTCAGCTAATGATTGGACAGAGATTTCCTTAAATGCCTGGAACCAGTAAGTCTCTCAGTTTTTGCAGGGAGGCCTGATTGTATATGTTGGAGCTTGCTTGGGATGCTCCATCAGGTAGCTTATAATTTCACCTTTGCCTTTGCTTCCTGTTTCTGCCAAGTATCAGGTTTAGCCAGAGGTGAGAGGTTGGCACGTTCTCAGGTATTTGGTGAGCATGTGCATAACCTAAACACACACACAGCCCTGTGCACACATGGAACCTTCTATATTCTAGGAAATATATCAGTTTTTAAGGCTTTGTATGGATATCACATTCCCTGCCTTTTTTTTTGGTTTTTTTTTTTAAGCTTTTTGATTTGCTTATTGTTTGTCCCAGCTGTTTTCACAGCCTGAGGCAGCCCTGATGTTAAACAATTGCAGCTGATTATTTTTGACAAATACCCTTGGGCAAAAGACTGTTCTCACTGGGTTAGTGCCAGGTCAGGTTAAGTAAGCAAGCTGTGTGAGTGAAGCCTTCCTTGGAACCACTAGTGAGGTCAAATAATGATAGTTTTTCTGGGAATGGGGCTTTGAAGAAATTACAACTCTATTATGCCCCCTCAAGTGGCTTCCAGGCTGCTGGTTTTCACCATGATTGAAGGCTGTTGGTTTTCAAGGCTACCGTGGAGCTAGAAAGTGGGAGGTAAGATTAGGATAGGCCAAACATACCACATAGCTCCGTGTTCTTACCAAGATTTATTTATTTATTTTTTAATGAACACCACCCAGATTGCTGCAAACCTTTAGTTAATTTCCAGAGTTCTGAAAAAGTTGACTGACAATTTTTGTCAGCGTTCTCATTGTTTTTATTAAGGAGACGATTTTCAGAGTCTTTACTCCACCATTCCTGCTAAGGTCAATAAAAATTTATGCCTGAGAAGGGGCTGCCTTGTGTCTATCAGACCATCAATATGTGAAGTTGAATCACTTTTCTTGCTTAATTTTTGTGCTTCATGTCAAAGGTGCATCAATCACTTATGGTAGTGTCTTCCTCGTAAATCTTTTGAGGAAGAACTCATGTCATTAGCTGGTTATTGACAGCAAAAGATCACTGAGTCACCATTATAGAAAGCATGGAGACTTAAAGACTAAAATGTATACTTCTTTAGATACTTCTGGCTTTGAATACCACACAAGAAATAATATGGCATAGATAGCATGAATCTTGACTATGATGGTTAATTGTTTCTCTCTGTTTTTTGTTTTGTTTTGTTTTTTTGAGACGGAGTCTCGCTCTGTCGCCCAAGCTGGAGTGCAATGGCGTGATCTCGGCTCACCGCAACCTCCGCCTCCCAGGTTCAAATGTTTCTCCTGCCTTAGCCTCCTGAGTAGCTGGGATTTCAGGCAGGAGCCACCACACCCGGCTAATTTTTGCATTTTTAGTAGAGACGGGGTTTCACTGTGTTGGCCAGGCTGGTCTCTAACTCCTGACCTCATGATCTGCCTGCCTCGGCCTCCCAAAGTGCTGAGATTACAGGCATGAGCCCACTGTGCACAGCCTCTCTCCCTTTAGAAAATCGATACTTTTAAGAACCAAATCAAATATTATGTTGTTATTTCTATTCTAATAGATAATTGAGTTCCACAATTACTGTCTTTCATGATGTCAAAGCTGCTGTTGGTCTAGATTCACTAAAGAAGCTTTGTTTTCTGGATAGATGATGTCCCTGTCACTATGCCATGTCACGCCATCTGCATAGTCTTCCAAAAGCTGTGCACATCAGGTGATTGGACATTTGTTAATCGGAAAGATATTTGCTTTTGATGCTGCATTGCTAAATTTAAAAGATAATCAAACGTAAAATTAATAGATATAAACGCTAGAATTTGCAGCAGATCACTAGAAAAATATTGATATTTCAGGGATAATCAGTTTCAAACTTAAAGAGTCGTTTTGAAATCTGCAGAACATTGTTTTACTGTCACAGAAGTAACAGATTTTAGAATAGATCAATTTTATTGCTAACATATTTGTTATATCTTTATTATTTTATTCTAGTATCCTTCAAACCAAATGGACCATTATTGTATTGAAGTGTTTACAGAAGTAGAAGATTTAAATCTGAATCAGTTTTATCATTAATCTGGCAAATTAGTTGAATCGTGATCATTCCATTCACATCTGAGTTTTCTGAAAAGGGAGCACCATTTTGATGAATTTAAGCTGAATGATGTAGATTTTAAATTTTCCACTTGCCCTCTAATTCCAGGCCTTCCAAAATCTTTTAAAAATCATTTACTTGATGTGACCTAGAATTAAAAAAAAATAGCATGTCAAAAAACTGTTTTTCCATTTTATTATCTGATATTTGGTGTGAAATAATCATCTCAACACTTGCTTTGACGGTGGCATATCGTTTCTATAACCCTGAGTCAGAGAGGCCTGAGACACCAAGGGCTTCTGTTTCTGTAGTAAGCCTAGAGACTCACTTGAATTGAGTCCTCCATTCAATACCTGAGAAGGAAACATTCTTTTGGATAGTATGGCCTTCCTCACTTGCAAGTGCTTTCCATGCTGTAAATAATACAGTGTAAAGTGAAGTTTACAGAAAATCATATCACAGGATCTCTCTATTGCCAAGGATGGATTGTTCTGCATACTCTTCTTGTTCCACACTGGTGGCCCTGTAGAAGGACTGGAGCTCATTTTGGTGGCTGAGTTCATGAGACCTCAGACACAGCCCCCCTGGCGGTCACTTCTTATCACCCAGGCTTGAGACACGCTTAGCTTGTCCTTAGCCTTTATTTAAGTTTCTCAAGGCACCAGCTATTCTTCTTTTGGATGCCTAGTTTTACCCATGGAAGCCTATCAGTTTCTTTTTATGTTTCATCTTCCCAAGTCCTTCAGATTTTTTGAAGAAAGTTTGAAACAGAAAGCAGGATAAACAACTTATTTTTATTTTTCTTTTGCTCTTCCACCAGCCTAACCTGCATTCCTAAGGGAATGAGCAGCCCGTCTCTGTTTATTCCCTCAGTTTCAGGCACATTTCCTGTTTGGAAAGTGGGTCATCAGTGAATTAATCCATAGCCCTTGGAATTGTGTAGCTTATGGACCTCCCTTCTCTTAGGAAAGCACGCTTGATTTTAGAACTCAGAGACCATGAAAGGTAAACTGAGTATTGTTGATTGTTTGCTGTCAGGGCCAGTCTTTGACCTGGGCCTGGATGTTCTGCTGATTTTTGTGGAGCACTGGACAGATTTTCACATTTCTATGGGTTTTGACGTTTTCATACATCAACTGGTCATATTAGCAGTTACGCTATACAAAGAATATTAGATAATATATCAATAGTGCTTTCTGGGATGCTATATAAATTTAAGACTTTAGACCGAGGCAGGAGAATTGCTTGAACCTGGGAGGCAGAGGTTGCAGTGAGCCGAGATCACACCGTTGCACTCCAGCCTGGGCAATAAGAGCGAAACTCTGTCTCAAAGAAAAAAGATTTTAAATAATGGAGTATCATTTTTTAGCTTATAATAGAGTAACACTGGTGGAACAATGAACTGATATATGTAGAATGCTTAGAATAGTGTCTGGCACATAAAAGTGTTCAAGAGTTATCAGCTATCATTATTAACATTGTTATTATATTGAGATTTTGGAATTTTACCTTAAAAGCAATGTATCACATCTGAAAATATAAAGGTATCTTTTCTATGTAAAGGTATATTTTGGGTCACATATTCCTAATTTTTATTTTCTCATGATTGATGGGGTAAGCCGAAGTCAAAAGCACCTGTAGGGAAGGAGAAAGCTAGCCAGTGAGGGGGTAGTGGAGTAGGACCCATGGGGAAATGTGAGACTTCCCAAAGGCTGTGGAGGGAAAGGTGGCTCAGTGCCAGTCACTGTGAACAGCAGTAGAGGCGTGCCAGTGTTCACCTGGGTCTCCACTTCAGCTGCTGCCATCCTGCCAGGTGATCCAACATAGGATCATAAGCAACGTGGGTCATCTTTTGTTTGTTTGTTTGAGACAGGGTCTTGCTCTGTCACCCAGGCTGGGGTGCAGTGGTGTGATCTCAGCTCACTGCAACCTCTGCCTCCCGGGTTCAAGCGATCCTCCCACCTCAGCCTCCCAAGTAGCTGGGATTACAGGCATGCACCACCACACCCTGCTAATTTTTGTGTTTTTAGGAGAGTCAGGGTCTCCCGATGATGCCCAGGCTAGTCTTGAACGCCTGGGCTCAAGTGATCTGCTCGCCTCAGCCCCAAAGTGCTGGGATTATAGGCGTGAGCCACCCTACCTGGCTTGGGTCATCATTTCTAACTAGCAATGACTATAAACAATTTTTAAGAAATTATTGTTGTAGACGATATATAATTGTGAAGTATTATATAGAAAACGCTTATATTTAAGTCTTTTATTAGTAAAACGTCTGTATTAGGGAAAAACATGAAAACGATAAAACAAAGAGGCCTGAAAATATGGTGGCTTATAGAAGTTTACTTCTCTCTTTCACAGTCCACAGATGGGTGGTCCAAGATTCTCTAGAGGATTTGCTGTCTTCAGTGTGTGTCTTCCCTCTCTAGGTCTAAGATGGCTCTTCTTTATCCTGCCGTCATGTTTGCATGCCAGGCTGCAGAAGCGGAAAAGATAGTGGAAAGACATGGCATGCATTTCTTCTGCTAGCCTGACCCCAAAGTAGCAGATCTCTTCTAGTCATATGAAATCCAAGCTTTTGACTTTGCCCAAACTTTGTTATTTGGCCATATGAGTAATTAATCTCCAGCTTGGTGGTCAGAGGTGTAGTTAAAATTTGGGAATTTTGTTACTGAAGCAAGAGGAGAGAAGGGATGTTAGGGCAACCAGCAATCTTTGCCACAACTTCACATTGGATAGGGAAAATGAAAAGAACATTGTGTTTCTTTTGTCTCATGATAATGATTAATATTTAGTTATTCTTTATTCTCAGACTCACTTTAATATTTGAGAAATCAGAGTTAGGCTCTACAAATAATATATTACATTGATATCGTATAAGGTTTCTATTTTTCTGGATTTTGTTTTCTCCTTGAAAGGCTGTTATCGAGTTGATGGTGTGGTTTACCGTCGGTTGCATCTTAGAATTAAAATATTTGGGCCAGGTGCAGTGATTCGTGCCTATAATCTCAGTATTTTGGGGGTCCGAGACTGACAGATTGCTTGAGCTCAGGAGTTCGAAACCAGACTGGGCAACATAGCAAGACCCAGTCTCTGCAAAAAATACCAAAAAAGAAAAAAAAAAGAAAAATTAGGTGGGCATGGTTGTATGCTCCTGTGGTCCCCACTACTCGAGAGTCTGAGGTGGGAGAATCACTTGAGCCCAGGAAGCAGAGGTTGCAGTCAGCTGAGATCTCAACACTGCACTCCAGCCTGGGTGACAGAGACAGACCCTGTCTCAAAAAAAAAAAAAAAAAAAAAAGCAAAAGAAAGAAATATGATATTTGGACCATGGCTTCAAAACAAGAAGACTGCTTTCAGCAATGCTTTAATATAGATATTTATCTTATGTCCCTGTGTCTACCTCAGAATTTCCATTTGTTTGTAATTGGAGCTAATTGGGAGGAAAAATTACCAAATTAGAGCCAGATCTTTTGGCCATCCAGCTAACCACGAACCCACTGACTGACCAGTTAATCTCTGTCGTCTCCAGGTGATAGATATCCCTGCCTTGTAGATATCAATGCTCCGATTACTCAGATTCATTTTATGTTCCAAATTGACTGATTTCACATCTAGACTGTGCTTTTCTTGTGCTTTCATTTTTGAACAAGTTTGCTTTGTATTTAGTAGTCCCTTTTTTTTGAAACCGTGTCTGTGATATCCCCTGATACATAATTGATGTTGCTAATAATTCTATTTGATTCTACTACATTAGGCAACTGCATACATAATACATATGCTTCATGTATATGCTTATTATATATTTCATTCACTGTCTTTGCATACATAACATCTATTCAGTAACATCAGGGCATTTTTTCTCTAAGGTGTGTGAATATGAAGTGATATTTAAGCAACACCTATTATTTTCAAAGTAAAAATAGTCTCTTTGACTTAGTTATTTCATAAAATGAGCACTGATTCTACAGATATTCAATCATACATTTGAAAAAAATGGCTAAGCATGGAAAAAGTGAATGCTTCCCATGGATGTTAATAGTTTTAAGATACAAATCTTTCAAAGAATATTTGACTGAAACCCAAAATATCTAAGAGAATGTAATTTACTTCTTGATTTGTTCCCTAAAGGGCCACGATTCTTGGCGTTGCTGTACTTTATGGCACTCTTACTAGGTTATTATCACTCCAAGCCTGTTGTTTTCATTAAGGTTCACCTTTGACGTAATATATTCTTTGGGTTTTGACAAATGTATAATGACACGTACCCACCATTATAGTAGCATACTGAATAGTTTCACTGCTCTACTGCTCTAAAACCCTACCTTGTTCCACCTATTACCCCTCCCTTCTCTCTAGCCCCAGACAACTACTGCTCTTTTTACTGTCTTCATAGTTTCGCCTTTTCCAGAATGTCATATAATTGGAATAATACCCTTTTCAAATTAGCTTTCTCTTAGTAATGTCATTTAAGGTTCTTCTATGTCTTTTTCTGGCCTTACAACTCATTTCTTTTAGTGCTGAATAATACTCCATTGTCTGAATGTATCACAGCTTATCACTGTAGTAGAATTCTCATTTTGAAGACATTTATGATTAAATATTATTGAAATGTACTCTTTGTTAAGTAAAGTGATGTTTACAAAAGGGGTAAATACTGTAAAACAAGAAAAATTTCCTGAAATTGAAATCGGTCACTGAAATTAGAATAAATGAATCCGTTTGTTCCTTCATTTATGATGACTGGACCGTAGCTCCTTGACTTTCATCTAGATCTTAAGCTTTGCCAACCACTACCTCCTCCGCAATTTGTAAAAAACTTTTTATTGTGGTATAACATAAACACGCTAAAGTGCAATGATCTTAAGCGCACAATGAGCCTTTACAAATGTACACTTGGATGTGACTATCACCTGATCAAGAAATAGAGCATTTCTAGAATCTCATGTGATTTTCTCATGTTCCTTCCCAGTTCACACATCCAAGAGACCTCTATTCTGAATTGGAAAATTTTGTCACTGTTAATTTTGCTTGTTCTTGAATTTCATGTAAATGGATTCATACGGTATGTACTGTTTTGAATGTGATTTATTTTGCCCAATGGAATGTCCATGAGCGTCATCGATGTTGTTGTATGTTTCAATAATCTGTTTTTATTTTATTACTGTGAAGTGTTGTTTTATAAATATATCACAGTTTGCCCATTCTCCTGTTAAATATTAGGTTAATTTCCAGATTTCAACTATTATGAGTAAAGCTTCTGAGAACATTCTGTACATATCTTTTGGTAGACATGTACACTCATTTCTCTAGAATATTCCTGAGTGGAATTGCTGGGTCACAGAGTGGGCATATGTTTGGCTTTAATAACATTGTCCATCATATATAAAAGTTGCTACTATTCTATTAAATAGATTTTGGATGGGAAGTAGTAAAGACCCTTAAACAAATGACCTAATGTAATTAATATCCTTCTTGAAAAGGGGAAATATTTGGGATTTGTTTGGGGGTTTTTTTCCCCATGGGTAGTGAACATAAAGCTTATTCAAGAGCATGAAGTAATTCGGAATATAGAGATTTTATTTATGTTAGATATATGATGGCAGATTAAATAATTGGGCCACATATTCTATTAGAATACACTTTGGTACAGTTTAGTTAAATTGGTAATGAAAGGCACAAATTGTATATAAGGAGAACATTGTTCTGAAAATCTGAAGACCTTGGTTCTAACTCTAATTTTAGTACTATATAACCATGTGAACGTAGGCAAATTGTATAACCCATTTAGATCTTTGTCTTTGGAAGTAGAAGTGATGAGAGAAGAGTTTGGTCTATATTATCTCCTAGGTTCCTTCCAGTTTCTTCATTCTGTGATTTTTTAAAAATACTTTTTATAGGCTGGGCATGGTGCCTCATGCCTATAATCCTAGCAATTTGGGAGGCCAAGGTGGGTGGATTGCTTGAGCTCAGGAGTTTGAGACCAGCCTGAGCAACAGAGCAAAATCCCATCTCTACAAAAAAATACAAAGATTAGCCAGACGTGGTGATGCACACGTGTAGTCCCAGCTATTCTGAAGACTGAGGCAGGAGGATCACTTGAACCCAGGAGGTGGAGGCAGCAGTGAGCCAGAATTGCTCCACTGCACTCCAGCCTGAGCAACAGAGTGGGACTCTGTCTCAAAATAATGATGATCATAATAATCATTATTTATGTAAAGTTGATGTTTTGTTTTGTTGATATCTAATTAATGAATTAATCTAATTTATTAAATTTCACTGACTTAAGAGAAAATAGGCAATTATAGACTCAGAGTCATGGGACTAAATCTAAAATTTGATACTGCTCAAATTTTGATATAGAGATTACTAAGCTAAAATTGTATGCCTTTTAAAATAAAATATTAAAAACTTTGCTGGCAACTTCTTTGGTTTTGTAATGTATCACAGATGTGCCTACCCAGCTACTATGCAGTCAGAATCCTAAAGGACATTCCACATAAAATGTTCCAGGGTTCCGCTTTGGAGGGTTGTGTAAAGTCAGCTTGAAACTGATTTAACCAGTGAGTAGCTCTTCAGATCCTGCACTGATTCAGAGCTTCACATGTGGCGAGTGTTTTTCTTAAAGTTATTAGTAAGTGCCACAGTGCAGGAAAAAGGGCAATCAGCTGTTTCTGTTATGATTAAAGGTAGACGTTTCCTTTCACAGTCTTTCTATTTCAAAAGTTAGTTCTTTTATTACATCCAGATGAGACTAAAGGAGGCTATTTGATACTTCTGCTTACTGCAGAAATATATAATTATGTCTAATAATGCAAAATACTATGTGAAAAATATAAACAGGAAACAGATGTTAGGTGAGACATACAGATGCTGTAAAGTTGAGCTGTATTTGAGATGCTATAAACATGAGCTATATTTGAGACTAACGGATGTTCATACTTTCTTTGGACTATAAGCTAATAATTTTATTACTGAGTGATGAAATACAGTATGTTTTCTTTGAAGTGGCCTGTAGGAATTTCTCATGTTGCACATTTTAATTTTTCACTGAATTAAAATTTTCAGTGAACAATTAAAATGAAATTAATCATCATCCTATAAATGGTAACATGAGTGGTAGAATGACTATAAAATGACTAGTGATTGTGGAATTGTTTTGTTGTTGTTGAGAATATAGAGTTTTTTTTTGTTGGGGCACTAGCATAGTATTAGTATACTATCCTCCACTCTCCCACCGATTTGCCTCATTACGTGACCTCCTTGCATCTTATTTATCTTAAAAAGGATTTTAATTTTAGGCTCCTATAATTCAGTCATATTCATAATTAGTCTTTCATAATTGCAAATGATGAAAAGTTATTTTTGGTTAACTGATCATTAAAAAACTCTCCTATATAAAAAGTAAGAGTATAATCTTCAAGTTTAAAATGCAGAAATGTAAGTATAAACAATCTAGAGTTGAGTTTTCCCTAGCGGCATATACCAGGTCATTGAAAAAGTCAAAATGAAAAATTGTGTGTCTGTGTATATTGAATCTATGGCTTGTTTCAGTTGAGCACATTGACTCTTGGTAAAATTAGCTGTTATTCAACTCAATTAAACAAAAAGTTATCAAACATTTTTCATATATGAGGTGGGAGGGAGATTATAGGGAAGGATGCTAAACAACTAATCGTGTACAATGTGGTAATTGCCTGATAGAGACACAAAACACTCTAAGTGAGAACAAGAAATAAATGATTACTACTTTCAGTACATTGGGAAACAGGAGGAAGTGATAACTGAAGCATGGATGGGATTTTAGTGGGCAGGGTTCGCTTAGAGTTGAGCAATTGCATTCTAGGGTGAGGGTAACATTTGAATAAGGGTAAAAAGCTAGGAGCATGTTCTGGGAAAAGCAGTAGGTCTGTTTTTGATAGGAACATGTGTCCCAGGGGTTGGTGCATGTTCGAGGGTGAGAAGGGGCATTGTGACCTGAAGCCACCGACAGGAGATAGGAATGGAAAGAGTCTGAGTCTGGGAACGGAGTGTGGCCAATGAAGTCCAGACTGCGTTTCTTTCGTACTGAGTGGTATTGACACTTTTGTTTGCTGTTACCCCAAAATAATTTTTTTAAATGATTTACATTGACATTAAAATTTTTTCAGTTTCTTTTTTTTTTTTTTTTCTTTTTTTTGAGATAGTCTTGCTCTGTACACCCAGGCTGGAGTGCAATGGTGCGATCTCAGCTCACTGCAACCTCCGCCCCCCAGGTTCAAATGATTCTCCTGCTTCAGCCTCCCAAGTAGCTGGGACTACAGGTGCCCGTCACCATGCCCAGCTAATTTTTTGTATTTTTAGTAGAGATGGGTTTTCGCCATGTGGACCAGACTGGTTTCGAACTCCTGGCCTCCAGTGATCCACCCACGTGGACATCCCAAAGTGCTGGGGTTAGAGGCGTGAGCCACCATGCCTGGCCTCATACTTTCAAGAGGTATAATCTCTGGCATATTTTAAATAAGAAATTTTACGCCTGGTCTCATACTTTCAAGAGGTGTAATCTCTGGCATATTTTAAATAAGAAATTGTATAATAAAATCATTACATCACTCTTTTAAACATATTCAGTAAAGCATTTAAAAATATGGAAATTTACACTATCCTTTTTTTTCCCCAGAACTCAAATTTCCATTCTACTTCCTGTATAGAATTTTTATATATACACACACACACACATGTACACACACACACACATATATACACACACACATATATATTTATTTATTTTTTATTTTATTTATTTATTTTTTTTGAGACAGCATCTCACTTCATCACCTGGGCTGGGGTGCAGGGCTATAATCCCAGCTCACTGCAACCTCCGCCTCCTGGGTTCAAGCAATTCTCCTGCCTCAGCCTCCTAAGTAGCAGGGATTACAGGCGTGCACCACCACACCTGGCTCATTTTTGTATTTTAGTAGAGATGGGGTTTCATTATGTTGGCTGGGCTGGTCTCATAAACTCCTGACCTCAGGTGATCTGCCCTCCTCAGCCTCCAAAGCACTGGGATTACAGGTGTGAGCCACCACGCCCGGCCAATTCAATACATTTTTAAGCTTGAAAGTCTTCTATTGATCGTTGTATCATCCTTCTCTGTATCAAAATATATATATATAATAAAATGCAAACATTATTCTGATTAGAAGCCTCCAAATATTTTTAAGAGAAACATTTCTTTTGGATTGTTGTTAAATTATTACTAGTATACATGTCACCAAAACAGCATAAATATTACAATTGTTTAAAATGCAGTCTTTAACGGCATGGATGTTGGGGGTGAATAGGCATGAGAACTCTTTATGTTGCTTAAAAAAGGCAACTTCACATGTTCTGTGTTTGGTAACCTAATGCCATTCAGTAAAGGGGAGAAGGAGGTGTGACAGGATACACAGCATTAAGCCTTCACCACAGACAATCCAAGTTTAAGAAAGACTACAAAGGAAGTTGAAGACCTGGAAATGGGCCTAATTAAAAAATACTCTTACAACCACTTTGTTTTCTCCAGGGCTACCTATCCTTTGCCCATTTGAAGACTCAGACTTACATTATGATTTGTAAGAAAAAATTGTGAGACATGGATAGTGCAAAGTTACACTCGAGAGATGGACGTAGCAAAATAAGAGACTTCTGAGGGTTGGGTAGCACCAGAAATACATGTTAATCGGTGGGGTGTAGTGGATGAGGGCAAGAAATTCAGAGGTTTTGAAACTGGGTAACTGAGCAGGAGGAGGCTGTCATGCTCTGACAAGGAAATATTGCATTCATTTTTGAACTTCTTTTATATAATCAGTGATTATGATAAATCAAGTTTATTTAGGAGAAAATAAAATCAAACACCCAGATGGGAGTATTCCATTTGTTTTTAGTTTTAATGAGTCATTTTGAATGTGTAATCATTAAACTTGTAAGGGATTGAATTTCCCTTTCTTCATTTCACTCAGCTGAAGATGTTTCAAAATGTTAATTTTACTCAGAGTAGCTTCATACTTGGTATATGTTATTTCATCTAGAATGCGTTCTTGCACTTTTTGACACTAAGTCTTAGATACCCCTTGCAAAATAATTCCCAGTTTTTCCTCTGATGAATTGTGCCCATTAGTGAATTCTGTGGAGAGATGATCCTATGAAGATAGGGCAATAGCAATCATCTAAACATTATACAGAAAATTTTTGATGGGGCCAGGCACAGTGGCTCATGCCTGTAATCCCAGCACTTTGGGAGGCCAAGGCGGATGTATTACAAGGTCAGGACTTTGAGACCAGCCTGGCCAACATGGTGAAACCCTGTCTGTACTGAAAATACAAAAAATTAGCTGGGCGTGGTGGCGGGTGCCTGTAATCCCAGCTACTTGGGAGGCTGAGGCAGGAGAATTGCTTGAACCCAGGACATGGAGGTTGCAGTGAGCCAAGATCACGCCCCTGTACTCCAGCCTGGGCAACACTGTGAGTCTGTCTCAAAAAAAAAAAGACAGAAAAGAAAATTCTTGATGGTCCCCATTACTGTCCTTCCTAGTTCACTTCAGCATATTACACATTCTGTTAGACTCGTCTTTGAAATATCTTGTTCCCTAGCTGTCTTCTATATTTTCAGTTTCTAAGTTTGAAACATTAAAAAGTCAGAGTACTTGATGTGGAAATCACTTTTTCTCACCTAAGATAGAAGGAAATTCTTATTTATTTATTTATTTTTGAGACAGAGTTTGACTCTCTTCCCTAGGCTGGAGTGCAGTGGTGCCATCTTGGTTCATTGCAACCTCTACTACCCGGGCTCAAGCAATCCTGCCACCTCAGCCTCCTGGATCCCTGAGATTACAGGGGTACACCACCACACCTGGCTTATCTTAGTAGTATTTATGGAGATGGAATTTCACCATGTTGCCCAGGCTGGTCTCAAACTCCTGGGTTCAAGCAATCTGCCTGCATGAGCCACTGTGCTTGTTCTGAAGGAAATTCTTAGCATGTAATAAAGTGTACTGGATTTCCTTAATCATTGTTATTTAGGCGTATGCTTACCTAGTTCTTTAGCCAGGTTAACATAAGGTATTAATGATGTAATTTACAACACATTTGCTCATTGGAAACAAAGAGCACTGCAAAGCCTGCTCTTAAAAAACAGAAAAATCAACTTTAAAAATAAAAAACAACAAAAAACCCCAAAAGAACAAAATACAAAAAAAGAAAAAAAAATCAACTGTAATCTTACAAAAATTTCAAAATTTAACATTTCAAAATGCTTATGTATCAAATGATTTCTTCTGTTAACATGGGCAAAACCTTGCAAAAAAGGTTAAGTTAGATTTTTTTTATTTGTAGAGACCATAGACTGCCGGAAAGGGGGAATTTAAAATCACAATTCCCCCTCTAATAAATTTAAATTTAAATTCCCCCTCTAATATAAATAAATCTATATTTTTTAAATGCATACGATTGTAACTTCTATTTCATTTTTAAAAACAACATTTTTTTTTGAAAACTCAAGTCTTAAAAGTAAATTTGGCTTCCCAAATGGAACTTTGTCCTGATCTTTCTTTACTTGCTAAGGAGCTGTCTGATCCTATAGCTTTGGAGCTCATGTGTTTAAAAAAGCAGGTTAAAATCTCAAGATATTCTGACAAGGTGTCCTTAGACAAGCCAGCTTACCATGTCGTAACTAGAAGTGCTTTCATTTACATTCCAATTAAAGAACTGACATGTGAAGACAATTTTACCAAGTGAAAACAATTTAAGTAGAACAGGGATGGAATATGTCCCTTGTGGCCTTATAAAAAATATATGTCTGTTTATTAGCTTGTACTTAAAATCCATATTGATCAGTAGCAAAAGACTGCAAAGATCCCATTAATTTATTATTTAATTTTAAGTAATGTCATAAGAGCTACTTTACTTAGTTTAAACACATGAGAGTTTTTTTTTTAAAACCCACCCATTTCTGACATAACCAAACTAAGGAAAATTTTGCAAATTGTGAAAATTAAAAATTATCTTTGACATATATAATGTTACATATATTTTATATATCAGAAACCACATAATATAGGCCAGGCGTAGTGGCCTACACCTGTGGTCCCAGCACTTTGGGAGGCCGAGGTGGGCGGATGACCTGAGGTCAGGAGTTCAAGACCAGCCTGGCCAACATGGTGAAAACGTATCTCTACCAAAAATGCTAAAATTAGCCAGGCATTGTGGCACACACCTGTAATCCCAGCTACTCGGGAGGCTGAGGCAGGAGAATCGCTTGAACCCAGGAGGCAGAGCTGAGATCATGCCACTGCACTCCAGCCTGGACAACAGAGCTAGATGTTGTCTCAAAAATAACCCAAAACACTACCTAATATATATATCAAAGACTATGTATAATATACATAATATGTATATATTCTATGCCTTGTTTTAGAAAGATTACTTTCTACTGTTTTCTTCCTCTTCCACTCCCAGAAATGATTTATTGTTAGTTAACACCTTCATGCAAATGAGTTTGTGCTATTCCTCAAGAATTAGTATATGTATAGAGAGGATTACAGGTAGATCAATCCATAGGAATGATGCTCCTGTGAAAGACACTTGATTGAGCAATGTCAAGGGCACTGTGTTTATATTCCATTGCCACCATTGTGCCGTGGTCATGGTATTTAATTTCTCTAAATCTAAGATCGAGTAAAGTAAAACTACTACTTTTTTCTGAGGTTTAAATGAGTCAATGAGTGTGACTCAGTACATTGTCTAGCACATACAGATGCAAACTGCTATCATTACTGTTACTATTTATGCTACTACTACTGAAGCAGGATTATTTCCCTGATCCCTTTGTGGGCAGGAACTGGAGTGCACAGGCACTAGAACTAGCCAGCTGCTTCAATGTCAGCAGGGGCAGTCTCTACTTGCTTGGTCCTGCTGTGTTCCACACCTTATGGGTGGGGGAGTGCAGGTAAGTAGGTGCAGGAGCTGGGGCAAGTGGGTGCCGGCAGGCAAAAATCTCCATGCAGGCCCTGTGGCAGTTTCTAGGGAGGTGCCCGAGACCCCTGAAGCCCCAGAAGGAATGTTACAGTGCCCTTTTAGCTTTGCCGTTCATGGACGGCTTAAGTGTTAACAGTGGAGGGTGCACTCACACTCATGGCACCCAAGTTCTTGTCCAGCTTCTAGGAGCAATGAGGTTGCATGAACGAATTAGAGATGGTAAATGCAGAGGATTTTATTACTGATGAAGGTGGCTCTCAGTGGGAAGGGGAGCTGAAAAGGGAATGGATTGGGAAGGTAATCTTCTCCTCTCTGAAGCTATGCCTTCAGGCTGTCCCTTTGAAGTCAAGCTGCTTCTCACTGACGTCCAACTATAATCTCCAGTGTCCAGCTGTTTCTCCTCTCTCTGCTGGCTGAGCCTGGGGTTTTTATGGGCACAGGATGTGGGATGGGGAAGGCTATGGGTGGTTTTGAAAGGGACAACATTTGAGCAGGAAAATAGGGATGTAAGTTCTCATTTTGGGCTGCAGTTCCAGGCTTGAGGATGGAGTCCTCACCAGTGACCTGCCCTTTTCTACCCAGAATTTCCCTGCCTCCTCTGCCTATCACTACTACTGTATCACTAATAGTACCATAATTTGGAATGGGCTGGGGAGCCTTTTTTGTTCTCTGTAATCATTCCAATTAAATGGCTTCTTATGGCCCATTTTTCAAATACTTTTTTTTAGGTCAACGACTTGTAATTGTACATATTTATAGGGTACAATTTTATATTTCCATTCATATGTATGTTGCATAATGATCAAACAGGGTATTTAGCTTGAACATCACCTTACGCGTTCATCATTGCTTTGGGTGTGGACATTCAAAAGCCTCTCTTCTAGCTATTTTGTAATTATGTTCCATGTTGGTTTTTTTTTTTTTTTTTTTTTTTTTTTAAGATGGAGTTTCACTCTTGCTGCCTAGGCTAGAGTGCAATGGCGTGATCTTGGCTCACTGCAGCCTCTGCCTCCCAGGTTCAAGCGATTCCCCTTCCTCAGCCTCCCAAGTAGCTGGGATTACAGCCACCTGCCACCACACAAAGATAATTTTTTGTATTAATAGAGATGGGGTTTCACTATGTTGGCCAGGCTGGTCTTGAACTCCTGACCTCAGGTGATCCACCCACTTCTGCCTCCCAAAGTCCTGGGATTACAGGCATGAGCCACTGCACCCAGCCCTGTTCCATGTTCTTAAGACCTAAAGTCTTAAAATAACTTTTAAGCTAGGCATGGTGGCTCACACTTGTAATCCCAGCATTTTGGGAGGCTGAGGCAGGAGGATCCCTTGAGCTCAGGAGTTCACTTGAACTTAGGAGGTGGACTCTGCAGTGAGCCGTGATCATGCCACTGCATTCCAACCTGGGTGATGGAGTGAGACCCTGTTTCAAAACAACAACAACAACAAAAAACAACTTTTAAGACTTCCCTTTCTGTACAATACATTTAAGAGGTGGAGGAGAGAATTGTCTATCCCTGTTTTCTTCTTTTATCTTCCTTCTCATTTTTATAGCTTTTCAAATAAAGAAATTTTTTCTTTTTATATCTATTTATTTTTTCCATTCTCTCATCATAGCTCCAGGGACAACATTGTTCTAATGGTAATAACTTGTTCAGGAATGAGTTTAAGATGTTTTGCTGATTCTTATCGCTGATTTTCCTTTGTTTGTTGTTTTCATATTCAGATTTCTCTCTCCTGTTATGCTAATGTAGAAGTCTTATGAGCCCCTTGAGTCTAAGTGCTTGGGTGATTTGGACCCTGCTTAAAAGAAAGGTTTTTTTTTTCCTTCGTTTTTGAAGACATTGAGCTCAGACCTAATGATCTATTGTCAAGAAATACTGTTAGCTTTATGTTAGTCTTTGAAAATCATTTCATTTTTCTCAAACTCACTAGATAGTATCACATATAATTTTATAATTTAGTTGTTTCAAGATGATAGCAAGAGTAATGAATCTTTGTTTTAATAATGGTTATTTTCAGCAATTATTAGTTTTTTATTCTATTTTTCTCAGTTTTTCAAAATTTAAAGAAATATGCATTGCTTTTAATAGAGAAAAGAATGTGTATTTTTAAAGAACAATGGAGATTTTTTCATTCCTTTATGTGCACTACTTATTTTATGCGTCTTTTGTCTAAGAGAATGGGACAGGTTCAGCCTTATAAGATGCTATAAGCCCAACCCTCAAATGTACAATTCTGTCTTTAGGACTTTAACAAAATGTGTAGTAACTGGTATATTTAATAAAAAAAAAAGTAAATAGAGAATCATTAATTGATCTCCAAGTATACTTATTTTTCTAAATATACTTTTAAAGATATATCAGTGGTATTATTAGACTTAGAAAAGCCAGAAGAACTGATATGGCAGGTCACTAGGTTATTTTATAAAATACACAGCCTTGTATTTTAAGACACTAGGTATATTATGTGTGTCAAAATCAGATCAAGTTAGAATTTTGAGAGTTTACTATGCATGCAAAAGAAAAGTTTATGAACCAGAAAGACCTCAAACTGGAAAATGGCACGAAGTCTCAATTTTACAGCCACTACGGCACGGTTCATAGACTGTAAAATAGGAAGTATTTTGACCTTTCCCATGACTGGCTGTCCTATATTCTTCTTTAAGGCAAACAAAGATGTGTACGCTGATTTGTCTGTAGCTGATTGGTTTAACTTCACTGACTCAAAAGGACAAAAAGTCTATGTTTGTGTTTGGGGTTATTGTTCTGAGGAAATCAAGATGCCTCAAGTTTTGGTTACCTATGGACAGTGGCCTTGTGTATCTAAACTGTGGCCACCATTTTTTTTATTAAACATATGTTATCTTTGCAGTTTGTCTGGAAACTTTTTTTTTTTTTTGAGACAGCGTCTCATTCACTCTGTCACCCAGGCTGGAGTGCAGTGGCACAATCTCGGCTCACTGCAACCTCTACCTCCTGAGTTCAAGTGATTGTCCTCAGCCGCCTGAGTAGCTGGGACTACAGGTGTGCACCATCACGCCCAGCTAATTTTTGTATTTTTAGTAGCGATGGGGTTTTACCATGTTGGCCAGGCTGGTCTTTAGTTCCTGACCTCAAGTGATCCGCCCACCTCAGCCTCCCAAAGTGCTGGGGTTATAAGCGTGAGACACCGTGCCTGGCTAGGAAACATTTTTATCTTTCAAAATTGAGCTCTACTTGGGGTAAAACCTTTTGTTGCTTCTTCCTCCCCTGTTGTAACCTTCATAGTTGATAGACACTTCCGTCCTAATATTTATTGAAAATTAGTTAAGAAAAAAGACGCTGTGCTATGACAAGATTAGGTTCCAAATCCAGTTATTCCACTTACTGCTCTTGACTGTAGACACATCATTTGATTTTATTTTTTGGGACAGGGTTTTACTCTGTCGCCCAGACTGGAGTGTAGCGGCCCAATCACGACTCACGGCAGCCTTGACTTCCTGGGCTCACGTGATCCTTCTTCCTTAGCCTCCCACGTAGTTGGAACTCCGGGCACACATTACCATCCCCAACTTTTTTTTTTTTCTCACTTGTAGACATGGGGTCCCACTAGTTGCCCAGGTTTGACTTGGACTCCTGCATTCAAGCTATCCTCCTATCCTGGCCTCCCAAAGTGTTGGGATTACAGGTGTGAGTCACTGCATCTGGCCAGGCATATCATTTTCAACATATCTAAACTTTGGTGTTTTTATCCATAACATGAGAATGCATCACTGGATTAATCAAAGTCCTTCAAAGAAACATAATGGGGGTATGTGTGGCAGGGGGGTGTGAAGTGAGGGAGAATTCATCCTCGGTCTGTCATTTTGTTTAATTTGAGCCCTCAAAGGATTGGATGCTACCGACCATTGATAAGGATGGATCTTCTTTTACTTGAAATGCTAATCTGTTCTGGAAATACCCTCACAGACACCCAGAAATAATGTTTTATCAGCTATCTGTGCGTTCAGTAGCCCTGTCAACACATAACATTATCACAGTAAGGATAAACTAAGTTATGTTGTATAGTAAAATCGCCTCCAAAATCTCAGTGGCTTATAGAAACAAAAATTTATTTCTTGTTTATGTTACACACCCATCATGTACTGGCTGAAGCTCTGTTCGAGTTTTCTCCACTTGAGAATTTAGACCATGGAATTATGGGGGAAAAGAGACTGAGAGAATCACTGGTTTTTTGTTTCTATTTTTATTTATTTATTTATTTAGACACTGAGTATTGCTCTGTCGCCAGGCTGGAGTGCAGTGGCGCGATCTCAGCTCACTGAAACCTCCACCTCCCGGGTTCAAGTGATTCTCCTGCCTCAGCCTCCCGAGTAGCTGGGATTACAGGCACACACCACCACTCCAAGTTAATTTTAATCAGGTCATAGATAAATGAATTAAATATTTTAAGATAAATCTTTAACATCTGCCTTTCCATTGGATTCCTCAATTATGTATGTCATATTTAAGAGAAGCCAATAAAACTCTCTGAGCTGAAGGTACAGCCTGAACTGCCCTTTCCTCATTAAATTGATCAGCTATTGATTCATTCTGTTAGTGTGTAGTAGTCTTTTCTTAAATGGAGCAAAGGCAATTGTGTGTGGATTTTAAAGCTTTTTATAGCATATACCTGTTCATATAGTGTTTGAATCACCAAAGATTTCACTGTTAGTTTTAGTTTTTCTCTTTGTTATTTTATTTTAAAACTAATACAGCAAAATTGAGTTTTTCGTATGTGTCCCGTTCTGTGCATTTGAATATATACATATAGATCTATATAACCACCACCATCATCATGAGACAAAAACTCTATTTTGATTTCTTGTCCTTAACAGAGCAGAAGAATAATTTAAAAACAAATTAGGCTGGGCGTGGTGGCTCACACCTGTAATCCTAGCACTTTGGGAGGCTGAGGCAGGCAGATCACCTGAGGTCAGAAATTCGAGACCAGTCTGGCCAACATGGTAAAACCCTGTCTCTACTAAAAATACAAAAATTAGCCGGGCACGGTGGCACATGCCTGTAGTCCCTGCTACTCGGGAGGCTGAGGGAGGAGAATGGCATGAACCTGGGAGGTGGAGGTTGCAGTGAGCAAAGATTGCACCACTGCACTCCAGCCTGGACGATAGAGCAAGACTCTGTCTCAAAAATAAAAAATAAAAATAAATGAAAAAAAAATAAAACACTGATAATATTAGTTGAAAATAAATGTGTGTGTGTGTGTAATTGTAACTGTTAGCATTTTATCATTGGTTTCAAGATGTATATTTCCATCTTCATAATGTAAAGCCTGGTGATTGACTGTGACACTAAGATGAAGTGGTAATGGTAAGGGAACATTGAAGTCCTTTTGCATTTCTGTAAACACTAATTACAACAGATGTTTTGTCTCAACCTGTTTTAGCACAAATACTGAAAATGTTAACTCTTTGCAGTTTAGAAGAGAATTTCCTGTTATAATTAAGTTGTAGGTCAAATGTAAATTAGAATCTGTTCACAATATCTTATCTTTGTCATTTGGGTCATAAGAATTGGAAATTTTCCTTTCTTGTGCTCCCTCATTCACTTTCTGATGCTATTAATGACAATTTATTATTAATTGCTAGAGTAAACGTAGGTATTGGTAATTCACTTAGCAGCTGTTATGGTGCCGTTAATGAAGTAATGGATGAAATATGTTTCTGGTCTTACTCTATCTTATATGACTTGGTAAGTGTTGAAGGTGAATCCAGAAATAGGATTTCCTAGAACACTGGCATTGGTCTTTTGACCATTGCCTAGAAGTCTTTGTGGAACTTATGCCAAAATAACCATATCAATTAACTGGGACATTCAGTCATTTATACATTCAACTACAATGTAAGTATTTGGGGCCAGGAATTGAGCAAGGGAATAGGGAAATGAACATAAACAAGATATACCCATGGGATATGAGGACATATGGTTTAATTGCAGGATAGGGAAGTAAGAGCTAATACAAATTTATGCAGTGTGCTTTGGCATTGAGAGTAGAGCTATCAACTGTCTGGAAAAAGATATAAAAAACATAATATTGCTACAGTAGGAACAAAAGCATTATGCTAAGTGAAATAAGCCAGATACAAAGGAACAAATATTATATGATTTCAATTGCAATGGTTCAATTCATAGAGACAGTAGAATTGTGGTTATGAGAGGCTTGGGAAGCAGTTATGGGAGAGTTGTTTAATGGGTACAGAGTTTCAGTCTGGGAAGATCAAAAGGTTCTGGAGATGGACAGTGGGTGATGGTTGTCCAACATTGACTGGACTTAATGTCACTGAACTGTATACCTAAAAATGGTTCAAAATCAACCAGGCAAGCCTAGGCATGGTGGCTCATGCCTGTAATCCCAGCACTTTGGGAGGCAGAGGTGGGTGGGTCACTTGAGGTCACGAGTTCAAGACCAGCCTGGCCAACACGGTGAAACCCCATTTCTACTAAAATACAAAAAATAGTCCCAGCTACTCAAGAGGCTGAGGCAGGAGAATCACTTGAACCCAGGAGGCAGAAGTTATAGTGAGCGGAGATTGTGCCACTGCATTCCAGCCTGGGTGACAGAGGGAGACTCCCTCTCAAAAAAAAAAAAAAAAAGAAAAAAAAATCAACCAGGGTCAGTGTCATGCATCTGTCGTCCCAGCTACTTGGGAAGCTGAGGTGCATAGATGGCTCGAGTTCAGGGGTTTGAGTCCAACCTGGGCAACATAGCGAGACCCTGTCTCTTTAAAAAAAAAAATTAAATGGTAAGTTGTATGTCTATTTTACCTCAACAAAACAATAAAAGTAAGAATTTCATTCTTACTTTTGATAATGATAAGTATCAATAAATGATAAGATAATATCATTATCATTAATTGTCACATTCTGCTCATTTTAAGAGATTCTTAATTTTTCTAAGGAATTTTTATACTTTTCCCCCATCTTTTTTTTTCTTTTTTTTCTTTTCTTTCTTTTTTTTTTGAGATACTCTATCACCCAGGCTGGAATGCAGTGGCACAATCTCGCCTCGCTGCAACCTCCGAGTCTTGGGCTCAAGCAATTCTCATGCCTCAGCCTCCTGAGTAGCTGAGATTATAGGCACGCATGACCATACTCAGCGAATACATATATTGTATTATTAGTAGAGATGAGGTTTCACCATGTTGGCCAAGCTGGTCTCAAACTCCTGACTTCAAGTGATGTGATGTGCCTGCCTCAACCTCCCAAAGTGCTGGGATTACTGGTGTGAGCCACTTCATCCAGCCCACCTTTCTCCCGTTTTTTTTGTCTCTGTTATAATTTTTCTAATAAGATCTTATATGTACCAGCTAATCTCTAGCAAGGCTATGCCATTAGAATGTTTGTGTTAGAGCCAGGAAATATAGGTGAAACTTGCTTTACCACCTTAGTCAAGCTAATATAATTCAGAACATCTGAAATAGTTTTGCATTAAATGATATTTAATAAATTCTAAATTCCCATGTTTTATTATTTAATTGAAATAAAGCTAGGCATGGTGGGCATGGTTGCTGATACCTGTAATACCAGCAGTTTAGGAGGCTGATGAGGCAGGAGAATCACTTGAGCCCAGGAGTTCAAGATCAGTGAGCCTGGGCAACATAGTGGGACCCCGTCTCTAGAAAAAATGTAAAAATTAGCCTGGCATGGTAGCATGTGCTTGTCATCCCAGCTACTCAAGAGGCTGAGGTGGGAGGATCACTTGAGGCTAGGAGGTCAAAGCTGCAGTGAGCCATGATTGCACTTTGGCACTCCGGCCTGGGCAACAGAATGAGACTCTGTCCCAAAGAAAAAACAAAGAAAAAAAAAAAGAAATAAATCCTTAGATGTTACAATATGGTTAACCCTTGAAACCAATAAGTGAAAGAAGCCAGTCATGAAAGAAGTCACATATTATATGAGTCTATTTATGTAAAACGTCCAGAATAGGCAAATCTGTAGAGTTAGCAAGTAGACTAGTGGTTGTTTTAGAACTAGAAGGATCATGAAATGAGGGAAAATGGGAGTGGCAGCTAATGGGTACAGGGTTTGTTTTGGGGGAAGGAAAATGTTCTAAAATTAGATTGTGGTAATGGTTTTACAATCCCGTGAATATACTAAAAAATGTTAATTGTATACTTTGAATGGATAAATTGTATGGTATATGAATTATATCTCAAGCTATTTTGAAAATGTTTAAAGGGAATGGGATAGTTTATCTTTTTTTGAAGGCTTTTTTTTTTTTTCCTTTAGCATATCACTTATATGAGCTGAAAACAACAGAGCGGTGAAAAGTTTAGAATTTTGAATATGCATGTACTTCATAACAAAGCTGTCGTCTGAGAGGGCTTTCTGTTTGATCACTACCCGTGTGGACGTAAACGCATCTCAATGCAAGTGTTAACATCTTCTGTAAACCTTCACATACTGAGTAATTGCACAGGGGCCATGCTGCTGAGGCGAGCACATACTGAGGGATTTTGTTAAGCCAGTAGTACATATATTCAAAACTAAGTAGAATGTAATGATGAGTTTGATGACTGTAGGGCAATAAAAATGAAATTTAGCAGTTCTTTTAAAAATGTAACCATACATAGAATTGCTTTCTAAAATTAAGTCTGTTTTCATTCAATTTATTTTTTTCTTTATATTTTAAGTTCAGAGAAAAATAACAAACACTGAGATGATTATCACTTTGTAAGATGAGGACTCCATGGAATAGTACCAGATAGAAACACTGTTTTTTTAATCTGGCTAGCCATTCTGCAGTTCCTGCTTGTAAATGGTTAATATCTATATTTTAAGCAGCCTTGAAACATCAGCCCTTCCATTGTAAATGACCTAATATTAAAACACATACTTTTTCCATGCTAACTGCTACCAGAGCTCCTCAGCTGCTCCCCCTCCCATGTGAGCACATACATGCCCACCAAATCGGCCCTTCAGCTCAGACTCACCCAGCTCAGAGCACCGAGCTGCTCGTGACTGCCTTTCTTTCATCAGCCACAATTTGAGCTAAATTCTTCTATTTCCCTTGTCAAACCTGAGACCCTTCCCTTCACTTGTAAATTACTTTCATAAGAAAATGCATTATGGGCTGGGAGCAGTGGCTCATGCCTGTAATCCCAGCACTTTGGGAGTCCAAGGCGGGGGGATCCTGAGGTCAGGAGTTCGTTCGAGACCAGCCTGGCCAATATGGTGAAACCCAGTCTCTACTAAAAATACCAAAATTAGCCAGGTATGGTGGTGGGCACCTGTAATCCCAGCTACTCAGGAGGCTGAAGCAGGAGAATCGCTTGAACCCAGGAGGTGGAGGCTGCAGTGAGCCCAGATTGCGCCTCTGTACTCCAGCCTGGGTGACAGAGCGAGATGAAAAGAAAAAAGAAAAGAAAAGAGAAAATGCATTGTGATTTCAATCTCAAGCTTCAGCATACCTTTAGAAATATAATCCGTGATGGGGCTACCTTTATTTAAAGTGTCTTGTTTTTTATAGGCATACCTCAGAGATACTGCAGGTTTGGTTCCAGACCTCTGCAAAATAGCAAATATCACCATAAAGCAAGTTACATGATTTTTTTGGTTTCCTAGTGTATATAAAAGTTATGTTTATACTATATTGTAGTCTAGTAAGTATAAAATAGCATTATGTGTAAAAAATACACATATCTTAATTTTAAAATACTTTACTGCTAAAAAAGGAGCCTTCAGCAAGTTACTATCTTTTTGCTTGTGATGGATCTTGCCGTGATGTTGATGGCTGTGGACTCATCAGAGTGGTGATTGCTAAAGGTTAAGAACGTAGCCGTGGCAGTGCAGCTTCTCTCAGAATTGGAGTCAACTCCCTCAAACGCTGCTTTATCAACTACATTTATGTAATGTCATAAATCCTTTGTTGTCATTTCAACAATGTTCACAGCATCTTCAACAGGAATACATTCCATCTTGAAACCCCTTTCTTTGCTCATCCATAAGAAACAACTCATCAGCTGTTCAAGTTTGATGATGAGACTGCAGCAATTCCATCACATCTTCAGGCTGCACTTGTAATTCTACTTGTTTTCCTGTGTCCACCATATCTGCAGTTACTTCCTCCATTGAAGTCTTGAACCCCTCAAAGTGATCCATGAGGGCTGAAATCAATGTCTTCCAGACTCCTATTTATATTGATATTTTGTTCTCCTCCCATGAATCACGAAGGTTCTTAATGGCATGTAGAATGACGAGTCCTTTCCAGAAGGCTTTTAAGTTACTTTACTTAGATGCATCAGAGTAATCACTATGGCAGTTATAGCCTTACAAAAATGTATTTCTTATATAATGAACTTGAAAGTTGAAATTACTCCTTGGTCCCTGTACTGCAGAATGGATGTTGTGTTTCCCAGCATAAAAACAACATTAATCTCCTTGTACATCCCCATCAGAGCTCTTAGATGACCAGGTGCATTGTCCATAAGCAGTAATATTTTGAAAGGAATCTTTTTTTTCCTGAGCAGTAGGTCTCGATAGTGGGCTTAAAATATCCAGTAAACCATGCTGTTAACACATGTGCTCTCACTAGGCTTTGTTGTTCCATTTATAGAGGAAAGACAAAGTCAATTTATCACAATTCTTGAGGACCCTAGAATTTTCAGAATGGCAAATGAGAACTGGTGTCAACTTACAGTCACCAGTTGCATTATCCCCTAACAAAAGTGTCAGTCTTTCTGTCCTCTGAAGCTTTGAAGCAAGGCTTCAAAGCCTTTTGTATTGACTTATCTAGCTATAGAAGTCCTTGATGCCGCCATTTTTTAATAGAAGGCTGTTTTGTCTGCACTGAAAATCTTCAGTGTGCTGTAGCCATCTTCATCAGTGATCTTAGCTAAGTCTTCTGGATAATTTGCTACTGCTTCTACTTCAGCACTTGCTTATTCACTTTGCACTTTCATGTTATGGAAACTGTTCCTTAAACCTCATGAACCAATCTCTTCTAGCTTCAAACATCTTCTGCAGTCTCCTCACTTCAGTCAGCCTTTATAGAATTGAAGAGAGTTAGGGCCTTGCTCTGGATTAGGTTTTTGCTTAAGGGAACGTTGTGGCTGGTTTGATCATCTATCCAGACCACTGAAACTTTCTCCATATCAGCAGTAAGGCTGTTTGACTTTCTTATCATTCGTGAGTTCACTGGAGTAGCACTTTTAATTTCCTTCAAGAACTTTTCCTTTACATTCATAACTTGGCTGACTGGTGCAAGAGGCCTAGCTTTTAACCTGTCTCAGCTTTTGATATGCCTTCCCCACTAAGGTTAATGCCTTCTAGTTTTTGATTTACAGTGAGAAACGTGGGACTTTTCCATCCACTTGAATATGTAAAGGCCTTTGTCGGGTTATTAATTGGCCTAATTTCAATCTTGTTGTATCTCAGAGGATAGGGAGGCCCAAGACGGGAAGAGCCAACTGGAAGAGCAGTCAGAACACAACATGTATTGATTAAATTTGCATCTTATATGGGCACGGTTTGTGGCACCCCAAAATAATTACAAGAGTAACGTCAAAGATCACTGATCACAGATCATCACAGCAGATATAATAATAATTTTAAAAGTCTGAAATATTGCAAGAACCACCAAAATGTGACACAGAGAGACAAAGTGAGCACATGCTGTTGAAGAAATTTGCCAGTGCACGTGCTTGACACAGGGTTGCCTCAAACCTTCAATCTGTAAGAAACATAATATTTGGGAAGTACAATAAAATGAGGTATGCCTGTACTTATGTATATACCTATAGATTTACATATAATTATTCATTTGTTCCAGAAATTAAGGCAGGCTGCTTAAATGCCTGTTTACCTCCTTGAATATATGTTTGTTTACCTGGTTGAGCCCAACCGAAATATTACTAAATGAAAGTTTGTCTTCCTATTGAAATTACAGTTTATACCTCTTTTCGTGTATATTGATGTAGTTGTATTTAAATGTTTCTGTATTTAAATGTTTAGTGGTGTGCTTAGCACAGTATAAGCTATTGTAGAGATCCAGAGGGAAGAGTAAAATATAATTCCTGGCCTTGTAGCGTTCAGTTCTGGAGATTCATTATTGTATTGCCAGGAAGAGCTAAGTAAACACTTTGGTAATACCCAGAACAGGTTGCTGAGAAGTCATAAAGGAAGAAGTTTTTGAAAGGTGAAGAGAACACAAGTTGTCCTAAACTAAGAGTGCCGAGCAAGAAGAGGAATGGAAGAAAAAGCAAAACAAAAAATACGTGTTTTGTCTCCTTGGGTACATTAATCTGTGTTAAGTCATGATTCTCTTAGTGGCAGAAACATAGACTTTAATTAAGGGGCAAGTGTAATTTTATTTTGTGTTCTAGCAGTATGAAGTTGCAAGGCCTGTAGTATGAAACTAAAGATAATTACTAGTGGGAAGGTTTATTTTGAGAACCATGGGGGTGGTGGGGGGGAGGGGGAAACCACCACTTTTATCCTACTTGTTTGCTATTAACATTTTAATTTGTAAATTGGCATACTGTAGCAGGGCAAAGTTTCATCTAGCGCAGTATCCTGTTTATAGTAGGAGGCCACCCTGAGTGTTTCCAAGAGAAACTGCACCACCCTCTCTGGCCCGGGGTCATGTTTGCTGGTAAACCCCTTTCAAATTTATGTCATGCAAATCAGTACCAGTTACTTCTCCTTCACCTGCTAGTTCAGGAACTAGCTTATCAGAAAGCTGTTTTATTTATTGATTCATAGGTTCCCTGTAATCCACATAAAATTGTGTTACCGGGAACTTAAAATATTTGCCAAAAGAAAAAAATTTAAAAATTAGATGATTTACATATGGAGTACTTATTCTATTAGTATATACTGGGTTATCTTAATTTATTTTCACAATAGCCCAGTAGCCCTATGAAATGAATATTATCCCTCTCTCCATTTTATAGATGAGAAAAAGGCGCACAGCCCGAGTGCGAAGTTTCATCTCACAAAGTGTATTACGTGTCAAAATGTCATTTCTCACCACAATAGATATGTCTAGAGCTGTGAGTGCTGCCACTTTAGAAAACAAAGATCTTTGTACAATTATGTTTCTTAAATTTGGCGGTGGGATTTTGATGTTCAAGTGTGAAGAACCTGAAAGGCAGAGGATCCTAGCATAAGGCCAGCATATTTACTGCAGGATGGGTAATGTGAGTGTGGCTCTGCCTCGCCCAGCTCTAGGTTTGCAGTATGGCTACAAAGAGCCTGCTGAGGCTAGGCACCATGACTCACTCCTGTAATCTCAGCACTTTGAGAGGCCGAGGCAGGTGGATCACTTGAGGTCAGGAGTTCAAGACCAGCCTGGCCAACATGGTGAAACCCCATCTCTACTAAAACCACAAAAATTAGCCGGGTGTGGTGGCACACGCCTGGAATCCCAGCTACTTGGGAGGCTGAGGCAGGAGAATTGCTTGAACCCGGGAGGCAGAGGTTGCAGTGAGTTGAGATTGTGCCACTGCACTCCAGCCTGGGTGACAGAGCAAAACTCCATCTCAAAAAAAAGAAAGAAAGAAAGAAAAAAAGAGCCTACTGAATACCCAGCCCAGAAGTTTAACAGTTTCATAAAAGTGTATCCAGCTGTTTTTCTACTAAATAAGAAATTCTTCAACTCCGATTCCAATTTAGTAGTCTATATGTAACAAGGTTAGTAAGGTATATATACCTATTAATTCCTGATAGAGAAAGTGTGGATAAAGGATATCTATGAGTAATTTTATTTTATAGTCTGAACTTCTTAGTAAAAGGAGTATTTTAAACAACTGCTACTAAGAAGGTGACTGATTTGAGTTCATCTCTGGGCTTCCACTTTGGCTAAAATGCTAATGTTCACAGTCAATGAAAAGAAAATGGAGAAACACAGGGCATGGTTGATCCATATGCATGACTGACTCTTGAAGAGCTAAGAGGTAACTGGACGGAATTAGCTGGCTCTTTGATTCCATAAGATCCTTCAAAATATTTTCTGAAGGATGAAATTAGGTAACAGATGTGAAAGTGCAATACTTTGAAAATTAAGAATCACTGGCACATGCAAGTTATTAATGAGCCGCTCCCTTTATGACGTTTTTATTCACTACTGGACTCTGAAAGGCTGTATGCGCCTGCTGTCTCTTTCTTTTCATTTTTCTTTTTCTTTTTTTCTTTCTGTTTCTTTTCTTTTTTCTTTTTCTCTTTCTCTCCTTCCTTTCCTCCCTCTCTTTCAAATCGATGACCTGACAGCATGCAGCAGTGGAGAGGGACCACATTAGTCAACTTACCTAATGCTTGCATGAATGGTGACTTTACACAAGTTCACCTCTGTCTTTCTATTCGACCGCTTTGTGTCCTTGGAGTAATTTTTAAACACTCTCTGAGTTTTTTAATGTGTTTCACTTAAATGTATTCTCTTTCACTTGGCAAGATACGTTCTTCTTTCTCTTCCTCTCTTCTTTCACTTCTTTTTATGCATCTTAAGTATGAATGTCAGTAGGTGCCCATTGGTGAAGTGGCTGGCCTTACTGTCTGATCATGTGCCTTTTGCATAATAGATACTCAAAAAATATGTGAATGAAATTTAAAAAAAAAGAAACAGGTGAGTTGCAGAGTTTTTTTCCCTCTTTTTTTTTTTTTTTTTTTACAAATATGTCATTTGTCCTGGCAATAATATTTGTATTAAAAAATATGTTAACCTAAATTTGGAAATTTTCTCTATTCAAGTATAGGGGATTATGGGATCTCAGGTGTTTGCCTTAAATATTGGTGTTTTTCCTAGAAATGTAACAAGGCAGAATGTAAAACTCCTTTGAAGTGAAGTAGGAATGGTGTTTGTTTTGGAGTACTGAAAAATCTTTTTACTCTTTAGGCATTATATGAGTTTATCTCTGTTTTGTCACCTAAGAGAAACAGAAAGCATGAGGAAATAATTCTTCTGTGGAATCTTCTGAAAGTGATATTGAATTCCCAAATCTCATCATAGAATATTGCCAATTGATGTTCACTTTAAGAGGCTTGATGATTGGTCTGTTTTCAACTAGTATGTTTATTTGCTTGTGCTTGTGATGTTGATGTGAGGAAAACCATTCCACAATTTGTTAAAATGATTAATGTTTTCTCCTTCCATTTTTTTAAGGAAATGGCAAAAATCCTTAATCACCCCAGAGTCTACGCTTTTCTGCACATACCAGTCCAGTCTGCCTCCGACAGCGTACTCATGGAAATGAAAAGAGAATACTGTGTGGCTGACTTCAAAAGAGTAGTGGATTTTCTGAAAGAGAAGTAAGTCTGTTAGTACTTAAGAAAATAACCATTTCTTTTTTCTTTCAAGAGCTTGTGGCAAAAATGCACTTATTGCAGCCTTACAATTAAAGGTACAAGAGAGAAGGCGAGACTTTCGAAGCTTTCAAAGCCTTTAAGTCTTCTTGGCACCTTTGATGTGGTTTTTTCTTTCTCCTCAGTTTATATCCACCTTCCATCTGTACATGACACACCATTAATTTGTGTAAGATTGCCAGTCGTTTTAAGGTAATGTGAATTGTGATTATTTTTATACCTGACCTGATGGATGAAAACTGCTTTAGCTTTTGCTCTGTGTAAATCTCCTTTAATGTGGCTTTTTGAAGTCATGAACTGGTTTTGACATGGACGGAGGCCAAATCGTGTCACTACAAAAATAGATAATTTTCTACTAAACAGCATTTTTTAAAGAGTATCTAGAATGTCTGTGCTTTTACACACAAAGCCCTGTAGTTTGCTTAAAGAATTGTGATTTACAAGAAGGTTTGAGGATTCTAATTTTTAAGGTTCAAATTGCTATTGACCAAAATTAAGGCATATTTACACAATGTCAGACATGAATGATAATTTTGTTTCCACAGAAAATACTTTCAGCCCTTAATTATGTTCTTCAAAACCCTGCACCTCATCATCACCAAACATTGACTGCCTTCTGTGATTATGCCAGGCAGGAAATGGAAGTACTGGCCAGGGTCACACAGAACCTTCTCAAGTCTGTGACGCTGTTCTCCCCTCTGGGGATATGTCATTTGTCTTGGCATATTTGTGGCCTGGGTCTTCCTACGTTTCATAAATTTTTTCCATAGCCTTTTCCTCTGCTGTTTTGCTTAATTAAGATACAACTTTTTATTTCCATCGTCTTGTTTATAATTATGTACCTTTGTACTATGTCAGAGTACTGCATGGATACGATTGCTTTATACAAATTGTAAGAAATTATTTTTTTCCACCTTTAATTAGTCATTTATCCTAACTGCATATGATCATTTTAAAATCATTTTCTTTCTTTTTCTTTTTTCAATTCTTCCATACCTTTCCTTTACGTATCTTTCTAAGTTTTTTTTAACCTCTAGGCTTTCTTGATTATCCTAACCACCAAGAATAAAGCTACTTAATGTACATTCAAACAAATACAGCTAATTGTCCAAATATTCAAATCAGTGCATAGAAGGTGTATTTATTAAGTACTACAACCTTCAAAGTCAAAAATGGAAAATAGATCTCTACCCTTGTTAATACTTTCAAATCTTGAACCGAACTGTGTTAGGCTAAAGAATATAGATTTTTATGTGAAATGTCTGCCGTTGGCCTATAGCGCTTTCTTGCCTTTCTTCTATTATTGCAGGCGAATTTGTCTCACATAAGAGAGTTCTTTTGGGCACACTGGCACTGGCAAATGGAATATTTTCAAAATTTCAAGTCAGTTGTTGCACTTGTGAAATTTCTTCCTTCTTTGCCTATTATAGCAGTAGCGAATAAAAACTTGATACTTGTTACACAATATTTTCCCAAGTATAGACATGCATCCCCTGTGCAGAATAGACTAGAACACTTTCCAGATAGTTTGTTGCATTCATGTGATTAAATGAGGTTAGGGAATCAGCACCTCTCTTTTATCTTTATTTGGTTGAGAGCTGACTCAGTTGTTGGAGGAATTACTGTGGCTACTTAACTGGGCAACAGTTTCACAAGTTATGTTGTTCTGAAGGTCTATTAAGTCTGTTCCATCTTGAACAGTTCCAGCAGCCTCCATGAGCTATATAGAGGTAAAGAGATGATCATGTCAGGTATTAGGAAATAGTCTCTTGGATTTCTTTGGATCTGGGTCCTTTCTTTGGATTCTGAGTTATTGTGAGGCATCTATGTAGTTTTTCTAGAAGTATTCGACCAACTGGAGGATCCTAGAACCAACTATGTTTCCCAGGTATCTCTAGTATGTCTAGCAATGAAAATATTAGACATACCTGGAGAAGATATTGGAGATGCCTGGAGATCACACTCCATCCCATACCCACCCATATATAATTTCAGTTTCAAGTGCCATGAGTCAGTTGGATTGTAGAGTATGAGTCTAGTCAGTTAGCATCTCCGAGAGATTTTTACATTAACTCTGTATTGTGTATATGCAGCAAGGGCAGAAGCAACCCTGGTATATAATTTCACATTTAGATTAAAAGTAAGATATATTGGAAAACTGTAGTAGGCAGCCAATATGACATACCTGCTTATGTATAGCAGGTGACTGAGAAAACTTCAGGTAACCTATTTTTTTAAAAAAAGAAATCAGATAATCACTGCTAATAAAGTGATCCTAGGCCCGGCACAGTGGCTCACGCCTGGAATCCCAGTACATTGGGTGGCTGAGGTGGGTGGATCTCCTGAGCTCAGGAGTTCAAGATCAGCTTGGGCAACATGGTGAAACCCTGTCTCTATCAAAAATACAAATTAGCTGGGCATGTTGGCTCACACCTGTGGTCCCAACTACTTAGGAGACTGAGGTGGGAGAACCGACCGAGCCTGGGAGATGAGGTTGCAGTGAGCCAAGATTACACCACCGCACTCCAGCCTGGGCGACAGAGTGAGACCCATCTCAAAAAATGAAATAAAAAAGTGATCCTTGCATAGTTTTAGACAGTTCATCAGAACCATAAAATTGTGTATTTTATCTAGTCCATCTGTTACTTGCGAAGAATAGTATAGACTTACTCCCATGAGGACAGTATAATCAGCTTTGCCATTTAGCGAAAAAGAGTTTTCCTATCCTCTTGGGGAAGTCCATCTACCTAGTGAATAATTTCCAACTATTATGGACATTTAGAAATAAATGAAATGTTTTAGACTAGGCACGGTGGCTCATACCTGTAATCCCAGCACTTTGGGAGGCCGAGGTGGGTGGATCACCTGAGGTCAGGAGTTCAAGACCAGCCTGGCCAACATGGTGAAACCCCATCTCTACTAAAAAATAATAATAATAATGTATGTATATTTATATATATACACACACACACACACAAATTAGCCAGGCATGGGCATGCACCTGTAATCCCAGCTACTCGGGAGGCTGAGGCAGGAGAATCACTTGAACTTGGGAGGCAGAAGTTGCAGTAAGCTGAGATCATACCACTGCACTCCAGCCTGGGCGACAGAGTGAGACTCCATCTCAAAAAAAAAAGGGCCAGGCGCGGTGGCTCACGCCTGTAATCCCAGCACTTTGGAAGACCAAGGCGGGTGGATCACAAAGTCAGGAGATCGAGACCATCCTATCTAACACAGTGAAACCTCATCTTTACTAAAAATACAAAAAAATTAGCCAGGCGTGGTGGCGGACACCTGTAGTCCCAGCTACTTGGGAGGCTGAGGCAGGAGAATGGCGTGAACCTGGGAGGCGGAGCTTGCAGTGAGCCGAGATCACGCCACTGCACTCCAGCCTGGGTGACAGAGCGAGACTCCATCTCAAAACAAAACAAAAAAAAACAAAGAAAGAAAAAAGAAATAAGTGAAATATTGAAATATTTTAAATAGTTCTTATGTTTGACCTACTTTCCCCTATAAAAACTAGTATTGCTTTATGCCAAACAGATGAGTGCTTATTTTGGAAACACCAAAGTTTCAGGGCTTTCTTTAGAGTCACTAGTCTGGATAACTGATCCAGCACAAAATTGTCTTGTCCAGCCTTTATTAAAATTCAATACAGTATTTTCACTCTTGGAGGGCCTAACACTATCATGTTGTCCTGATTTGTGCATAACACTCATTCATAAAATGATCCTGACTTAAAGTGGTATGTTTGGTGCTTTCTTTTTCTGTTTTCTTTTTAAAAATCCTTCCTAAATGGTGGCCCATTTCATTTACATCTCTTATTTCCCCAGAAATTTCTGTAATGTGCCTTTAACAAATAAAAGTCTGTCTTTCTTCTCCAGCAGTGTGAGGCTTCTCAAATATTAGTGTGATGAGTTATGGACAAGGCATTTCCTGATCCGTTTTCTTAAAAAATCCATTTTATAAGACAACCTACAGCATTTAAGATTGAAATCCAAACTATGGGGGTTTACCTGAAGCTGCAGGCTTTTAAACCACTAATTCTGTGATATTGGTAGAGTTGTGATTCTCAAACAGTGGAAGTGAAATATTTTTAATTAATTTTCTTTACAGTTGAAAATGGCCCATGTTTTAGCTGGGAGCAATGTAAGTTTACATATGAGCCAACTAAGCTGGTTCATTATTCTCTTCAGTTGTTTGAAAGTTGGCAGCCATCATCACAACAGCAGCTGGATACAAGATAACCTAGCAGTGTTGGCACATGTTGAGGCATATGGGAATTTATTAAATCATGCAACCTTTGCAAAGAAGAGTGTCTAAATGACTTAATATACTAATTCAAACAACTGGCCATGAGCAATCATGTGACTTAAATTATTCTATTCAGATTTATTAATCCAATTGAACATTAACTGAGTAATTTGATGTTTTTATCTAAATGGATAAGATGATTTTTTGAAATATAAAATGGGATTTGTAGGGTTATGGGAAGAAAGTGTATAGAACAAAGCAAGAGGTACAATTCTGGTTTTAAAAATAATCTGTGATTGGCTGGGTGCAGTGGCTCACACCTGTAATCCCAACACTTTGGGAGGCTGAGGTAGGAGGATCACTTGAGCCCAGGAGTTCCAGACCAGCCTGTGAGACCCTATCTCTACAAAAAAATAAAAATAAAAAAATTAGCCGAGCATGCTGGTGTGCACCTGTAGTCTCAACTACTAGGGAGGCTGAGGCAGGAGGATAACTTGAGCCCAGAAGTTGGAAGTTACAATGAGCTATGATCATGCTGCTGCACTCCAGTCTGCGTGACAGAGCGAGATCCTGTCTTTCAAAAAAAAAAAAAAATTTGTGTTTTTATATTTTAAAATATATATCTTATATATTTTACTATCATTCATTGTCACATAACTGATGTCTCTGTTATCTTTTTAACTTATTACTGAGTTTTTTTAAAGTATAAAACATGAATGATTCTTTTTTTTTTATTTTTCCTGTATTTTTGAGAGAGTTACTTCCCAATTCAATGATTTTGTACTGCGTTATGTTGGGAATGATATAATTAGGGTTCCCAGGGCCTTAAGGCATTAGACGAGAACTTTAATTGGGCCTCTATCATTTGAGCAGCAGTGAATTTATAGTCATTCCCCAACATAAACAATACATTAACATATATTCAAAAAAATGACAACATGCAGAGTTCTTAAGCATATGTTTTAATGCTAAGTAAAGCAATCTTTAAGTCCTCAAGTTCACACATTAAAATGTGAAAGAAACATGTAAGAATATCCTCTGGATAGATACTTAAGAAATGAATCAGTTTATATATTAAAAGACCTAACTGTTTAGATAGACTATTTTGTTAGAAGTCCAGTAGCTTTTTGGTTTATGTTAACTAGACCTTAACTAGTCACCATCTCTATCTTTCTCACTTGGTAAATACAATTCGAATGAATTAATAAACAGTTTTGTTTTTACCCACAAGTTGCATGGATCTAATGTTAAGTTGCGTCTTACTGTGGCATCTCTGGGTTGATTTTTAATCCCATGATATCATTCATTTTAGAATTTGCCATTATCATTTCTTAAGGTACTGTGTACTTCAGGGTTAATTTCCCTTGTTGCTTATAGAATATTAACCATTTTAGCGCTGTGATATTTATTATTATTCCCCTAAGTTCACCATACCCAGAGACTGCCCAGTGAAATGCCACAGCTAATAAGCAATGAACACTCACAGGTAAAGGGGAATCTTTTGCAGGGCGAGGAGAGAACAAACTAGAGGGAAAGTAGCAGACTTGCAGAGGAAGTTTCATTCTCTGATCTCTCCACTGTATACTCATTCAGTGGAAGGGGCACAAGGGCATAAAGCCAGTATTACTTTGGCAGGATGATGACTGTAAGTGAGTCATTGAGCTAACATATATCGTCCAGTCCATCCTATGACCTACTTTTCCAGCCTATCTGCAAAAAGGATGCTAAATTATTAACATCCTGAGTAATTTTTCTTTCCTGTCATTAGTCCTGGTCATCCATGTGTGCTTATTGGAACACAATCTGATAAGAGCTGTGTTATGTTAAATTAGTGTTGTATTCTGCCTTATTCATCTAGTTTTAGTCCTAGTGGCTTGGATATAAGTAGAAGAGAAGAAAAGAAATGCAAAAGAAAAAAAAAAGAATGATTCAGCAAGGATTAGATAATTATGTTTTCTTCCAGATGCATTCCCAGATGTGTTTCTGTTCACTAAGTAACCACCTTCAAAATAATTTAGGCAGAATACTTCCCTGAAAAATGTTTTCTGGCTTTATGTCATCATATCTAGTATCTTTAGCTAAGTTGTTATTTTGGATAGCACTAAGGTCTTGTTCACTGTTTTTATCTTTTGCCAAATTTCTTTCTGAGGTAGTGAAGTTCTTTTCCCTTCTCTCCGTTGCTACTTTTAGAACTTTTCAAATGAATAAATACATATCATTAGATCAGTTATTTAGTAGAAAAACATATTTACTTTTTTTCGCTTCTCCAGTGTGTTGTTATATTTAGAAGATTATATGCTAAATAGATTATGGCATGATGTGCTAAATACCATATCATTTTGGGACTACCCCAAATTCGATTCACTGGTTTGAAGGCAACTGTTATTTTCTGTTGACTTGCTTTCCATTTCCTTATAGCCTGGTAAAGAAAGGAACCTCATTTTTCCTAAACTTTCATTCACTTTGTATCCTTCCTTTACAATATGATTATGTTATTCCTTTCAGAAATCATCTTCTCTTAATCTCCTGTGCATTTTTCCTGCCTCAGTGGTATATCATAAATATAAGGGTCAAATCACATATACACGAAGTGGTAGAATAATAGCATTTTTCTTTTTTTGACAGAGTGTTTTCATATTCCACAGAGTTTGCATATTAACTCATTATGTTACAAAAACTTAGCAAAGTAGGTAGGGTTAGTATTTTTAATTTGCATTTTATAAAGCAAATGTCAGGGTTCAGAATGGTTAGAAAGATTTGTTGAGGACAGGTGTGGTGGCTCATGCCTGTAATCCCAGCACTTTCAGAGGCTGAGACAGGCAGATCGCTTGAGTCCAGGAGTTCGAGAACTGCCTGGACAACATAGCAAAACCCCATCTCTACAAAAAATACAAAAAATTAGCCAGGCATGGTAGCACTTGCCTGTAGTCCCAGCTACTTTGGAGGCTGAGGTGGGAGGATCAGTTGAGCCTGGGAGGCAGAGGCTGCCATGAGCCGAGATCACACCACTGCATTCCAGCCTGGGCAACAGAGCAAGACCCTGTCTCAAAAAAAATAAATAAATAAAAGAAGCCCACAATGAATTAATGCATACTGTAACTATATACCCTCAGTTTCTACTGTGGTTCTTTTTACCAGTTCCAATAACATACATTAATTAAATGATTTATATTTTTATCAGTTATGTGTCCAGACTAGTAATAAATGCAATGGTAAGAATACCAATAATACGTAACATGATAATCATAATAAAACAATTATCTAATATTTTTGGGTGTTTACTTTTGTGCCAAGCACTACTGTTAAAGCATTGTATGCTTTAGGTTGCTTAATCCTCAGGGCCCAAAGATGTTAAGTAATTTGCCCAAAGTCACGCAGTTAGTGATAGAACCTTGATAAAATCCAGGCCAGGTGGTTACCCGGCCAGTACTCTTATCCATAGTGTTGTACTGCTGGTCTAAGCTAAGGTATTTTCCTCTAGCATTGGAGACAATAAAGTGGATTCAGCAAATACTGAGGAGAAGAAATTTACAATGTAGACTTAGAAGAGAAGATGAGGAAGGCATGCATGGGGGTCAAAAGTAACTCCTTGGTATCTTGAGTAAGGCATAGTAGAAAATGATGTAGTTAATCCAGATATGGAAATGAGAAGGAGGAGGAGTTTGGGTAGGAAAGATGAGTTTGATGTTGGACATGCTGAATTTGAAGTGACTATCTGGAAAATCTGGGAGAGAGCCCCCCTTAGGCTGTAGAAAACATGGGTCAGGAGCCAAGAAGAAAGATGAGGGTCTAGAGATAAATGCTTGGGAGTAATCAGCATTTGAGTAGTAGATGAAGTTATAGGTAATGAGATCATGCAGAAGGAAAAATGGAAGGGTAAGAACAGAAGTCTAGGGAACACCAATATTTCAGTAATAATGGGAAAGGAAAAAGGATTCTGTGGCAGGTTAAAAAGGCAGGGTCAGGCCCTTGGAGGTGAAGACCCAGGAGGAAATAATACCATGGAAGCCAAGAGACAATACAGCTGTAGGAAAAGGAAGGGAATAAGGGCCAAATGTTATTGAGAGTTGCTTCTTATAAGCAAGCACTGGGCTGGGGGCTCTGGGGAGTATGAAAAAAACAAAAGATATTGTTAGATTGCTTTCTTTTCCAAATATCATGAGTATTCAGAAGTTATTGAGATGTACTAACGTCTAAAGTCAGAAATCTTCATGGTCCTTTTTGACTGCAGCATCCCAGTTCCTAGCGCAGTGCTCAGTTTGTCCTCGTTGACACCCCCACAACTCTGCACCGTATACATGGCAGGAATGGACTCGAGTAAGAAGCAGGGATAATACATGTCTGTTGAATGAATGGCACTTAACTCTGGAACTAATAAGAGAAAGGCTTAGAGCAGTATTTCTTGGTCTGTTTTAATTAAAGTTCTCTTTTCATAAACAAGAAAATTCTCTTTGCAGAAAAAGTGATACATTCCCTTTAATAGTACATAATACTTTGCCTTCTTAGAGATTCTGTGTTCTGTGGACCCCTGCTGGCTAATAGCTAACAATAATTATTAGGCAATATTTATTGAGCCTATAATATGTTGAAACCAGTGTGGTTTACATGGTACTAAGTGGTTTACATGAGTTAACTCCTTTAATTCTCACAATGACACATATTACATACAAAATCTTATTATCCCCATTTTAGGGTGAAGAAATTTAGGTACATAGAAGTTAAATAACTTGCCTGAAATCACAGTGCTAATAATTGCTGGAGTTCAGATCCAAGCTCTACCTTGTGGATCTCCAAACTTTATTCATTGCTATTATAATTTCCAAGTAGGATCATTTTTGGAAACAATAGGGATGATAATTTTCCAATTAAAAATTGTACTGCGCTATTAAATAGAAAAAGTTATATTATACACGCCATCTCCTGGAAATTTAATACAACATTCTATAGTCAATATCGCCTCCTTTTTACCTTCACTCTCCATCCAGTCACTGGGTGAAGGGATCGATAAAGAAGCTGTGTTTGTTAAAACAGAACGACTATATGCTCCAGCAGTCCCACTACTAACTGTTTATCCAAAGGAAAGGAAATCAGTAACAAAGAGATACCTGTTCCCCCATTTTTATTGCAGCCCTATGCCCAATAGCCAAGATAAGGAATCAGCCTAAATGTCCATCATCAGATGAATGGATAAAGATATAGCACACACCAGAATACTATTCAACCATAAAAAAAATGAAATTTTGTCATGGCAGCAACATGGATGGAACCGAAGGTCATTATGTTAACTGAAATAAACCAGGCACAGAAAGACAAATACTGCGTGTTCTCACTCATATGCTGAAGCTAAAAAAGTTGATCTCGTGGAGATAGAACATAGAATGAGGCTTACCAGAGAGTGGAAAGGGAGGCAGGTGGTGATGAAGAGAGATTCGTTAAGGGGTACAAACATATAGCTAGATAGAAGGAATAAGTTCTAGTGTTCGGTAGCACAGTAGAGTGACTATAATTAACAACAATTTAGTGTATATTTCCAAATAGCTAGAAGAGAAGATTTGAAATGTTCCCAACGCAGGAAATGATACATTTTGAGGAACAGATATCTTAAATACTCTAATTTGATCATTACGCATTGTGCGCATATATGAAAATATCACATATACCTTCCATAAATATGCATAATATTATGTATCCATTTTTTATGTGACATTTTTAGAAAATGAAGCTATGTTTGAATGTGAACATGAGAAAAACTACAAATAAAAGTAATGAGTGTTTTATCTGTAATAACATCTTTAATTATAAAACTGCAGAGTTTCCTAATGAAGTATGTGTACATGTTTTAAAATAAAATGCTAATGCCAGTGGTTGTTACATGTTGCGAAGCTATTATCCATTCTAAACTACATTTCAAAAACTGTAAGTCCTCATGTCTTCCTCCTACTTATCTTCCTTTCTTAAAGCCAAGTATATTACATCTCTAGCTTAAACTCCTGCCCATAAGCACCCTGTATTCCTAACCACACATCCATTTCATCACTTGCTGCAGGCACAGGGAGAGTCAATGGAGGGTCACTGTTGCCTCCTTGTACTCCTCGTTATCATCATTCTCATGTTCACTGAGTCCTCATTATGTGAATGGTCCACTTTAGGACCTTATATTCCTATTGAAAATCAGGAAGAAATCAAGGGGGCATGTACAGTATGTGTACTTTTGAATATTCTACTGGACTTTGCAGTAATACGAAAAGGTGCCCTAATTAAGTCCTCAGAAAACAATGAGAAAAAGAAGACTGGGTGATGTAACCCACGATTTTTTTAAAATGCTGAATCTCAGATTATTAAGATCTAACCACGGCTGGGTGCGGTGGCTCACGCCTGTAATCCCAGCATTTTGGGAGGCTGAGGTGGGCAGATCACAAGGTCAGGAGATCGAGACCATCCTGGCTAATACAGTGAACCCCGTCTCTACTAAAAATACAAAAAATTAGCCGGGTGTGGTGGCGGGCGCCTGTAGTCCCAGCTACTCGGGAGGCTGAGGCAGGAGAATGGAGTGAACCCGGGAGGTGGAGCTTGCAGTGAGCCAAGATTGTACCACTGCACTCCAGCCTGGGTGACAGAGCGAGACTCCATCTCAAAAAAAAAAATAAGATCTGACCAATTTGAATTCTGGAAATAGGATCAAAATGTCCCTGTGAATTAACGTTAATTTCAAAAGAGACTAAATTTTGCATTTATTCTATTAGTATTTATTTGTTACAGACCGTGTGTCCAGCCCTTGTTAGGTATAGAATATTAAGAAATTAGTAAAACTTGATAACTGTCTTTTAGGGACTGATATTCTTAAGTTGTAGTTAATATTAGGTAGATGTTTATAAGCCAGAATGTTTGGTAAGTATGGTAAAACCCCGGTGTTAAATCCAGTATGCAAGGAACGTAAATGTTTATTATAGGTTTTGTATGGATGAGAAAGAAATACTGAATTTAGAGGTCTTAGATGAAAATCCATCCCCTTTCTTCACATAATTATACTTTATAAGTTTCATTTTATTTGTGATATAATTAAATCTACCAGTGTAGAGAAAGATTTTAACTAGGTTACATATGCACACACACACGTTTGCATGCATATATATTTATGTATATAAAAGTTGTAGTTTGATTCATCTGCAAGCGACAGAAAAAATACGGCGTAAAAAATAAAAGTTTATTTCTCAGTCATGTAAATGAAGTCCAGAGCCAAATGGTGGAACTCTGTAAGGCTCCAGCATGTCAGAGATGTAGGATTGAACTTTCATCTCACGGTCAAAGATGGCTACTTAATCTCCAGCCATCACATCTGCATTCCAGACAGTAGAAAGGCAAGGGGCAAACAAGAGTGCATGTTTCTTCCCTTCTAATACTTTCTGAAAGTCATACCCATCACTTTTGATTATGTCAGATTGTCAGAACTTAGTCATATGACCACACTTACCTGCAAGAGAGGCTAAGAAAATTTAGTGTTTAGTTTGAGTTTTTTTGTCTCCCTTTAAAGAGCCTCTTGGAAAGAAGGGGAGATGAAATGGTGGGGAGCAATTAGCAGCCTTTGCCACAGTCACCATTTGTCCACTGTGCTTGCCACACACAGAACTTACTCTAAGAGAGAGAACCCCAGTCCCATCTAGTTACCCTGTCATTTTATAAGTGCGTGATCTCTGGGTGATGCTCTGTGCTTTTCAGGAAGTCCAGGTGTGGCTTTCCATGGGCTGATGGGTATAAGCTAAAAAGCAACCTAACATTCCCGATATAAAATAGAATGGAAATAAGAAAATATTTAAAGCTCCCATTTGAAAACTGGGAGAATAAGAAACACATGAGTTTTCAGTAGGAACTATTAAACCTTGCTTGGTGGAAATCCTGGAGCCTTTCTGTGCAAGCACTGCAGGACAGTCTTTAGTACCCTGTCTGATGGCCCCTGGCTTTCCTCTGTGACGGATACGCCTTAGTCCTTTGTCCTCTGTTGCTCCTGTCTTCTGTGTCCATATCTGAGATGGTATTAGGGTGAATGCTCTTCTGAGTGGGTTCTAACACTTCTTTCTGGTACCAGCATGAGCCCTGGCAATTGTGTTAGGGGTTGTACAGTAGCGGGCTGTGCAGACCATCCTGCATTTTTGGCAGTCCAAGTCCCTCACAAACTGAGTAGCCTTCTAGTCTGTTTCTTGTCAGTTCCATGAACAACTATAGGCAAAGGTCTTAACTGGACATAGTTTTGAACCTAAAGATTCTGTCTTTTATTTACTGGCCTCTGTCCTTCTTCCCTACTCTGAAATTACTGATGACTCCTTTGAGGTCATCTGAAGCACTCTTAATCACATCTCTGCCAAGAAACTCAGCTCATGTATGATAGGGCACCAGTCTTCTGAGGTGACTATGATACTGTAGCCAATGCTTGTAATTGCTTTGCTTGGCTTTTTCAGACCTCCAAACATCAAAATCACAGGACCCTCAGTCAAATTTAATTCTAATTCACAAGGAGAGTGGTTTTCTAAGCAAAGCTGTTTCCTTTCTCTATCTTCTTTGTTTTCTTTTCTTTTCTTTTCTTTTCTTTTCTTTTCTTTCTTTCTTCTTTCTCTTTTCTTTTCAGGTATAAGTCCATCTTATTTCTTTTTCTAAATTTTTTACTTTTAAGTAAATTTATATGGGTACATAGTAAATATATATATTTATGGGCACATGAGATACTTTAGGCATACACTGCGTAATAATCACAGAGTAAATGAGGTATCTGTCACCTCAAGTAATTTTTCATTTCAGCAAAGCTGCTTTCTTACTCAGCTTGCAACCAGCTAGCCATAGTCTGAGTTCCTTGTTACTAAGAGCAATAAGAAGGAGCCAGCTATATTCAACATTCTGAATTTTTTGTAATATCTCTACAGCTGTAGACTGAGTTAACATTTGGACTGTCTTCCAAGGTTCAGCAGGGGACAATGTGACCAGATATTTTGCTGACATAACATTAATTACTTTTCCAGCCTGCAGTGTGAAGCCTTGCTGCCCAAAATGTGACAAACGAGTATCACACTTTTAGGTTCTGTCACATATAGTATCCCACTTTGATTGGATTGGTTTGGGCTGTCAATGACCAAAAACATAAAACAGTGTCTCCAACAAGATAGATAGATATCACTTTCTCACATTAAAAAAAAAAAACAAAAACAAAACTTAAGATATAGCAGTCTTGTGCTGGTGGACAGTCCACAGCATCAATGACTCAGGATTCTGTCCTGTTGCTCAGCTATCCTCTGCCTCATGGTCCATGATGACTGCTAAAAATTCAACCACCACATCTGCATTCCAGCCAGGAAGAAGGAGAAATAGTTAAAGAAGTATGTGCCTCACCCTGCTTTGAAGGTTACTGTCTTAGAAATTGTACATGACACTTCCACTTATATCTCATTGATTAGAACATAACTTTCCCTAGCTGCAAGGGAAACTAGAAAATAACACATTTCTTCTGGACATCCATGTATGTAGCTCAGAATCCATTTATATGGAAAATGAAAGAAATGGATGTGGAGGGACCTCTGAAAATCTCTACCACAATAGGTACTTCTAAAAAGTTTTCAGGCCAGGTGTGGTGGCTCACGTCTATAATCCCAGCACTTTGGGAGGCCAAGACGGGCAGATCATGAGGTCAGGAGATCGAGACCATCCTGGCCAACACAGTGAGCCCCGTCTCTACTAAAAATACAAACAAACAAACAAAAATTAGCTAGGCGTGGCGGCGGGCACCTGTAGTCCCAGCTACTCGGGAGGCTGAGGCTGGAGAATGACATGAACCCGGGAGGCGGAGCTTGCAGTGAGCTGAGATTGTGCCTCTGAACTCCAGCCTGGGCGACAGAGCGGGACCCCGTCTCAAAAAAAAAAAAAAAAAAGAAAAGAAAAGTTCTCATGTTGTAGGGTAATAACTTCCCCCAAAAAGAACTGAATTTTTTTTATCATATCTCTAAGTACTAATTATGTTCTCTTGAGTGTCAATACCAAATTTTGCACATGACTCAATATTTGGTTTTTGTTCTCTTATGATGACAAAGTCTTCATTTTTAAAAAATGCTATCTCCTAATTTAATCTCACAAATTAAACAATATCTTGAGGATTATCAGCTGTCTATGTTGAGTGACTATCAGAAAATTTCATTTGATATAAGACTTAAAGAAATTTAACTGCTAGAGGTTTTTTTCTAATATCAGACAGGAATTGGTGTTATTTCAGTTTTTTTATGTTCTAGATTTCCTTATTGTAGTATGTACGCAGCAATTGCCTCAGCCTCATGGTGAGTCCCTTTTGCAGTTCTAGAAACCATCTAGGGCATATGTTTCTCCCACTGCTTCTATTAACAATTCCAGGCATCCAGTACAGGTGTCCAGTACATTGGAGTCAGCCTGCTGCCGGAATTACTGAATAATTTCTATCAGAACAAAAGAGATGGAGAGGAGAAAATCCAATTTTTCTATTTTCTTTGTTTTCAACCCAGTGTTTCCTCTAATTTGTATGGGGTTACTTATGTGATCTGCTTTAGTTGATTTTGATCAATGAAATCAGTGGTTTTTTTTGTTAGCAGTCTTTAAAGAAGTAAACAGATTTCTTTTTCCTCAACTTTTATTTAGAGCAAATTGCTTTTAGTCTAACCATGTAAATAAGACCAAGCATCGACTTTCTTATAGAAAATCCTATTTTAATTCTACTGTCCCACAGTGATTCTTTTTCTGTACTTTCTCCTAATTTACTGTGATTCAATCTTTTAATTGCACATTTGGAAAATACATTATTCTTTTTGAGTTTTTTTCTGGAAAAAAATTGTTTCATTGTCCAGTTTGTTTTGACTCTTATCAAGAATTCTGCTAATTGGGTTTCTTTCTTTTTCCCCTTTTAAATAATTTGTACTTTAAAGAATCGTGGGCCGGGCGCGGTGGCTCAAGCCTGTAATCCCAGCACTTTGGGAGGCCGAGACGGGCGGATCACGAGGTCAGGAGATCAAGACCATCCTGGCTAACACGGTGAAACCCCGTCTCTACTAAAAAATACAGAAAACTAGCCGGGCGAGGTGGCGGGCGCCTGTAGTCCCAGCTACTCGGGAGGCTGAGGCAGGAGAATGGCGTAAACCCGGGAGGCGGAGCTTGCAGTGAGCTGAGATCCGGCCACAGCACTCCAGTCTGGGTGACAGAGCGAGACTCCGTCTCAAAAAAAAAAGAAAGAAATAAAGAATCGTGATAGCTGGGTGCAGTGGCTCACACCTGTAATCCCAGCACTTTGGGATGCCAAGGCGGGTGGATCACTTGAGGTCAGGAGTTCGAGACCAGAATGGCCAACATGACGAAACCTCATCTCTACTAAAAATACAAAAATTAGCCAGGCGTGGTGGTGTGCGCCTATAATCCCAGCTACTCAGGAGGCTGAGGCATGAGAATCGCTTGGACCCGGGAGACAGAGGCTGCAGTAAGCTGACATTGTGCCACTGAACTCCAGCCTCGGTGACAAAGTGAGACTCTGACTCAAAAAAATAAATAAATAAATAAAGAATCATGATACAATTCAGTTTTTGGAGAGTGTTTTTCTACTTATAAAAAATATCAGATTCCATCTTAACTTTTATAGTGTAATCCCCCACATTAATATGTTCACTGCCTTCAAATAATTCTATAATTACTAATATTTATTGAACACTTAAAATGTATGAGTTATATATATATATGACCTCATTTAATTATTACAACGATTCTATGAAACAGAATCCCAGTGAACCCCATGGATGTCTATCTTTTATACATGAGGAAAGTGAAGCACAGAGAGCTTGAAGTTACACAGATAGTAGGTAGAAGAGAGTTTGAACCCAGGTTGCCTAGTTCCAGAGCTGGTGCTTTTTACCTGTTGCACTTCACTCTTCCTCATTGCCCACCCCTCTGAAGAGTGACCTACCTCCCCACACCGCTTGCTGTCTCCACCTTCCCTACCTTCCATCAACTCCTTGATCCTCTGAAATCTGGTTTCTGTTAACTCTGTGTTATTGTATTTGCTCTTGTTAAATTCCTAATTGTGGACTCTGGCAGGCAGTCTTTCATCCTTATTTTGTTCACTTTCTTATGTTGGCCACCCCCTCCTCCTTGAATCAATTCATTTCAGTCAACCAATTCTCTCCCTGCACCTTCCATTCACCCATCCATCCATCCATCCATCCATCCATCCATCCATCTATCCATCCATCCATCTTACTTACTTCAGTGTTCCTCAGGCACACATCCAAACAACCACATCAGAAACTTCTTTTGGACTTCCTTCTTACCTTCTCCCACCCAGTCTACTCTGGCACCAGGTCCCCTCAATGTGTCTTCTGAATGACTCATGTCTAATTTCTTCATGCCCACCATCACTGCCTCTTTGAGAAAGTATAGGTGGGACATTCTCTTGAATTGTGTTGTCTCCCAAATCTCTTTCATAACTCCAGCCTCACTCCTTCCAATCCACCCTTCACTGTATTGCCAGAAATTTTCTTTCTAAAATAGAAACCTTGTATTTCTTTGATCAAAATTCTTTCATAGCTCCCCATTGCCTACAGTACAAGGAACAGTAACAACGGCAGTTATACCATTACCACTCACTGATTTGTTCTACATGCCAGCAATTATGCAAAGTATTTTACATAATCTCCATATAGATTATCTTAATCTCCATATAGATTATCTCTTCATTATGGCACATACCACATTGCTGTTTGATTGTATGCATGTGTCCTCTCCTACAGACTCCCCCATATAATGTCAGGAGTATTTTTGTGTGTATGTTTTCAGTGCCTGAAACAAATCCATTAAATCTTTGTTGAATGAAGGGTTTATTTTGTTGGAGTTATAAGCAATTAAGTTATGTTTGTAGGATGTGGAGACTTCAGAATCTTGTAGTAGAAGGAAATAGAATCCCTAAGGAAGGTATAGCAAGGGCTTTGCTGGCTTGGGCAGAATGTTAGTTCTGGGTCAAAGGAAGCAGTTACCCAGAACAGCCGCCTCTTCTAAGTCTTTGTAACCGCATCCTCACCTCATTGTAGCAGAATTTGGGGAATGGGTGAAGATGATGACTATCTCTGGGGTTTGGTTCAGTACATACAACCTGCTACTGGAAGTTTCACACCTTTATGCACCCTATAGTTTAAGGCAAAATAACTGTATTCTGTAGTAAACAGACTCAGAATGTATATTGCTTTCCCAGCTCTGGTTTATCTAATTCTTTACTGCTGTAAATGACAGTGATTTCATTGTTATTATTGTTATAAAGTGACTTATTCTTCCAAGCTATTTTATATTTCTTAAATGATTAACCTTTACACAGCATTGTTATCCCAGGTTTAGTAATACAAATTGTGAATTTTCTTTCTTGGGTTTAATTTAATTTCTTATAAATTAAAATATATAAAATTTAATTTAATTCCTCCATTTCTGAGATGTTGTAAAGGGTGTTAGATGAGGTTACCACCACTTTTAGGTCATGTTACCAATAGGAATTTGACATTTATATGAATAAAAATAATATCAAGTGTTACAAAAACTAATATAGAATCGCAAGGGCTATCAACCTCTATGCTTGAGGCCATAAATTGATTGCCAGCAGGGGTCAAACAGGAGGCTCCGCATTCTCTGTACAGTCTCCCTGGGGTAAACCATTGCAGTATTTGGTGTAGCAGCAGAAAGGGCAGTGTGAATTTACACCTTCCTCAAAACAAATTGCTGAAATATTCACCTCTTATCAGAGGTGTGGACTCATAGCACTTCTTATTTAATACCTAATGATAGAGTCCAGGGTTATTTTTCCGAAAATAATATCAAGCCACGGAAAATAAATGTAATAATTTTGTCAAATGTATGCAGTCAGGCTTTGTTTGGTCCACTCTGGTATGCTTAGAGAGAGGGTCTTATTTCTGTTTTTTGTGCAGGAGCTCCTGTGAAAATGATCTAATTGGGTGCTAATTTACGTAAGACAGAGTGCTAATACCAAAGTTGATTTTTAAAGTACGAATGTGTATATGTTGCTGTTTTCACTGATGTCTATGTATTTCATGTCACCTTATTGGAAAGTATTCTTATTAAAATAAAATTCATTTAAGTTTGGAATAAGCTTCTGCCAGAGTAATGGAAATTATAATGAGATATAAAATTGAAGCATTGCTTACCCTGTTGCAAATATTATGACGTTGGGTACTGTTGATAAAATTAACTCTTTTAGATCAGAACAAACCTTTATTGGTCTAAAATTGAATAACACAAGTTTTTACGTTATTATTTGTTTTCAGTCATTACTTTTATGATTTGTCATAGTGTTTTTCTGTGTGAAGGTAGGTTGTGACTCTTTTTGTTCTCTACTTCCTCACAGGCTATTTAAATGAAGTTGTAGCCTATAAAGTAGGGTTTTCTCCTCTTGGTAAAAGGGAGGATATACATGCCCCACCTTGTTTTACCTCCTTTGCTTTGTCATCTGTCATACTCCTCATTTGTTATTTATTTATTTATTTATTTATTTAGAGACAGAGTCTCTCTGTGTCGCCTAGGCTGGAATGTAATGGTGAGATGCGTCTCACTGCAGCCTCCACCTCCCACGTTCAAGCAATTCTCCTGCCCCAACCTCTCTAATAGCTGGGATTACAGGCACCCACCACCATGCCCGGCTAATTTTTATATTTTTAGAGATGGCATTTCACCGTGTTGGCCAGGCTGATCTCAAAATCCCAACCTCAAGTGATCTGCCTGCCTTGGCCTCCCAAAGTGCTGGGATTACAGGCGTGAGCCACTGGGGCTGGCTCCTCCTCATTTGTTGTTAGGTGGTGGTGGGTTTTTTGTTTGTTAAGCTAGCTGATTTATTTTGTCCTCACCTGGAGTTACTCCTTTTCTCTCTTTCTTGCTGTCTTCTTTTTTAAGAGAAATCATTTCTACAGTTGCCCATTTGTTACAACACTGCAAATGTATCACTTTTTTTTTCTAATTAAGATCCTGTATGGTATTCTTTCTACTGCTGTGTCAGGTGCTGTGTATAGAATTAGAGTTCCTAGAGGAATTTTGTCTTGCATTAAAAAATAGACTTGAGGCTATATAACACAAATATTAGTGGTGTAGTCTGTGATTAGATATATGAAATTTCAATAATACCTTTGCCAGAGGCCTGAGGGGTTCATGCAGTTGTAGCAGTAGCCTGTGGTTCCGCTGTTGTAAATGATTACTGTCTTGTATGGTGTGCATTACAGTGATTTTCGAAATTTTTTTCTTAATTAATTGGATATATATAGGAGTCATCATCCATACAGCAATAGGCAAAATAGAACCACTGAAATTTATGCTTCAAAATGTTTCATATGCTCACAAGCCACTAGGAGATGCTAAATAACAGTATGGCTATTTAGTTTACTTTTTTCAACTAGCATTGAGGAAAGAACCCTAGAAGTTGCTTCCAGCTTAATTTTTACCTTTTTTGTTTTAATGCAGTAGCCACTGTCTCTTTCATTTCTTTGTTATCCAATAAGTATTTTATGTCCAAAGTAAAAATGCTTTTCTAACACCAGTGTTCTAAATGATACAGTTTAAAAGCCCTAGAAGCTGTGGTGCTAACCCAATTGGAAACACATTTTTCTCTCTTCCCTTTTTCTTTCACACTTTCCTCCAAAAAAAGTAAAAATTAAGGGATAAGATAGTTTTTGCCAATTTAATTAACATGCTTATGAGCATGTGGAATTAGACTGCAACTTAGAAGTCATAGTCTAGCTTCCTTCATTTTCATTTTTTTGGAGAAGTTATTTCTTCTCCCTTTCACATGTATTTAGTGGCGAGGGCAGTGTCTAGTTTTCCATGGCACCACCTGGCTGCCATAAAAGGCTCGTTCACTCACAGTGTTAGACAGAAATATATGTTGGTTATGTTAGAAATAGTGCCATCTCTTCAACTACTTTTAGCTGTTTTTGACAGAAAGGAACTCTTAACAGAGTTCACAGGTTCAAAGGTACTATTATGTACTTCTGTCTTTTTTATTTTTATATTTATTTATTTTTTTATGAGACAGTTTTGCTCTTGTTGCCGAGGCTGGAGTGCAATGGCACAATCTTGGCTCACCACAACCTCTGCCTCTCGAGTTCAAGCAATTCTCCTCCCTCAGCCTCCCGAGTAGCTGGGATTACAGGCATGTGCACCACCACACCTAGCTAATTTTGTATTTTTAGTAGAGACAGGGTTTCTCCATGTTGGTCGCTGGTCTCAAACTCCCGACCTCAGGTGATCTGCCCGCCTTGGCCTCCCAAAGTGCTGGGATTACAAGCGTGAGCCACCGTGCCCAGCCTTTTTCCTTTCTTTCTTTCTTTTTTTTTCTTTTTCTTTTTTTTTTAAGAGATAGGGTCTTAGGGTCTCACTATGTTTCTTAGATTTATCTTGAACTCCTGGGCTCAAGAGATCCTTTTGTCTCAGTCTCCCAAGTAGCTGGGATTACAGATGTGTGTGTGTGTGTGTGTGCGCGCATGTATGTGTGTGTGCGCACGCCACGGTACCCAACATAGGTACTATTGTGTAAGTAAGAATGAAAAGCCAAAGAAACAATGCTTAAGCAAGTATCTTATGAACCCAGCCGCTTAGTTACAGAGATACTGAAGTGAGGTACTGTCAGGATTTTCTTCCAAGCAAGAACTTCTCTATGGGAGTAATCAAAATCACAATACTGATGATAGAAAATTTAATGTAGCCCAGTCATTGAGAGCACAGGCATAGGGCCAGATAAACTGATATACAGATTAGATAGATAGATTAAATCCTATCTTTGTGGTATGTGGACAAAGTTACTTAACCTCTGTTACCTTGATTTGCTTTTCTGTAAAATGAGGATAATTACACCCTTTCTTTAAGGTGTTTTTTTGAGAATTGAGATATGATGTGTTAAGATGGGCTTAATACAGTCCCTAGTAAGCACTCCTTAAATGATTGCTGCTACTTTTTTATGTAGTCATAGCAATATTAATAACAAAACAACCACAACACAGAACACAGTCAATAAATGATACCTAAAAAATAAAGACAAAAATTTGTTGCAGATTAGGTGGAAGACAGCCCATTTAATCTAAAATGCACACAAAAATATGGAGGAAAAAAAACACATTGAAAATATTTTGATTTTATTTTCTTTCTACAAGTTTTTTTATAAAATGCCCCTAAGTTGAAAGTGTAGTTTAGTGGGCAGAACTCACCCAAAAGATTGAGAAAGCAGGGTAAATATGTAACAGTTACATATTAGTTGATATCCACTAATGTCTCTAAGAATGATACCATCATTTGGGGTTGTCAAAGTTGAAATTGAAGATACATTTTTTCAAAACCAGAGTTTTCATCACCGTTTCTACACCTTTCTTTATTTACCTCATCTAGGGTAGCACCCCACACATCAGTTCAACCCCCATAGTGCCATCCTTCCAGACATTTCAGTTGTTCCTCTTATAAATGTCTACTTTCCTGGGACACCTTATCGTCCTTGTCGCTGGTGGTTAGTTTTGGATGAAGTCATTGTCTTTGAAGTGTTGTTGGTTGAGAATGCATTGGAACTTATCTTTCTTAAATATAATTTACCTTTGGCTGGGGTATTTAATGTCGTAAAGCAAAAGAAGAAACAACAGAATAGGTCAGGAACTCTGAAGGGCCAGTGTTCGAGATCTTGTTTTGGAAGAAATTTCAGCAACGGTGACTGAGCAGAAGGCTACCCCACCAACGTATTTTAGCAAAGCTACGAGGATTTGGAATGATAGTGGCCCCCAGCATGGCCTCCTCCTTTCCAGGTCCCGAGGTATGAAATTAAGTTGCATTTAAAATTCAGAATTAGTTAGTGTTAAACCTTAACTCATTCCACTGTTTGGTTATAAATAAATAAAAATAACATTTGTCCCAAGTTGTTCTACAGGTTCACGCCTAGCCATAGAGTTAATTTTGAGCATTATTTGCAGTGCAGGGGGTAAATTATCTTCAAAACGCTCATGGATTGGCTGCTGCCCAGAGTCCTGAGAGATGTAATCAGTTTCAGTTAATTCTAAACAATAGATTGTGGCAGGAACTCAGCTAAGTGGCGGGTTGACTGCACCCAAACTGTTGATTTAAGTTGTCAAGAGGGCTTGACTCATGCTTAGACTTGACAACAGTTTGGGTCAGCTGGCTTGGCTGTAAACCATTACCAGTAAACTCTGCTCCTTTTGTGTGTAAGGAGGCAAGGGGGATGGCCCTTCTGGTCACGGTCTCCCTCCGCGAGCTCACTGCAGACTCCACGGCCTGGCTGGGAGGCTCTTTGTGACTTTTACTGTGCTCAGATTTCAGTCTCTTCATCCCTCTAATGCACATCAGTGGGTTTCTAGCCACAGGCCTGAGGAACTGCCAATACAGTATGTGCTTTGCGTACTTTCTGTTCATTTCTAACTTTTGTTGGCGATGTTTAACAGGAAATGCGTTACTATTCACTGTACTGTAATCCATATCTGTACAGCACTTAATGCTGTTCACAGAGATCTCATATTGTCCAATATATTTTAGACTAGGGCAGGGCAGGAATTACATTGCATCAGCATTAATCATCCTTGTTACCTTTTGATGAGATCATTCAGGTTAAACACTGGTTGGAAGAGTGATCTAAAGTTGAAGGCATGAGGATAAATGTAGGAAAAACATTAGCAGTTTGCTTAATGTAAGTTTTTTTTTTTTTTTTAAAGTTTGAAGATAAATGTTTCTCAATTCATATTTTTTTTTTACCATTAGCCTTTGAACATTGGTAGTAGCAATTTATTTTTTTTGTAAAGTTTGTCCACACATGCACATGGAAACATGTTACCCCTTAGATACTAGCTTAAATTTATTTACTCCAAGGTGATTTAAAGCCCATATAATGGTATGCTTGTTTCAGTAGGTCAGATTTAAGGATACCCTAATTTAGTGATGAGGTACTGTGAAGGTCTGAACCTGGGAAGGTGATCCAAGGTGACCATAACCTTACACTTTCCTGTTAGTACCTGGCTCAGAGTCTCAGGAGACTTTGAGGGCAGTGTTTTGATATGAATTGCCTTTGTGTTCTTTCTGTAAATTAGTTTTTGGTATGGAAAGCCAGAAAGCTCAAGTCCTTTAAGTACATAAGTCAAGTGGCTTTCTTTTTCCATACCCCTATCAAACATTGTACACTTATCGCTTTCCTTTTATAATTTTGAAAGTCTCCAAATCATTTAAATGATATGCTTCTCAGTTGTGGATGGTTCCATTTTCTAATGACTATTTTGTTTTCTAGAGAATGTCTGCTAAAATTCTTCCTGATTTTTATTTTACTTTCCAATGTGGTTTTCGTTTATCTTAGAGCAGTGTGCAAACTTTCACTGAGAATAGAAACAATAAACAGAATGGCACAATGTATTTTTATTTACTATAGATCATATCCATGTAGCTTTTTCATGGCTCTTTCATCATTTTCTATTGTGCCATTCACTTTAGTGGGTACGTTAGTTACTCACATGGTGTGATGTGGGAAAGGAACATTACGGTTGTTTTTCTTTGGTTTACATAATGTCATCAAATGAGGGGAAACTGTCCTTGGTTGAAGAAAGTTTCATGAATTTTAATGTGTACATTTCCTTTGTTATTAATTTGCAAATAAATATATGATAGAGTAAAATATGAAAGATTTTGGCAGTTATATTTTAGCCAAGAAAATAATGAGAAATACCTATTTTCTTGCATCTCACATGTTAATATCTGTTAGGTTACACTTTACTATTATGAGATGAGGATTCACTTTAGAAATGAGTCAATAGTATAAATGGCCAGGCGTGGTGGCTCATGCCTGTAATCCCAGCACTTTGGGAGGCTGAGGCGGGTGGATCATGAGGTCAGGAGATTGAGACCATCCTGGCTAACATGGTGAAACCCCATCTCTACTAAAAATACAAAAAAATTAGCCAGGTGTGGTTACAGGCACCTGTAGTCCCAGCTACTCAGGCAGCTGAGGCAGGAGAATGGCGTGAACCCGGGAGGTAAAGCTTGCAGTGAGCCGAGATCGCGCCACTGTACTCCAGCTTGGGTGACAGAGTGAGACTCCGTCTCAAAAAAAAAAAAAAAAAAGTATAAATATAAGAAGCAATTTTCTAGGACAAAGTATAGAATGGTTTTATAGGTGACATGAACCTGTGCAATGTTGATATATTAATAGAATTTATTTATTTGTACCCATGCACAGGAATGGAAGCATTTCACAGAGAGACATGTAAGAGGTTAAGATTTTTTTAAATGCAGCTGAAGAGGCCAGGCATGGTGGCTCATGCCTGTATTCCCAGCACTTTGGGAGGCTGAGGCGGGCAGATTGCTTGAGCCCAGGAACTCAAGACCAGCCTGGGCAATGTAGTGAAACACCATCTCTTTAAAAAAAAAAAAAAAAAAAAAAAAAATTGGTTGAAGAAATCAAGAGAAAGGGCACAATTAATGTAGGAAAAATGAGATGATTACACTGATAAGATTACCATCAAAAATACATGTCCTCCAGCCTCATACACTTATTAGACTTCATATTTGATCACAGATTTTTAGAAGCCAATTCAAAAAGGGAAATATTATCAGTAACATGCTTTACACAGCCTGTAAGATAGAGGTGTGGGAGGCTGGGAACACAGCTGTTCCTGCTCCTGAGACTGGAATGGAAAATCTGCCTGTGCCTGTCTTGTGATACTTCATGTCCTCATCTCTGGGCACATGGGAACTGCTTTCCTTTCTTCCTGACTGTAAGTGAGAGTGCCAGATCACAGTTCAAAAAAAGTCCAAGTACAAAGTCTTTTCCCAGCGTGGCTTAATTCAACAACAAATTTAGACCAGGTGGAGGAATTAACTGATGGACCCCCCATCTTTCAGCCAGTTATCCGCTACTTCTCATGGCTATGTTTTCGATAAAATATTGGGTAGCAGAAAACTTGGTATTGTATTATCCAAACAATATTTAGACTAAAAATGTATTTTGTTGCCCACTAAGGACAGATCCACAGGCTTTAAAAATCCACTTGTCTGATATAACTTTAATTAGTTCTTACAAAGTTGATGTGAAAGAAATCGTTTTACATTTTGCTGTGGTTAAGTGTGGCTTGTACAATCAGTCACCTCTTCTCCACCCTTTCTCCTCCCCAAAATTCTCTTTGTTTTTTGGACTATAAAAATGGGCTAAGATAATCTTTTATCAGTGTCATTCATAGTCAAACATACTGTTTTTCTTATTAAGTATACCCTTCTCTATATGCTTTGCTGTATGTTTCAGTTCAGTTTTTCTTAAATACATGGCTGCTCTAGTTTTGTTGTTTTGTTTTGGTTTAGTTTGTTTATTTGTATTATATACTTAATCAAATTTTTTAAAAATGCAAAAGTAGATGAATATTCCTGTTTTTCTTCTTTTAGAACTTTCAGGCTGCCCCATCTGACTTGTCTTTCTATTTGGAGGCATGTAGATTTTGGGTTTTTTGTTTGGGGATAAGAATGTAATGATTAGTGAAATGAAGGGGAACAAAAAGAATTTAAACTATTATTTTCTGCAGGCCCTGGAAACTGAGGTTCTTAGGGCACTCTGAGTGTTTAGGTGCTCTAATTATTCTCTTTGAAATAAATAGTAGAGTGGTTTTATAAACCCCTGCTACTATTTCTAGCTGTAAAGAAGTTTATCGAGAGAAAGAAAGCTTCATTCCAAACTTCTCTGACAGCTTGCTAATTCATCTGCTTGCTTCTTATTGGTTTATATTACCGACATGGTACAACTTTATAGGAAAAAAAAATACAATCCATATTAAATTTTAACTACTTAAACTGTTCTCTAAATTCACAACTGAACACCTATTAATTTATATTCCATTTCTCCCATCATTGTTTTGAATGAAAATTTCTATGATTCAGTCTGGTCCATATAATTTATCATTTTTTAGAAGTTACATAACATTTGATTGACATTCTTTTTTTTTTTTTTTTTGCTTAGTCATTTCTCATTGTTAAACATTTGGATTGTTTTCAGTTTCTGACTATCATGCGAGGAGGGTGGCTATTAGTTCTTTTTCCTTTATTTGAGGTGGAGATCATAGAAGCAAGTTAAATAAATATATGTAACATTGATGCAGCTAATATATTAACGTTAGATAATACAAAACTGATAGAGTCCAGTTGTATTTTTCTGTTCTGTGTGTTCACTCTAAGCACACTGTATATCTTTATATATTCAAATTATTCTATAATTTTGCTCATTTTGTGGAATTCTTTTGAAACAGGCTGTGAAAAACATTTGATTTGGGGTCAAGAAATAAGTTTCTTGTTGTGGTCAGTTGGAAACATGGATTTCATCTCTCTAACTTCACTTTGAGTCTCATCTTTTGAATGAGAGGACCTCTGAGGTTCACCTTTGCTCTAAAATTTCATCATTTTAATAACTTGCTACATAGTTTTGCAATTTTAAATGATTATACAGGTTTATTATTGCATTTTTGCTTTTATGGTGTTTTCGTGGCCTTATCTGTAATTTAATACTGAGTCACAGTCAGGAGGGCAACAATCAGTGTTTTTATTATTACTATGAAAAAAGACAGACATTTATGATACATTTTCCAGGAATTCATTGTACAGCATAATGGAGACTGCTTGTGTATGAAACCAGACACAATTGCAGTCTTAACTATGATGTTATCCGAGAAAATTGTTTCCCTTCCAGACACTTCAGGTTGTTTGGTTGTCTTTATCTGTTATTGGACATGACTTTATGAATTATTTTGTCTATTTACAATAATGACTAACTGCCAAGCATGCTCAGAAACCTCTCAATGAGCCTAAGCCTTCCTTGTATTCTCTCTTCTTCTTCATCCTTGTCATAAATTCCCATCACTTGACCTCTTCTCATTCTCTAATCTTTTGGCTTCTACCTGGCCTGGACTTCATGGTCCTCCCTTCTAGGGATGCCTTTCTTAATAGCTTTGGCATTCCTTTACTTCTAAACCCACTCATCTCCCAGCCATGGCCCTACCACCAGCACCGACGGCCACCCCCGCCCCACCTCCAGATTCCTACAAATCCTGGCTGAAGGGGTGGTAGTGTTTAATCTCCACAGAGCCCTCTTTGCTGTTCATTAGTCTATTTTCCTTTTCAGTACATTCTTCCATATTCACATTAGCCATATCAAATCTTCATCTACTTCAAGTCTAATACTCCAGCTTTACCTAACTTATTCTCAGGAACAGGATTGGACCTCACAAGTACCACCTCCGGTCTCCTCCTTATCAGCCCCAAATGCAGTTACATACTGGCCATTGTCTCATTCTTCCTGCCGAAGAAGTTGTTTCTCCCGTCTTCAGTGGGTTGAAGTAGGTTCTAATGGACAGTGCTATGGTTTAAATGTTCCCGCCAAAATTCATGTTGAAATTAATTGCCATTTTGATGACATTAAGGAGGGAATTAGGTAATCACCTCTTAAAGCCCTCATGAATGGATTACTGCTGTTATCACCGGAATGGGTTAGTTATCATCGGAGCTTAGCTCCCTTTTCCTGTCTCAAGTGCTCACTTGCCCTTCTGCCCTCTGCCATGGGGTGATACAGCATGAAAGCCCTCACAGATGCAAACGCCATGTTTTGGACTTCCCAGTCACCAGAACTAAGAGCCAAATAAACTTCTGTTGCTTATAAATTCCCCAGTCTGTGGTAATCTGTTACAGCAGCAGGAAACAGGCTAATATAAGTGGAGAGGGTAAGACCAGTGGGAGTAACAGATCTGGAGAAGTAAGTGTAGATCATGTTCTGGAAAACAGAATCATTTGGGATAAGAGCCTGTGCAGAGTCAGCCAAAAGCTTTGGCCCAGCAATCTGAGCTGGAGCTCACTTGGCCCATGGTGCTAAGGAGAATCAGAGAGGAAGACATAAGGTGGACTAAACACAGGAACTGAGGAGGAGTCAGAGAATCCAAGAACAAGGTAGGTGGGCCCAGGTAGTAGAGAATCTGAAGAAACCCAGTATGTTAGGGTCATTTGGGCTGAATGGAGTCACAATGATGAATGGAAGTCCGGGGAGTCTGTCAATACTTTATCTGGAATGTTGAAAGAAATTCCTAATTGGTCATTTTTTTCTAACTCTGGCTCACCTCCTGCATTTTCAACAATAATAATACTTAACATTTAAGGGTTTGCTCTGTGCCAAGCAGTATCTTAAAACGGTATAGACATTATCTCATTTGATCTTGACAACATTCAGCTAGTGTATTTATTAGTCTGCTCACGCTACCATAACAAAATGCCATAGTCTGAGTGGCTTAAACAATAGAAATGTATTTTCTCACCATTTTAGAGGCTGAAAGTCCCAGATCAAGGTGCCAGTAGATTCTGTTTCTGGTCAGGTCTCTGTTCCTGGTTTGCAGATGGCTGCCTTCTTCGCGTGTCCTCCACTGGGCCTTTCCTCTGTGTGTGACATGGGAGAGAGAGGTCTGGTGTCTCTTCCTTTCCCTATGAGGACACCAATTCCACCAGGTCAGGGCTCCACCCTTAAGACCTAATTTAACCTTAGTTACCTAAAGGTGCTATCTCCAAACACAGTCACACTGGGGTATTAGGGCTTCAACATATCAATCTTAGGGGGACACAATCCATTCATAACACCTACTTAGGTATTCTCCTTAATTTGTAGATTAAAAAATAGAGACTTAAAGTTACTCAAGGGCACATAACTAGTTGCCAAGTGCTGCTAGACCTTTTAACCTGAATGTTCAATTGGTACTTCAAATTCAGATTGTCTAAGATGGAAATCATATTCCCTTCTCCAAGCAAACATCACATCTTTGAGACCTTTTTGTTTCTCTTCATTGTACTTATGCTTTCAAAGTCACCAGGAGTTAAAATTTGAAGATACTGTGCTTCGGGCTATTTTCCTTCCTTCCCCTTACATCAAACATCTAACTAGATGTTATTAACTTCTTTCTTTTCTTTTCTTTCTTACATTTTTGACAGAGTCTCACTCTGTCAAATACAGTGGCACAATCATGGCTCACTGTAACCTTGACATTCCCAACCTCAAGTTATCCCCTCACCTCAGCCTCCTGAGTAGCTGGGACTACAGACATGTGCCACCACATCTGGCTGATTTTTTATTTTATTTTATTTTTGTAGAGACAGGGTTTCTCCATGTTGCCTAGCCTGGTCTCAAACTCCTCCTGGGCTCAAGTGATCTTTCCACCTCAGCCTCCCAAAGTGCTGGGATTACAAGCATGAGCCACCATGCTGGCCAGCTCCTTCTTTTTGTAATGTTGGTCAGTCCCAGAATGAAGGAGAGGAAAGGGAAACAAGATGAAAGTAAAAGTAGAGAGTGAGCCTTGGGAGTCAGAGTCATAAAGGTGGTTATGGCAAATGGGACCTAATTAAACTAAAGGGCTTCTGCACAGCAAAAGAAACTGTCATCAGAGTGAACAGGCAACCTACAGAATGGGAGAAAATTTTTGCAATCTACTTATCTGGCCAAGGTGTAATATCCAAAATCTACAAGGAATTTAAACAAATTTACAAGAAAAAAAAAAAAACCATCAGAAAGTGGGTGAAGGATGTGAACAGACACTTCTCAAAAGAAGACATGTATGCGGCCAACAAACACATGAAAAAAAAAAACTCAGCATCACTGATCATTAGAGAAATGCAAATCAAAACCACAGTGACATACCGTCTCACACCAGTCAAAATGGCAATTATTAAGAAGTCAAGAAACAATATATGCTGGCGAGGCTGTGGAGAAGTAGGAATGCTTTTACACTGTTGGTGGGAATGGAAATTAGTTCAACCATTGTGGAAGACAATGTGGCAATTCCTCAAGGATCTAGAATCTTGGATCTTTGACCCAGCAATCTCATTACTGGGTATATACCCAAAGGAATATAAATCATTCTACTGTAAGACAAATGGCCACATATGTTTATTACAGCACTCTTTACAATAGCAAAGACATGGAACCAACCCAAATGCCCATCAATAATAGACTGGATAAATAAAGAAATGTGGTACATATACACCATGGAATACTGTGCAGCCATAAAAAGGAATGAGGCCATGTTCTTTGCAGGGACATAGATGAGGTTGGAAACCATCATCCTCAGCAAACTAACACAGGAACAGAAAACCAAACACTGCATGTTCTCATAAGTGGGAGTTGAACAATAAGAACACACGGACACAAGGAGGGAAGCAGCATTCACCAGGGCCAGTGGTGGTGAAGTTGGTGAGGGGAGGGAGAGCATTAGGACAAATAGCTAATGCATGCGGGGCTTAAAACCTAGATGATGGGTTGATAGGTGCAGCAGACCACCACAGCACACGTATACCTATGTAACAAACCTACACGTTCTGAGCTTGTATCCCAGAACTTAAAATTAAAAAAATAAAAAAGAGAGATGTTCTTGGAAAAGCATTGTTTTCTTAGAGATTTTCTCCAATCTCTGTTTTAGGGTTTGCCCTTTATGATAAGTAATATATGATATATGGGTTAATTTCCCTAACTTCAAGGTTATGTGACAGTATCAGCATCAATTTTCCATCAAATCTTTTTCGATGCTTTCTTGGACTCACCAGATTCTATGTCATGAATTTTATTTGTATTTCTTTATTTTGCATTAGGGAATGCATGCATATGGGGGGAATGTTCAAAAAGTTTAAAGGGATACATTGAAAAGTCAGTCTCTCATGCCAACTGCTCTCTCTGGGGGATTTTAAGAGGGGGCGAGAGTTGATTCATTCACTCTTCTGGCCCATTCTCTCTTCATTGAAGCTGACTGGGGTGCTGGTGCATGTCCATTTCCCTCATTTCAAACTCTGTATTTGTTTTCTTTTGCCATGTAACAAAAGCGCCACAAATTTAGCAGCTTTAAGTAACACAAATGTATTATCTCACAGTTTCTGTGGACAGAAGTTTGGCACTGCATGGGTCAAACTTCTCAGAGTCTCACTGGGCTGAAGTCAAGGTATTGATCAGGGCTGTGCTGTCATCTTGGGCTCAGGGTCCTCTCCCAAGCTCACTGGTTGTTGGGAAAGATCATTTCCTTGCAGTGTTTGACTGAAGTTCCCATATTCCTGCTAGCTGCTGGCTGGGACCATTCTCAGCTCCTAGCAGCCCATTCCCGTGTGACCCCCACAGATCGTTTACAACATGGGTGTCTGCTTTCTTCGAAGCCAGCCAGAGCGTGTCTCTCTGACTTTGCCTTCTGTTTGCAATGGGGAAAAAACACTCTGCTTTTCTTAAAGGGTTCACCTGAAAAGGTCAGGCCCATCAGGAAAATCTTATCTTAATGTCCACTAATTTGGGACCTTAAGTGCATCTGTAAGATCCCTTCACAGCAACACCTACATTCGGGTTTGGTTGAATAACTGAGGCAAGATGTCTGCATACCAGGAACTGGGAGTTTGGGGACCATCTTAGAATTCTGCCAACCACACACTCGTTTACAGTTTATCTTGAGCTCTGAGGGCCAGGCCTGGCTTGGATATAATGGAAAACAACATCTTGGAAGGTAGAAGTCAGGATTGGGAGGGAGTAGAACTCGATGTACTTGTTTGTTTCCATGATGTAATTGACTTGTAAGTCTGCCCCATGCTTTAGAGGTACACAACCCTTTTATCTCCTGTGCTTTTAGCCCCGTAACAAACCCAGTCTTTTTCAGTGTGTTATTTGCGTGACTTTTGGACTTCATTTGGAAAATACTTCAGTACCCCAAAGTTTCCTGAAGATGTGGAGTCATCTAACCCTTTATTCCCCCATTACCTATTCTTTGTTTTTGTTTGCTGAAGACCAACCTGGTTTATGCCTGTTTTCCTGGCATATTTATTAATGGTACCTCACTTTCACTCAACAGTGTCTGCATTTGGAGGATAAGTGATATGGACACAGTATCCATGCCATTTAGACTCCTGCGTGTCCTATCTTTCTCAGCCCCTCTTCCTACCATCTTAATGCTATTTATATACTGACAACCAACCCATGGATCTTTGACTCACTACAACCAGATTTCTGACTCACCCCCTCCCGGCCCATTTTGTCCCTAAGTAGCAAGTGTGGCTATTTTGGTTTCTCTGTATGTTGGGATTGTGCCCCATGGTGTCTGCGAGCGTTGTATTTGTGTTGGACGTTGAAGAGAGCTAAAGGCAAGAAAACTTTTTTTGTAGAGATGGGGTTTCACCATGTTGACCAGGCTGGTCTCAAACTCCTAGGCTCAAGAGGTTTGCCTCCCAAAGTGCTGGGATTACAGACATGACTCACTGAGCCTGGCTATTTCCCCTTCATTTCTTTACTCCAGAAATGTTCAAAACAGGGGAGCTCCATCCATTTTTGTTTAAAGTTACTTAATCATTCTCCCTTCCCTAATCTCCCAAATAAAGCTGATTATAATATGTATTCTCACCAGTTTGTTATAAAAATTGAGTAACTTTTTATATAATGTGCTATATCACAATATTTCAGTCAATGACAGACTGCATATATGTTGGTGGTCTCATAAGATTATAATACTGTATTTTTACTGTACCTTTTCTGTGTCTAGATATGTTTAGATACACAGATACTTACCATTGCATTTCAGTTGCCTGCAGTGTTCAGTATAGTAACATACTGCACCCATTTGTAGCCTAGGAACCATAATAGCCTGTACCATATAGCCTAGGTGTATAGTAGGTTTATGTAAGTACACTCTGTGATGTTCGCACAACAGCAAAATCACCTAATGACACCTGTCTCACAATGTAGCCCCATTTAAGTGATGCATGACTATATTTCAAATAGATAAATAATTCCTGGCCCATAGTAGTCAATTTTAAAATGTTTGTAAATATTTGTTATTAAGGAGTATCACTTTAGAGTTACAATGTACATTTTATATTTGGCTAGGTAGGAGAGAAAGGTACAGTCCAAGTGAGGGGATCCCCAACATCTACTGCAGAGAGACCAACAAAGCGCCTTCGTTTGCCAGTTGGTAAACTGATTTGGTTTCAGAAGAAAGTGCAGTTGGGAAGTTGTGAAAGAACAGCCCAGATAATCAGGATGAATTCAGATTTTTGAGGGACTTAGAAGTTATGCCTGTTTGTTTATACTTGGGGTAGCAAATAAATAAGCTGTTGCAATATTTTCCCAATAGGATGAGGTGATGAGAACAATGTGGTAGTGACTATTGATGAGATCAGCACTGGCAATGGAAATAAAGAGAAAGGGCAAGCATAGGAGACCTGCTGAGATATTTCTTGTTTAACTAGTGCTTGACTAGTGATAAAGCATGGAACAGATGAGTTAACGTTTACTGAAAGCTTTTTTTTAACCTGAATGACCAAAAAACCATTGATATCATAGAAGAAAAGATACACAAAACCTTAGAAGGGAGAGAGTAGGGACGGGTGGACATGGAGGATAGGCTTTAAAGGGACCTGGAGAGGAAAATGGGAAGGTTAAGAGAATCTAAGGAGGGAAACATATGGAATAGTTTCCAAATCAGTATAAAACCCAAGCTACAGAAAAAGTGTTGCAAGAGAAGGCCTTGGCCTACTGTCATTTACTTGGAATGCCTTCCCTGCCTGCCCAGCTGGCTATGATCTCTGCTGTATCTGTCCCAGTACTCACTTCACTATAGACGATGCGCTCTGTGAAAGTAGTAGCCATAGCCCCGGAACCTGGCATGTCACAGGTGCACAGTATATATTTCTCAAATGAACAGTTAAGAAAAGGATGGTTAATAATGGCCAATACAGTAAGTAGGTCAAGTTGAATTAGGATAGAAAATAATGTTAGTGGATTTGCCGGTGATGAAATCATAATTTCATCAGCATGCTGGGGCAGGAGCCAGGTTACAGAGAGTTTACCAGGAAGCTAATAGTGAGGAAGCAGCAGCAGCAGCAACTGTGTTCTGCTCCTCCAAAGGTCTGGAAAGGAAAATATCTGGAACAAGCTAGGGAAAGAGGATGGTGGAGTTAGGTAAGATAAGTTAGGTTGATTTGTTCCTTAATAAAGGTGAGTGAATTACAAGGGAAGAGTGAGACAATGCTATAGAAAGAAGCAGGGACAAAAACAAAGCCCATCATGAGTTCTAGAAGAATAGATCTAGCTATAAAGAAAACAGCAAGATTCCAGTTCCTCAGAATCTGGAAGGAAGATACAGAAAATGAAACCAAACTACATTGAGATACATAGATGAAGACAAAATTCTGCTGTTGCCAGATGGTCTCCATCTTCTCAGTTAAGGAGCAGTGTTATCGTCTGTATCCACTTGTTGGCTCTGTAACTTTTATGAGTTCCAGCTTTACCTTTGTGCCATGATTGTCTTATCACTGGAGAATCTAGCAACCTTTAACGATTTTTAATAAGAAATATTTATGAAATAAAAATTAATGTTTCGAATTACACCTGTTTTGTTTCAAATAAGTGGCCAATTAAAGCAGCTTCATAGATCAGGTGGACTGATAGGTTTTTATTTTACCAGAGATAAATACAGTTTTCTAAAGCACACATGCAACTTGATAATAAGAGTGATCTGTACCTAATAAAGCTAGCCAAAGCACTAAGGAAAACATTTTTTCTATTAAATCAGGGCAACACAAACTGCCTACAAGTTGAACACAATGAAAGACTTGTTCGTGTGAATATAGGGTTAGTTTAGTACAGCTATTTGTTCATCCAAGCAAGAAATGGATAATCTAATCTCAGCAAATTATTTTTGTTGCTGTTTTACAAAAAAAAACAATCTTGCTTTGGCTTGATAAATACAAAGAAATCAAATATGAACAATTCACATATGACATTTTCCCTTTCTAAACAAAAGGCACAAGGGTGTAAAATTCATTTTAGGAATCTTGTTTGTGAATTGTAAACTCAATTACTTTTGAAATCTTTTAATCTATAAAGTTTACACTGTAGTAGATTGTCTACATGTCACATGTGAAGAGAGAATTTGTTTCCTGGGGTCCATTTAATGAAATAGAGCAAAATGGAGATACCATATTAAGAGCTCTTGCTTTGGAAATATTTATTAATTTTTGTGCACGTTGTGCTTGAGATTCAATATGGATTTTATTTTATCATATTCTCTATCAACAGCGATCTTAGCCAATCACAGGAATATGTCATCAAATATTGCTTCAAGAATAAATTCCTCAGTAAATAAGATTCTGAAACCAATGACTGGAGACTGGGCCGGTTTAAAACCCCCTCAAATTGTCTTTATAGGATTATTCAAAATAAAGCACGGGCAATCCCTGAGACAAGGCACATCTAGTCTCTTACCCTGCTGGGGATCTCCTACACACTTTTACTTTTTACCATTTGAAACATTATTTAGACCCATAGGTTTTGTTCAAGTGTAGCTCATATTTGAGAGAAAAATTTTCCTTGTACATGTATTTTAAACTATTCAGGATCATTAGAAAACATCTAAGGGTCAGCAAGCTTGTGTGTGTATATGTGTGTTTATCAAGAAAGAAAACATATTTCTTTTTTCTTTTTTTTTTTCTGAGACGGAGTCTCGCTCTGTCGCCCAGGCTGGAGTGCAGTGGCCGGATCTCAGCTCACTGCAAGCTCCGCCTCCCTGGTTTACGCCATTCTCCTGCCTCAGCCTCCCGAGTAGCTGGGACTACAGGCGCCCGCCACCTCGCCCAGCTAGTTTTTTGTATTTTTTAGTAGAGATGGGGTTTCACCCTGTTAGCCAGGATGGTCTCGATCTCCTGACCTCGTGATCCGCCCATCTCAGCCTCCCAAAGTGCTGGGATTACAGGCTTGAGCCACCACGCCCGGCCAAGAAAACACACTTCTACAGATTTTTTTATTGATGAACTGTAAAATATATTAATACAGTACAATTTTAAAAATATAAGTCTATTACTAAGAAGAATGAAATGATTTTATTTGGGATAACAGTTCACTTACTGATGTTCAAAGTTCAGTATGCCCTGTCATCAAAATCAGTTGTCTATATTGATTTGTCAGTGCTGATGGGTAATGAGATTTTACATATTTCATCTTTGAAACTGTATTTTCACACAGATTCTTGCTGCCAAACACTGATACCAATTCATGATATCAGCATTACATGGTTTTAACTGAGCATTTAGCGCTTGGAAGGCATTTACAGAATTCTATTAGATTCTACTTTCTCTATTTGTCTTTTATCAGATCAATCACTTGCAATTGATGGTTAGATGGAAGCTCCACTCAATTGCACAGTTAAATGGATTTTTAAATATTAACATTTCCTTTGCGCTTGCATCAAAATCTGAAAAATGCTGTTGGATATGTGGTTTGATCTCAGAAAATATATCTGCTCCAAATTTGTTTTGGAGTGTAGAGCATGCTTAATGCTTTAACTTTGACAGAATGGTAACTGTATAAAGCAGCTTGACGTTACTTGGGATTTAAACATTAGTTGTTGTTAAAAATGATTTATTGCAGTATTCATTTTGCATAAAAGCAAAATTTTTCCATGTAACTTCAGGTTGAACACATTAAGAAACATTAAGTCTGTCACAGAAGCTAGTTTAGAAGTGTTTGATAGTAGTGGTTGAAGGCAGGTTTTCCTACTGAGGAAAAATTTCAGTCTCAGCCATAAGCCCAGTAAATCACAATAAAACTCTACCACTATTAACCATCAAAGTATGTTGTGGCAGAGCAAGTCAAGGTGTTAAGCTTCTGTTTCTGACAAAAATTTGTAGAAGTGATGGAAGTTAAGTCTTTGAGAATGAAACCCACTGTTGATACTACTGACTTAAGGACATATGAGATTCAGATATTTTCCAAAATGTCTACTGATGAATAACACCATCAGCTTACATTTTCACAAGCTTTTGTAAATTAATTTACTTAAGCCTTTTTGTATTTCACACGTTTTTAGCCACCATCAGTTGTAACACATCATAGCAGATTCCACTTCAGGTTGTGATGAATTAGCGTTTTCTCAACCTCTTTGAAAATATTCTTGCCTGTAGTTAATCTGTGCAAACTATTCATGAAGGCTAATTTTCATTCACTTTAATTTTGATATTCACATCACTAATAAACAACAACTTAGCAGCATTGGTGACATCTGTCAATTCATCAAAGCCAAGGAAAAATACAAAATCATTTGCTTTGTTTTCTGGCTGACTGTTGGTGTTTGTCCTGATGTCTTCAACTAAGTATGTATGTAACATTGAGAAGAGAAAGGTAGTGGGAGGAGATTAGACAAGAGGACTTGGATTATCATGGGCCTTATTTGCTCATCATTGATAAAGTTTGGAGATGTATCTTCTAGAACGTTGATTTTTTCGGACTTTTTTTGTTCATTTGCTTGTTCTCACTCATGATGTTTTAATGGGAGAAAAAATCGAAAGGGGAAACCCAATATGTGACAGTTAATCTAACACTATTTTGATGGAAAAGTCAGGAAATAGAAGGCCTAGAACCCTACAAGCTCTTTCCCTTTCCCACAGAAGTTTGAAAACCATTGTTTTTAGCACAGAGTGAAAAATAGCAGTTTTACAGCAGGGGAATATGTGATAAGATGTGCTTGGAGCAGAATGCCTTTGCATTTCAGGAGAAAGGGGAAGAATGCTTGTTCGATCACCAGTTATGTATTAAACACTGAACTATTTTAAAACACCATTTTATTTAATCTTCATGGGAACATAATCAATATGTATTATCACCATTTTATAAAATGAAGAAAGTACAATTCAAATACATCGTTATGGGTTGGTTTATTTCTTAAGTTCTATCAGTTATAGGATCTCAGCTCTCTGGAACAGTGCTGCCCAATAGAGCTTTCTGCAGTGATGGAAATATTCTATGTCTGTGCTGTGGAACTGGTGGTGCCTAGCCGTATGTCATGTCAAATACTTAAAATGTGGCTAGTGCAATTGAGGAACTGAATCTTTCATTTTATTTGCTTTTAATTCATTTTAATTTAACTAGCCATGTGTAGCTACCCCCTACTGTATTGGATAGTTCAGCTCTAGATTACACTGTTGTTCAAACTGATTCATTTTCCAGTGATTCTGCTGTACTTTGCCACTAACGATTATGCGATTTACATTTACTTAATTTTGTTAAATGTGTCACATAAATATTTAATTTCACCTATTACATATTAAAAGTTGACAATGAGATCTCAATAAATATTATTTTTGGAATTTGGGTTTCCTTTCTTAGAAAGGGGGCTAGTAACTCTTCCATTGACTCATTGATGTGTATTAAGTGCCTACTTTGTGTCAGGCACCTGAGCTCTGGACCCTGGGAATATAGTAGAATGAAAGATAAGGGTGATTACTGTCCACAAGGAACTTAATTGCCCTAGTGGAGAAGACTTAGAAAGACACGCAGTTATAATGGAACATTAAAATATACAAGGGAGTTTGGCAGCTTGGAAAGGCCACCGAAGATACTCTAACTTCAAGGAAGCTTTCCCAGAGGAAAAAATCTTTAAGTAGAGGCCTGAACAGAGGAGAGTTTAGCTCTATCAAATAGATTTAGGGGAGCAGTAAGACAAATATTCTATGTGTGGAGACCAGTAGGCTAGAAGGCATGGGGATTTAGGAAGGGAATTGAAGCTCAATGGTGCTGAACTGTAATGTGTGGGATACGGAGCCCCTGTGATAGATTCTGTAGGGGTCAGACTTCTGAGCACACAGCAGGGCTAGGGACAGAAGGGAACAGAATAATCAGCACACACTATAAACCTAGAAGATATTTAGAATTTTAACAGAAAGCAAACATTTTTTACAAAGGTATTCAGAGATCTCTTTTTTGTACCAATCTGAAATTACTTTTAAAATGGTCATTCCTTTTTTCTTAAACTGCTCTAACTTATCATAGCAAGCTTGTCCAACCCACAGTCTAGGACAGCTTTGAATGCCGCCCAAAACAAATTTGTAAACTTTCTTAAAATGTTATAAGTTTTTTTGTAGTTTTTTTTTTTTTTTTTTAGCTCATCAGCTGTCATTAGTGTTAATGTGTTTTATGTATGGCCCAAGACAGTTCTTCTTCCAGTGTGGCCCAGGGAAGCCAAAATATTGGACACCCCTTCTATAAAGATTAATTTGAAAGATGGCCAGTGTATAAGGCTTTTTTCAGTTGTCCATTTATTTAATTTTTACTTTTCTCATCTGTGAATGAAGAAAATATTATCCAGTATATCTAACGCTGGTTTCAGTAATAGCATTACCTACCTAGGTGTGAATATTCAAGAGCCAGTATTATATATTTATTCTCACATTCAGCTTCTTCATTGAGAGGTGAATCTTCAAAAGCTGCCTGCACATATATTGTGTAAGTCAGGAGTCCCCAAGCCCCAGGACACAGCCTGATACCAGTCCATGGCCTGTTAGGAACTGGACCACTCAGCAGGAGGTGAGCAAGCATTACTGCCCAAGCTCTGCCTCCCCTCAGATCAGCTATGTTATTACATTCTTACAGGAGCATGAACCCTATTGTGAACTGCGCATGTGAGGGATCTAGGTTCCATATTCCTTATGAGAATCTAACACCTGATGATCTGAGGCAGAACAATTTCATCCTGAAACCATCTCCCCAAACCCCCAAGTCCATGGAAACAGTGTCTTCCAGGAGACCAATTCCTGGAGCTAAAAAGTTTGGGGACTGCTGGTATAAGTAGTATAAACTTAATACACCATGATATTGATATTAATATTAGGAATTTCACTCAGCAATTAGTTTTCTTGTTTCTGTACTGTTAACCTAATGGAGAATGGGCAAGCCATCATTACCATTACCTTTAACAGCTTAACAGTAAGCTTTATTGATAGTGAGAGCCGGCATAAAAATTATCACCTTGTGGAAAATGGAGAACATTTACATGTCAGTACCTTTGCACCTGTATTTTTGAATGTTTAGTTCCTCACTAAACATTGAAGAACTTCAGAGTTCTAAAAGGCTTTGATTAATTTTAACTTTTGGAAGCATTTCTATAAAATATGGAATCAGAACAGTATCGTGCCTGTAAGAATCACTCAAATTTTTTTTTAGAGAAATGCAAAGTATGATTGAAACATGGGGGACTGAGCCATATGAACTAATGTCAGTCACTAGACATGCCATATAATTTTTTCTGTTTTGTTGTCTACTATTCCATTTTTTCTGTCCATGCATGACAGTTTTAATGTTGTACATGGAGGAGTTGTGAAAAATTAGTGTAGTTTCAGTGGCTGATTTTGTGCAGTAAACATTAAGTCAGTTCCCATGAACAGCCCCCTGGTGCAACCCTTAATAAATGCAAACTTTATTTTTAGTACTGACCTTTTGTAATGTGAGCCTTGATCCGTTGAGATGCTGTTCACTTTTGATGCATCTCCAAATCCCTTTTTTTATGCATTTTAAATCAACACACACTTGCTCTGAATTTATGCATGTGGATAGACGGAGATGTAATTTAAACACATCTGTTCAAATATGCATTTCAGATCAACTTGATGCCGATTCTCATAATACGATGGAGTTTTTGACGGGTATTAGATCCCTAAAGTACACAACAGATGGTATTTATTAGAGACTGAATAGAAATGAAGTTTAAGGATGTTGAGCTTTTTGTCTTAAGTCACTCATTTTTTAGTCATAAAACAATAATGGGCTGAAGTCTTGTGTCCCTATGATAAAGCTTTGTGTGAGACTGTTTTCTTTGAGATGAATGTCTCTCAGTCGAGTTGAGAGTAAATAGATATTTTTGTTGAGTAGACACTATCACCAGGAAAAATTAGATCAGAAAGGGGTAAATACTCGGTTATTACGATTTAGATACTAGCTACAATTAATACTCAAGTCATGTAAAATTATGGATTTAAATAGATTGAATAGCTTCACTAAAAATTCTTATTCAATTTAGGCACATGTCAATGAGTAACTTAAAATTTATTAAAATATTATTATACTTCAGGGTCATTATTTCAGTGCCTAAAACAATATTTTAAAAGTAATCTTCAGAGCTAACTTTTTCTCCCCAAATACTTATACTAAGAATAAATGACATAATATACCTATGATATACTGGCCTAAAATTAGTATACAGAAATTCATTGCATTGAATAATACATAGACATGCATTGTTCTTTCCCTAATTCCTCATATCACTCTTTTTCAAGCATTGTGCCCACATCTGCCTTTTTGCCCACACCTGAAGATGAGAAACTGATAAGACTGCAGTTGCGCGTGGATGATAAGCCCTCCAGGAGGCACCAATAATTGTTGCAGGGTTTTCAGAGCTGTAAGAACTAGCTCTTAACACTTATTTTTGTCTCCAGAGCTTATAACACTGGGAACCAGTTCCAAAGATCTGGATCAAGGATAAGAAACAAAATCTATATATGCATGCCTTTTTCTTGCATTTGATAGGAAGCTGTGTTCTCACATCTGCAATCAGATGCAAGTAAACCAGACTGAGATTACTTGCAATCTTTTATTGACTTCTATACACAACACCACAAATAAATCTTTTTCTCATAGATTTAGAGAGAGTGCAAAAGGAAACAGGTGATTTGTGAGGTAACCTGCCGTTATGTTAGGCAGTAATAGAAAACATTTTAAAATATTTGAAATAATATAATTGCTTTGCACTGGGAACACGCACATGAATAAAAGATGTTAGCAGGTGTCCTGCTAGTATGGAATCTCATGCTGTTGTATTTATTGGAAATATGCACACCATCAGCAGATTTAATTTTGTAAAAAGTAATCGAAACAGAAGGATTGAATAAAAAAAAACTCAGGCTTAAATCATGTAATTCCTTTAAACCAAATTTTCAATGTAATAAAATACAGTTTTTGTATCAAATTACCTTCTATCTTAGATTTTTTTTTTCGATGTTACTCTGAAAATCTTGTGTGTGTGTGTGTGTGTTCTGGATTATTTTCTTTAAAATACTTTCTCACACAACATATAATACTTGCCTGTCGTATTTGGTACTGGATAATTTGATAAAGGTTTTTGTATAGCATTTAAAATTTGTGATAAATAGGTACTTAATGTTTAGTATATCTTTGGACTATAATTTATGTGGTTGCTAGCATACAGTCTGGTAAAATCACGTAACACCAAATCAAAGTCCAAAGAAACATTTCCTTCATGTTTCATGTGCACCAGTAAAATTGCTTTTGATAAAATAAGTTACATGGATAACACAGGTTTAGCTATTTAGAGATTTTCTTTTCAAATCTTTGATGTGGGACTTAATTTTGAGGGACCCAATTCTAAGGGTAGAGGATATTTGGTATGCATTTTGAATTTGGTAAATAAAAAATAGTCATCTAGAATGCAGTTTGTTTCCTGGTGAAAGTGGTTTTCTTCATTTTTTTTTTTTTTTTGTACTATTTTTATCCCTTTAAATGTTTTAACTACCAGGGAAAATTTCTAGTTGAGGCACTCAAGTCTTAATCCATTTTGAGTCTGCTGCAGCTCCTTCCCAATGTCTCTTACAAATTAATTACATAAATCTCATGTATTGGTCTTCTATCTAATATTTTAACTGTACATCCCCATTTCCCACCCACCCTACTCCACCACCATACCACCATTTGCCCCTGTCTCTGCCTCTCTACTAACAAACCTCACTGCGCATGAAGTTTTAGAACCTCACTGCGCATGAAGCACCAGGGAGGTAAAAGCTGAATGTAATGTGGTCCCTGCCCTACCTGCACCTATAGTTCATTCCTTGCACAACTAACACCTCTCTAGTGGCACTGGGTACTCTGGTAGGTGTCTTGGTTAATGGCCTCTCCTTCCAGTCATGTCCAAGCTTAAAATCCTAGAATCATGTTCAGTCCCTTTTTACTGTCTCCACTTCCTTCTACCACCACCTGCCTCCACTCAAGGCAGTCACCTAATCAGCCACCACTTCCAATGATTACACCTCTTCTTACACTCCTTCCCCTACCCACCCCACTGTCACTATCCTATTTGAGGCCAGTACTATCTTGTATTCTATCATGTCTGTTTCATCGATCTCATTCTTAAGGTATTTCCAGAATCATCTTACTGATGTACAATTTCAAACGTTTTCCTCCCCACAAAAGCCTTTGATAGCTGCTTTTCCCCAAACTTCTATATGCTGGTCCTACCCTCCTTGTTAGCTGTATTACGATCCTCCCATTCATAGGCCCTGCATCCTGTGGTGTTTGTTGTTGGTTTCTTTTTACCTGAATGCCTCTACTCTGGCTTTTCTTTCTGTTGAGAGTATATAAAAAATAGAGATAGAGATAGAAATAGTACCTATCTTATGGGAGTGCTTAGGAAGATCTCGTGAGTTAATATATGGAAAGCACTTGAACTTCACACAAAATGCATCATAAATGTTTCTCATAACTGATTATCACTACCACAACTACCACTTCTACTACTACTGCTGGTGTACACCTAACTTAGCTGTGAGTGAGGTCTTTCAGGGAAGGTATAGTATCTTGTTGTTTTTAGCACATAGCACAGTTATAGAGCGTAGAATGTCTTCCTTCCATGATATTGGTTAAATTATCTGTCAGTTTAATTGATGGTATTGATTAATTGAATTTTCCTCAGGATCAAAACCTAAAGTAAGTCTTCTGCCCACATCATATTATATATATACACACACACACACACACACACATTTGTATACACATATATGTATAAATGATTCAGTAGAAGGGGGATCTACATATATATGTGTGTATGTATGTATAAATGATTCAGTAGAAGGGGAATCTACATGAACATTTCAGGTTCTTTCAGACTCCAAAAATCTACGTGACACAGTTTCTTCGTTTCCATTTTACTCTACTTACAGATAGTTTGTAGGCAACACTTGTAAGGATACTTCCAAGACTACTCTTCTCTCCTTTTGCAAAAAGCATGCTAGGCTCACTTAAGAAAAAACTTGTATCTTCATGCTTTCATCATTTGTCTCTGCATTTTTATGGGCTCTGAAAATTATTCATCATCCCTATTTTAGTGGCAATACATACCTTCGCATTTTGCTATCTCAGAGTCATTTCCTTGTGACTTTCTGTTGTATTCAGTTTATTTATGTTAACATCTTTTAAATGTATCATCATGGAATTAAAAGCAATTCTTATTCAAGGCCACTTGGAGAATGTGACTTTGTGTTTAGGAGGAAATCACTTTGTACAGGAAGCATATTGTCACAGTATATACAGCATTGTGCCTTGGACCTTTAGCTGTGATGAGATATAGTCATTAGTTGTGTTTTGCCACCCCAGGTTTCTTCATTTGCTTTTCTGATCAGAAATTGATTTTGTTAAAGCTGTTTGCTAAGGGAAATGTTTGCTGTAATTGAAGCTACATACATAGATTGAAGTGGAATATAAATTCTATTGATGTTACCTTTGTTTCAGTTAATTTAAGCACATTCTACATTAGGAGGGCAATCTGTGATCCTGTTATACCCTGTTGTACCAAAAAACCTCTGTAGTTTTTCCTTTTATCTTTTCTTTTTCCTCCCTGTGTTATTCTTTGATTTTATCTTCTCTAAAGCTCATAATTCTCTTTACTCCTCGACATCTCCTCATCCCACCCTTCTCTCTTGTATTGAGCCTGGCACGGTTGATCACATTACTGTTTACCTCCACTGGTGGCTAGAAATGCTGTTTAGTCCTCTATTACACTCGATTCTGTTTTCTTGCCCCTTACTTGTAAGTATTCACTTATCATTGATGGAATTGAATCAAATTGTCTTTAACTCAAGCCTTCATTCTAATAGACTTTACCACTCCGATTCCTGACTGGCTGATAGCATCACACACATTTATACACTTGCTTCTTACATTGGTGGTCACAGACAAAACTTTCTCCTTTACCAGATTCTCTAAGTTCATAGCCCAAAACCCTTTCACACATGCCAAAATTATTGTTAATAATGACATTATTGTTAATTTTTATAAATGCTAACTTTATGTTGACATAGTATAATCATTAGTATTTATAGTTAATAGATTATTAATGATTCTTCTAAATATTCAGTTGAGCTGGTTTGAAAGGCAATAGTTTTCAAGTCCTGGTTTCTCTGTGAAAACATTTCACTTTTCTAAACCTCTGTAAGCTGGATATGTCCCCCTTCCTTCTCAGAAGGTTGTTTTGATGTCTCTGTGTCTTAATCTATTTGTGCTGCTGTAACAAAGTGCCTGAGACTGGGTAATTTATAAACAATAGAAATTTATTTCGCACAGTTCTAGAGGCTGGGAAGTCTATGATCAAGGCACCAGCAGGTTCAGTGTCAGGAGAAGGCTCGTTCCTCGAAGATGGCACTGCCCGGCTTCTTCAAATGGCAGAAGGGAGTGAGGGGCAAGAGAGTGCTCCCTTCAGCCTTGCCCTTTTATAAGGCTCTGCCCTCATGATGTCATCACTTCCCAAAGACCACACCTCTATTAATAGCATAGCATTGCGGATTCCGTTTCAACATAGATTTTGAATGGGACACCATCATTCAAACCATAGCACTTGGCAAAATAGCATAGAAAAAGGACTATAGCATGTGACCTTCTTTGGGTTTTTATGGTCATTAGCTGGATCGGACTGATACGGCAGGCAGGCAGGAATACTTTGGTTTGTGTGCCTGGCAGTGACTGTTCAGGACTTGGTATCGAGTACTGCTATAGTTATCTAAATAATCCCAGATTCTTTTGCCAAAAAATGATGTAATCAGTGCTACTTTCTAGACCTTGCATGGTTTGGGACATGAACATGAGGTAAAGTGTTAAAAATTAACAAGATGTGTTTGTTTTCTCCCTGACTCTGAGTCAGGGGCTAGTTGTACCTATTAACATTTCTACTCCCGTGGGCTCCTCTCTCCCTTTCCCTTATTTAGAGGCATCACTGAAAATGTGCATGATGAAATCTGAACTTGCACGAATATCTCTTTGTTGGCTGCTACCACAGATGTGTTATCTGGTGAGGATTTTTTCGAGATTTCTTTCCCTTGGCTAAAACAGTAAATGCATAAGTAAAACACTAGGAGTCAGAGATCCTAATTCCAGGCCTTCTCTACTGTAAACTAGCTCTGTGTCCATGGACAAGTGACCTTATCCTCAGTGCCCTTGTTTTTTAATATGAGAATAACAATCTAATAATGGAGGGGTGCTGAGAAAATAACCTTATGTGGGTATTTTTATGTAGTAGTTGTGTGGGTCATCAGATGGCATCTCAAGTCACTGTTCAATGACACCTGATAGTCATTGTTTCTGAGAAAAGGGGCCTTTTGGAACAAATACATCTGGCACTATTCAACATTCACTGCCCTCCATCAGTGGGAGGCAGCTTATTATTTCAGATCACAGACAGGAAGGATTCAGATCCTGACTCCGCTGCTTATTGCTGTGTGACATTGGGCAGCTTACATAACCTTTCTGTGTGTCTATTGCCACATCTGTAAACTGAGGAAAATATTGCATATCTCACTGATTACTCTGAGGATTAAATGAGTTGATATATGAAAAGCACTTAAAAGAGTGTCCTCCATATTCTTGGTTCAGAGAGGCTGGTGTTAGAAGATGCCACACTATTAACCTGATAATTAGCTAATGCACATGTGACTAATGTTATTTCCTTCCCTCCATTTGGGGATGGTTGCAGTGTCCTGGTGTTTTGTAATATAGTGGCTTTGTTCTTGAGGTTTTAAAGTGTTTCTTGGTGTAGGGTCAGCTACCACCAGCATTCATGCCATGCCCAGCATTCCAGCACTGCCGCCTGGGTATGTAAGAAGACGGGGGCGGTGGGTAGTGGGCTCCCTTGGAGCCGCTGTTGTGGCAAGAAAGGACTTCGGTCACTCACAGTCAGGAAGAGCCTAGGAGTGCTTTGCGGGTCGGTGAAGCCTGTCCCAGGCAGTGTTCATGGCTGTGGGGAGCTGCGAAGCAGCTGCAGCTGACAGGCCAGCCAGGCGTGGTATGAGACAGAACGGAGCTGCTCCTTTTGAGGCAGACATTTGGGCCAAATGGGGAACCAAGAGGCAGTGTCATAAAAAGTGACAGGGCCTTCACATAAAAGCTACAACGCCTAACAAACAGACACATTTCATGTGAGTTTCGTGGGGAAAGTGCTCTTGGCCACCTGCCACCTCCCTGCCACAGCAGCCCCCATAGATGCTGACCGTTGAGAACCTTGTCGAGAACGTATCATCCAGTTAACAAATGAGTTTAGAATGACAAGACTTACACCCTTCAAAAATAGAAGCAAGCAACTGTAACCTAGAATTAGAATGAAATCTCCACTTCATCTCCTCCTCATAAACCTTGCTTCAACCTTAAAGACTCCATCTTGTACCCCTTTCCCCAAAATTTTAACTGAAAGTTGCAAATAAATTGAAGTTGTTCAAAATAAGCATTGACCAAATGTTCTGATTAATTCTAAAAATAGAAATTGAAGGTGAAACAATTCTTAATTAACTGATTTTTTTTTTTAAGAGATGGAGTCTCACCATGTTGCCCAGGTTAGTCTTGAACTCCTAGGCTCAAGTGATCCTTCCGTCTGAGCCTATTGAGTAGCTAGGACTACAGGTGTGTGCCACTGAGCCAGGGAAACAGAAAGTGGAAATTCAAAGGGCTTTGTAGATGACAGCTTCTCTTTGCAGAAAGGCTAGGCAGATGCTGCTGAGAAACCAGGCGCTGGAGCCAACTTGTACTGCTCACAATGATAGTATCCCCTTTTCCTAAAGAGAAGCCATCATTTACAAAGCCTTGTGAATCTCCACTTTATCCTTTCCCACCAGAGCTAACTTCCGGGACTTAAAGGAAAATATTGAAATTGCTATTAGTCAAAACAGGGATTAATCATTGATCTTTTGGTGAATAAAGCCTATTGCTTTATTAAATTCATGTATTCATCTTACTGTCTGTTTTTCCAAGTTCTCCCAAACATTTCACCTTTAAGTCAGTGGGTACTTTTATTGAGCCTCAACTGTCTATGTGGCTGTTGCCTCATTACTACAGAGTGTAGGAATGTGAATATGACTCCATCCTTGTCCACCAGGTGCTTACAGTTTATTAGGAGGCATAAAGCAAGAAAACAGATGTAAAAAAATGTCAGGAAGATCATAACAGGGACATCATAGAGGTACAAAGGAGGGACTGTGAATGAATCAAGATGCTGAGATAAAATCAAGAAAAATTTTGTCAGAGAGGTGGCCCAGGGAATATCAGGAGTATGGATAGGGGATTGTACAGTAGGATTGCTCAGAGAGGAAGTCTTCTGATTTCAGTGAGTAGTGTGGATAGGGGATTGCTCAGAGAGGAAGTATTCTGATTTGAATCATATCGGAATTGGGTGATGATGGAAAGGTTGATGAGGGCTACATTCGGGAGAGCATTATATATACCCACTGGCCCTCAATTCACCCTGGAGTGTTCCTAGGAGTTCTTATCAAAAATCAGAGTCGTGGGCCTGGTTGGTTAGAATCTCAGCAGATGGTAAATAATTTTGGTTTTGCAGACCATGCAGTTTCTGTTGCAACTGTCACAACTATTCAATTCTGCTTTGTAGTGAAAGCAGCCATAAACAGTATGAAATGAATGAGTGTAGCTGTGTTCCAATAAAACTTTATTTACAAAAGCAGACAACAGCTGGATTTGGCACATGGGCTGTAGTTTGCCAACCTCTGACCTTTAAAACAATAAAACACAATAAGAAAATATGCTCAACTCATAAGAAATAAAGTGATTATAAATCTGTGTTTTGATTTAAAGGATTTTATAATTTCTATTCCATAAATATAGCTTCCCATCTTCTTTCTCACTTGCTTGCTCTGTGTGTGTATGTGTGTGTGTGTATATTATATATTTTTTTCCAATTTGTATATATCCCTATTCAGTATTATTTATGATGATGCTATACCAATTGCACTTTAGGATGACATAAGACTTGAAATGTAATGTTTCTGAGTGCTATTTTTTGATAACAACACTTCCATTAAAAGTAATCATTTGCCTAATTTCTTAATAGTGGACTGGATATTAGAGGCAACTGCATTTTGACTGTATCATTTTATAAATTATTCTTCCCGAGACCTGATGTTTAGTTACCTTCCAGTTATGTTTTCCCGTTAAAGAATGCCACGATCTGGGTTTCAGTCTCTAAGTGGTTTTTTTCAAAGTTTAATTTTAAAAGATTTAAGAAACTTGCCTAACTTTGTAGATTTTGCCCTGTCCTGATATTCGTTTAATTGGTTCTGCTAATGTGAAAGCCCTTTCAAATATGAAAAAATAAAGCAAGAGAGAAAAGTTGATTATTTCTGTAATTGGATTTTTTCTTGAATAAAATGATTTCACCCACTTTATCTTTCTGACTTAGGGGTGGGGGTGGAGGATGAGCTTTCTTTTATATTGTAGTCAGAAGCAGACAGAAGAAGGTATAGTCTGTTCCAAGGTATCAGAATGGCGGATGGGTTTGGGTTGTAATTAATTACTGATGCTGAATATACTCTGGCCCCTACTTTCATTCTCAAATCTAAATTTCCACTGTGTGCAAAATAATTCCATCCAGGAAGAATTCTAATTACTTTAGTAATTATCATCTTATCTCTAAATGGAATTCAGACATTTGCCGCAGTTTATGAATGTTAGAAATGTTTCATTTCCTTTTCACCTTGAATAACAGAAAAATACACATTACTGAATTCAGCTTCATTGAACCTTATAATTCATGTTACCATAGAAACAGAAAAACTCATATAAGAATTGTGTTAGCAGTACCATAGATAGTAAATACCTTCACTTTAACCAGCAATATCATAAAATGATTTTAATAACAGATGTGTAAAAATTCTGTGAAATTTAATATGGTTTCTTTTAAATACTATAACAATATTATCCAGTATGCTTACTTTTAATTTTTAAGGCAATATCTTTGGTCTTATGTAAGGCTTTGTGCTTATTCCAAAATATTTGCTATGGAATGCAAGCATAGTGTTACAGGATAAAAAACTTATTTAACATGGTATTTGTTTGATTTTTAGTTAGCAGTGATGATTCATTTGATTTGTGCTTGAAGCCAAATGATATATTGTGGATTTATACCAGGCTTAGAAATGTAATGGATGACATTAAATTCTCTGGTGTCATCTCATCCAGTTGTCTCTCATCCTTTTTTTTTTAGCCTATTTGACAGCCACTTTTCTAAGTGTCAGAAACAATTTTTCCATACACTTGATCATTTTTTACCACAAATATTTTATAGTTGGAGTTTGTTGCATTTTAAATTCTGATCTCTCAGAATATTCAGAAATTTGCAGAGCTTGAGCAAACCGTTTGCCATTTATTCATATATTTCTTCCTTTACTTATGTCATACATTTACCTAATTTACTTTAAAAAGGTAAAATTGTACCAAATTTAAACTGAATAACCCATCTAGATTTTTATTTTTGCTTATTAAAAGTTTTATTACTTTCAAAGAGAAGGAATCATTAAAAAATTAACTGCTACTAAATTTTTTTAGGGAGATACCTTGAAAGGCTATCTTTGATTATAAATATTATGTATAATTAATATGTTAATTGTATATTAGCATATCGATTTTGCCTAATATTGATTGTAGGCATTATTTTCTCGGTTGCTTTGCAAACCGGGGACCTCTGGCTGACAACGCCTTGCCTGGGCCCCATTCAGCCACACTGGCGTGCCCCAGCTTGCCTCTGTTACAGCTTGTACCTGTGTTTGGCAGTTCCTGAGCTCTTGTACTGGGCCCAAGAAGGAGGATACACTGGACATTGAAGAGTGAGGAGGGCGGAGAGAAGTTTATTGAGCAGTGAAACAGCTTTCAGCCGAGAGGGGACATGGGGATGGCCACCTACCCAAAGGCAGAAAGTTCCTTCCTTGTGGCTGAGTCTGGGGCCTTTTATGGACTTAGAATGGGGAGTGTGTGCTGATTGGTTTTTAAAAAAGGTTAAAGCAAAGACACCACTCAAAGGTGGGCATGACAGTGTAGAAAACCAATTAGGAAAGGGAATGTGACCTGTGTAAATGTGGTCTCATTAAAGTAGCAGAATGTAAACACTGGCTGGATCACTTGAGCTCAGGAATTCAGGACAAACTAGAGCAATGTCGTGAGATCTCATCTCAACCAAAAATAAACAAAATTAGCCAGGTGTGGTGGTGCACACCTGTAATCTCGTCTACTTTGTAGTCCCAGCTACTTGGGAGGCTGAGGCAGGAGGATCATTTGCACCCAAGAGATAGAGGCTGCACTAAGCCAAGATCACACCACTGCGCTCCAGCCTAGGTGACAGAGTGAGACCATGTCTCACCAAAATAGTAATAATAAGTTTTGTTTTCGTGAACTTACGATCAACCAGTGCTTATGGTACATCAGTGCTATGAGCACATCAGTGACATGGGTAAGAGATAAGGACTACCTTGGGTAGTGATTAGAAGCTTCAGATCAGATGCTTCCTTTACTATTTATTGATTCTGTGATTATGGGCAATTTACTGTACCTCTTTCCCTAATGGCATTTTCCCCCTTTCTCATGAAAACTGGATTAGAATCTATATTATGAGAAAGTTATATTAAGATGAAGTTGTTAACAGATTGCCTGGCACTTAGTGTTACATAATAAATGACAGGTGTTACCATCTCTCTGACAAGGTTACAATAATAAAGCTAATACATAATAAGCACTATATGGGAAGCACCATCCTGAGCAATTAGTACATCTGTTACCTGATTAACCTAATCTATGAATACTTTTACTATATCCATTTTATGAAAGAAGAAATGGAAGCATCTAAGGCTGAATGGTTTGTCCAAGATCATGTAGCTAGTTAGTGGTAGAACATCTTAGTTATGCAAGGAAGGTGTTTCTCCCAGACAGTCATATTAAAAGAATAAGAACAAACGCCCAGGTCACACTACACTTTCTTTGTCTTAGTCACTCATTATGGCTTTTCAGGCTTCATCTAAATGTTTTAGTGTTTTTTCTTTTTTAGAGCAGGTAATTTAAGAAATTTTTAATAAAATTATGAGAATAAATTTAGAGATGCTGAAAAAAATCTGAAATTTATTTGAAGATGTTGAATTGTTTCTTCCTAAATTTTCTCTTTCAATATAAATAGAATGATTCCTTATTGTTATATGATGTTTTACTTGGGCAATAGATCCACACTTTCCTTCTTCAAGTCCTTCATGATTTCATGCTCTGAACATAATTCCTTTATTCCTTGCCTTTTATTTTGCCATTTGTCCCGATTTGTCTATTTTTTCTTGTAAGAGGTGGAGTCTAACCCTGTCGCCCAGGCTGTAGTGCAGTGGCACGATCATAGCTCACTGAAGCCTCAAACTTCTGGGCTCAAGTGATTCTCCCACCTCAGTTTCCCAAATAGCTGAGACTATAGGCACAAACCACCACACCTGGCTGATTTAAATTTTTTTAATTTTTAATTTTTTTTTTTTTTTTGTAAAGACAGGGTCTTGCTTTATTGTTCAGGTTGGCCATGAACTCCTGGCTTCAAGTGATCCTCTTTCCTTGGCCTCTGAAAGTACTGGGATGACAAGCATGAGCCACCACACCTGCTCCTTTGTCCACATTTAATTCTTTGACTACGCCCTGTCATAGTTCAACTATTAAGACTTCTTGGCGGGGTGCAGTTGGCTCACACCTGTGATCCCAGGACTTTTGGAGGCTGAGGCGGGAGTATCATTTGAGGCTCCAAGTTTGAGACCAGCTTGGACCACAAAGCAAGACTCCATCTCTACAAAAAATAAATAAGAGAATGTGATTGAGTCTCACATAGTAAGTGCTCAATAAAACTTATTAGAAGAGTATGTTATGGAAGATTCATGCTATCTTTCTGTCTTCAGAAAGTTTTGTTTTGTTTTTTTTTTAACATTGTTAAGTCTGCAGGATAATTTAGAGAACACCGAATATTCATTCCATGTAAGCGTTTTGAAGATTTTTAGTAAATTAATGCAGTTGTGCAACTATCATCACAATTCAGTTTTAGAACGCTTTCATTCTGTCAGAAATTTTCCTAATGTCCAATTGCAGCCAGTCCCTGCTTCTACTCACAGTTCCAGGCAAGCCTGATTTGTTTTCTGTCTATTCTAAGTCGTCTTCTAGATATTTCTTATAAATGGAATCACAATAAGCAATCCTTCGTCTTTCATTTACTTAAGAATGTTTTTCAGATTCATTCATGTTAATGTATGTATCAGTAGTTGGCTCTTTTTTATTTGCAAGTAATTTCCACATATGGGTATGCCACATTTTGTTATTCATTCAACAACTGATAGACATTTGGACTGTTACCAGTTTGGGGCAGTTATGAAGATTGCCACTGTGAAAATCCAAGTACAGGTCTTCGTGTGAGCTTACATTTTCATTTCCCTTGGGTAGATACCTACAGTAGAATTGCTGGGTCACAGTAAATGTATGTTTAACTATTTAAGAAACTGTCGGACTGTTTTCCAAAGTGACTGCACCATTTAAAATTCCCACCTTCAATGTATAAGTGCTTCAGTTTCTCTATATGCGTACTAATATCTGTTGTTGTTTTTTTTTTTTCAGTCTTTTTGGTACAGCCATTCTACTGGATATGTGGCATTTTACATGGTTTTAACTTTCATTTTTCTGACTAGTGACAATGTTAAGCAAATTTTAATGTACTTATTAGCTATTCCTATATCTTCTTTAGTGAAGTGTTCGTTAAATCTTTTGCCCATTGTGCCATTGTGTTGTCTTCCTGTTAGTGAATCATAGAGTTCTCAATAGAGTTTGGATACAAATCTTTTTTTGGATATATAATTTGCAAATATTTTATTCTACTCTATGGCTTCTCTTTTCATTTTTTAAGGGTATCTTTTGAGTAAGTTTGATTTCTCAGTTTATCAAATTTTACTTTTACAGATTGCGCTTTTGGTGTTGGCACTATCGCTAAGAAATCTTTGCGTAACCCAAGGTCACAAAGATTTCCTCCCATATTTTCTTCTAGATGTTTAATAATTCTATATCTGACATTCAGACTATGATGCACATTGAAATATTTTTGCGTATAATGTTAGGTGGAGGGTTTAGTAATTTGTGGGGTTTTTTTGCATATGTGTTTGATTGTTTCAGTACCATTTATTGAAAACGCTTTGTTTCCCGCCCTCATTGAATTGCCTTGGTAATTTTGTTGAAAACTAATTAACCATATATGATGAATTGGTATATATTTGGACTCTATATTTTTCCATTGATGTATCCTTACACTGATACCACACTGCGTTGATTATTGGAGTTTTTTTTTTGTTGTTTTTTTTGTTTGTTTTTTTTTTTTTGAGACGGAGTCTTGCTCTGTCACCCAGGCTGGAGTGCAGTGGCCAGATCTCAGCTCACTGCAAGTTCCGCCTCCCGGGTTCACGCCATTCTCCTGCCTCAGCCTCCCGAGTAGCTGGGACTACAGGCACCCGCCACTTCGCCCGGCTAGTTTTTTGTATTTTTTAGTAGAGACGGGGTTTCACCGTATTAGCCAGGATGGTCTCGATCTCCTGACCTCATGATCCGCCCGTCTCGGCCTCCCAAAGTGCTGGGATTACAGGCTTGAGCCACCGCGCCCGGCCGATTATTGGAGTTTTATAGTCTTTAAAACAGGTTCATTTATTCCACCAGCTTTTTTTTCCTTCAAAACTGTTCTGGCTATTTCAGGTCATTTGTATTTCCGCATAAATTTTAGGCACAGCTTGTCATTTTCAGCAGAAATACTTGCTGTTATTTTGATAGAGTTGCATTGACTCTATAAATCAATTTGGAGAGGCTTGCCATTTTAACAATGCAGAATTTTCTAATCCATGAAAATTATATATTGTCCCATTTATTTAGATCTTCTTTAATTTCCCTCATCAAGTTTTAAGACAATTTCTTTAAATTCTCCCAGTTTTTGGCATACAACTTCTACCTTTCTTTCTCAAAGATATTCTCAAGTAGTTTTTTTGCTATTGTGAATGGAGTTGGATTCTTTATTTCATTTTCAGGTTGTTCCTTACTAGTATAAAAAATGCAATTGATTTTTATATATTGATCTTGTATCCTACAGTTTTGCTAAACTGACTTACTGTAGTAGGCTCATTAGATTCTTTAGATTTTCTACATACAAGGTCATGTCACCTGCCAAAAAAAAAAAAAAAGTTCTTTCTTTTAAACATATATGCCTTTAATTTCTATTCCTTGCTTTTTGGACTGACTAGAACCTCTAGTAATATGTTGAATTGAAGAAGTGAGAGCAGAAGTCTTAGCTTTATTATCAATCCTAATGGAAAAGCTTTTTTTTTTTTTTTTTTGAGACAGAGTCTCGCTCTGTCGCCCAGGCTGGAGTGCAGTGGCCAGATCTCAGCTCACTGCAAGCTCCGCCTCCCGGGTTTACGCCATTCTCCTGCCTCAGCCTCCCGAGTAGCTGGGACTACAGGTGCCTGCCACCTCGCCCGGCTAGTTTTTTGTATTTTTTAGTAGAGAAGGGGTTTCACCAGTTTAGCCAGGATGGTCTCGAACTCCTGACCTCGTGATTCTCCCGTCTCGGCCTCCCAAAGTGCTGGGATTACAGGCTTGAGCCACCGCACCCGGCCAGGAAAAGCATTTTTAAAAATCATGAATGGGTGTTGGATTTGTCAAAAGTTGTCTGAATCTGTTAAGATCATTATGTGGTTTTTATTTTGTCCTTTATTCCTTTTATAGGGTACATTACATTAATTGATACTCACATATCAAATCAACCTTACCTTTCTTGGATTTAAAAAGTGGTCATGATATATAGTCATTTTTTTAATTTTGCAGGGTTCAGTTTGCCATTGTTTTGTTAAGAATTTTTGTTTCTTTGTTTATGAGGGATATTGGTCTATAGTTTAATTCTAATCTCTTCCTCTGGTTTTCTTTAAAAATGTTTTTGTTCTTGTTTTTTTGTTTTTGTTTTTGTTTTTCTTTTTCTTTTTTTTACTTTTTTTTAAGTTCTGAGGTACATGTGCAGGATGTGCAGGTTTGTTACCTAGGTAAATGTGTGCTGTGGTGATTTATTGCACCTATCAACCCATCACCTAAGTATTAAGCTCAGCATGCATTAGCTATTTTCCCTGGTACTCTTCCCCACCTCAACAGGCTTCAGTGTGTGTTCCCCTCCCCATGTCTATGTGTTCACATTGTTCAGCTCGCACTTATAAGTGAGAACATGTGGTGTTTAGTTTTCTGTTCCTGTGTTAGTTTGCTGAGGATAATGGCTTCTGACAACATCCATGTCCCTGCAAAGGACATGATCTCTTTCATTTTTATGGCTGTATAGTATTCTGTGGTGTATATGTACCACATTTTCTTTATCCAATCTATCATTGATGGGCATTTGGGTTGATTCCTTGTCTTTGCTATGGTGAATAGTGCTGCAATGAACATACGTGTGTATGTATCTTTATAAAAGGATCGTTTATATTCCTTTGGGTATTTACCAAGAAACAGGATTGCTAGGTCAAATGGTATTTCTGGTTCTAGGTCTTTGAGGAATCACCACACTGTCTTCCACAATGCTTGAACTAATTTACATCCCCACCAGCAGTGTAAAAGCATTCCTATTTCTCCACAGCCTCACCAACATCTGTTGTTTCTTGGCTTTTTAATAATCGCCATTCTGACTGGTGTGAGATAGTATGCCATTGTGGTTTTGATTTGCATTTCTCTAATAATCCGTGATGTTGAGCTTTTTTTCATATGTTTGTTGGCCGAATGGAATGTTTTTCCATTTGTTTGTGTCCTCTCTTATTTCCTTGAACAGTGGTTTGTAGTTCTCCTTGAAGAGGTCCTTCACTTTCCTCGATAGCTGTATTCCTAGGTATTTTATTCTCTTTGTAGCAATTGTGAATGGGTGTTCATTCATGATTTGGCTCTCTGCTTGTCTATTGTTGGTATATAGGAATGCTTGTGATTTTTGCACATTGATTTTGTATCCTGAGACTTTGCTGAAATTGCTTATTGAGTTAAGAGGTTTTTGCGCTGAGACGATGGGGTTTTCTAGATACGTGATCGTGTCATCTGCAAATAGAGACAGTTTGACTTCTTCTCTTCCTATTTAAATATGCTTTGTTTTTTTCTCTTGGCTGATTTTCCTGGCCAGAACTTCCAATACTATGTTGAATAGGAGTGGTGAGAGAGGGCATCTTTGTCTTGTGTCCATTTTCAAGGGGAATGCTTCCAGTTTTTTCCCATTCAGTATGATATTGGCTGTGGGCTTGTCATAAATGGCCCTTATTATTTTAGGTCTGTTCCATCAATACCTAGTTTATGGGAAGGTTTTAACATGAAGGAGTTTTGAATTTTATCAAAGGCCTTTTCTGCATCTATTGAGAAAATCACGTGGTTTTTGTCTTTATTTCTGTTTATGTGATGAATCACATTTATTGTTTTGCATATGTTGAACCAGCCTTGCATCCAGGGATGAAACTGACTTGATCATGGTGGATAAGCTTTTTGATGTGCTGCTGGATTCGGTTTGCCAGTATTTTATTGAGGATTTTTACATCGATGTTCATCAAGGATAATGGCCTGAAATTTTCTTTTTTTATTGTTTCTTTGCCAGATTTTGGTATCAAGATGATGCTGGCCTCATAAAATGAGTTAGGAAGGAGTCCCTGCTTTTCAATTGTTTGGAATAGTTTCAGAAGGAATGTACCAGTTCCTCTTTGTACCTCTGGTAGAATTCAGTTGTAAATCCATCTGGTCCTGTACTTTTTTTGGTTGCTAGACTATTTATTACTGCCTCAATTTCAGAACTCATTATTGGTCTATTCAGGTATTCAACTTCTTCCTGGTTCACTCTTGGGAGGGTGTATGTGTCCAGGAATTTATCCATTTCTTCTAGATTTTCTAGTTCATTTGCATAGAGGTGTTTATAGTATTCTCTGATGGTTGGTTTAATTTTTTGCAGTCAGTGGTGATATCTGCTTTATCATTTTTTATTGTGTCTATTTGATTCTCCTCTCTTTTCTTCTTTATTAGTCTAGCTAGTAGTCTATTTTATTTTTACAAAAAACCAGCTCCTGGATTTGTTGATTTTTTTTTAAGGGTTTTTTGTGTCTCTTTCTCCTTCAGTTCCGCTGTGAGCTTGGTTATTTCTTGTCTTCTGCTGGCTTTGGGGTTTGCTTGCTCTTGGTTCTCTAGTTCTTTTAGTTGTGATGTTAAGAGGTTGTTTTGAGATCTTTCAAGCTTTTTCATGTGGGCATTTAGTGCTATAAATTTTCCTCTTAACACTGTGTTAGCTCATAGATTCTGGCATGCTGTCTCTTTGTTCTCATTAGTTTCAAAGAACTTTTAAATTTCTACTTTAATTTCTTTATTTGCCCAGGAGTCATTCAGGAGCAGGTTGTTCAATTTCCATGTAGTTGTGTGGTTTTAAGGGAGTTTCTTAATCCTGGGTTCTAATTTGATTATGCTGTGGTCTAAGAGACTGTTTGTTATGATTTCAATTCTTTTGCGTTTGCTGAGGAATGTTTTACTTCCAATTATGTGATAAATTTTAGAGTAAGTGCCATGTGGTGCCAAGAAGAATGTGTATTCTGTTGTTTTTGCGTGGAGAGTTCTGTAGATATCCTTCAGGTCCACCTGATCCAGAGCTGAGTTTAAATCCTGAATATCTTTCTTAATTTTCTGTCTCATTGATCTAATATTGAAACTGGGGTTTTAAAGTGTCCCGCTATTACTGGGTGGGAGTCTAAGTCTCTTTGTAGGTCTCTAAGAACTTGTTTTATGAATCTGGGTGCTCCCCTATTGGGTGCATACATATTTAGGACAGTTAGCTTTTCTTGTTGAATTGAACCCTTTACCATTATGTAATACCCTTCTTTGTCTTTTTTTATCTTTGTTGGTTTAAAGTCTGTTTTGTCAGAAACTAGGATTGCAGTCCTTGCTTTTTGCTGCTTTCCATTTGGCTTGGTAAATTTTCCTTCGTCCCTTTATTTTGAGCCCATGTGTGTCTTTGCACGTGAGATGGGTCTCTTGAATACAGCACACTGATGGGTCTTGACTCTTTACCCAGCTTGCCATTCTGTGTCCTTTAATTGGGGCCTTTAGTCCATTTACATTTACAGCTAATATTGTGTTTGAATTTGATCCTGTCATCATGACTCTTAACTAGTTATTTTGTGGATTTGTTTATGTGGTTGTTTCATAATGTCATTGGTCTTTGTACTTCAGTGTGTTTTTGTAGGGGCTGATAGTGGTTTTTCCTTTCCATATTTAGTGCTTCCTTCAGGAGCTGTTGCAAGGCAGGCCTGGTGGTGACAAATTCCCTCACCTGGAGGTGTCACCAGTTGGGGCTGCAGAACAGCAAAGATGGCTGCCTGTTCCTTCATCTGGGACCTCTTTTCCATACTGGCAGTGACCTGATGCCGGGGGCATGCTCCTGTATAAGGTGTCTGGTGACTCCTGTTCTGGGGGTCTCACCTAGTCAGGAGGCACAGGATCAGGGACCTGCTTAATGAAGCACTCTGGCTGCCCCTTAGTGGAGCGGGTTTGCTGCACTGAGGGGGATCCCCATCATCTGGAGTGCCCGGCCTCTTCATAGCCAGCAGGCAGGAAAGACTAAGTCTGCTGAACCATGGAGACTGCAGCTGCCCCTCCCTTCAGGGGCTCTGTCCCAGGGAGATCAGAGTTCTCTCTGTAAACTACTGGCTGGAGCTGGTAAAATTCCCACAGGGAGGCCCCACTCAGTGAGGAGGAATGGATCTGGGTCCCACCTAAAGAAGCAGTCTGGCCACAATCTGCTACAACCACTGTGCCACATTGTGGGGAGTTCTTCCTGGTCCAGACTGCCTAGTCTTCCTAGCACCAGCAGAAGAAAACAGCAGACTGAGGCTGCAGTGATGGCAACCACCCTCACCCCTAGGAACTTGGTCGTCTTAGGCAGTCTCCAGCCTGCTGCTGCTGGCTGCAACCTGAGTGTCTGCTGAGCATCTGCAAAGCTCCGTGCTTGGGACCCAAGACCCTGGTGGCATGGGCTCACAGGGGGATCTACTGATCCATGGGTTGCACAGATTCATGGAAAAAGCATGGTTTCCTGGGTGGGGTAGCACAATCACTCACCACCTCCCTTGGCTGTGGGTGAGAGCTCCCCTTGCCACATGCAGCTCCCAAGTGAGCCATCGCTCCACCCTGCTTTTCCTCGCTCTCCGTGGGTTGTGCCAACCACCTAGTCAGTCCCAGTTAGAGAACCTGGATACCTTAGCTGAAGGTGCAGGATTCACTTACCCTTTTCATTCTTCTCGGTGGGAGCCACTGATGGCAGCTGCTTCTAGTTGGCCATCTTGGCCCCTCCTCGGCTTTTACAAATATTTTTAAGTACCTTTTAGGGTACAAGTCGTTTCTGGTTACATGGATGATCTATATAGGGTGAAGTCTGAGATTTTAGTGTACCCTTCACCCAAGTAGTGAACACTGTACCTGATATGTATTTTTTTTAGCCCTCACTCCTGTCCCACCCTCCCCCTTCTGAGTCTTCACAGTTCATTGTTCTATTCTGTCTGTCTTTGTGTACCCATAGCTTAGCTTCTACTTATTTATAAGTGAGAACATGCAGTATTTGCCTTCCTCTGGTTTTCATAACAGGGTAATACTGGACTCTTAAATGAGTTTCTTTCTCATCTATCTTTGAAATAGTTTCCATAGAATTGATTTTATCATTCTTTAAATGTTTGGTAGAATTCACCATAAAACCATTTAGTCTTCAGTGGTTTTGTTTTGTGTAGTTTTGTTTGGGTGGCAAGGTATTAAATTACAAGTTTTTGTAATAGATAAAAGAATATTCAGGTTTTTGGTTTCTTCTTGAGTCCATTTTCGTAATTTATGTCTTTCAAAGAATTTGCCCATTTTATCTAAGTTGCGAGTTTATTGGCATAAGGTTCATAATATTCTCTTAATATCCTTTTACTGTTGGTAGCATCTGTAGTGATGTCCCATCCTTCATGCCTAAAGCTGGACATCTGTATCTTCTTTTCTTTTCTCAGCCTAACTAGTACATTACTAATTGTATTGACTTTTTTCAAAGATGCACTTTTTACTTTTATTGATTTTTCTGTATTTTCTATTTCATTGATTTCTTATTTTACCTTTATTATTTTGTCTTTTGATTTGATTTTTTCTCTTTGTTAGCTTCTTGTAGTGGAAGCTTAGATTTTTATATCTAACACAGAAATTAATATCTATAGATTTTTCTTTAAGCACTGCTTTAGTTGCATACCATATATTTAGATGTATTATGATTTCATTTTCATTCAGTTCAAGATATTTTTCTCCCCTACCTACCTCATTTTTTCCCCAAAAGTATTGAATATTTGTCCTAGGATAAACCACCACAGGATAAAAATTGTTTGTTTTAATCATGTGTTTTGTTTGTGTCTACTAATTTTGATGGGTCTAGTCCTTTGCTGATCATTTTTCTCTTTGTCTTTTGAGATAATTAGTATGTGTATTAGTCCTACTTTATTCACATGTAGAATTTGAAGCTCATAATTTATTGATCTAAAGAATAAAGTAGAATTATTCTTTTCCATATTTTTGCCAGTGAAACACCAAATGGCAAATAAAAATCTTGAGATGAATGTTTAAATTGTGGGGTATGTGTATGTTTGTATTTTTATTCAAGGTGAAATAATTAACTTTTAAAATATTTATGGCTTTCTTGAATTCCAGGCTACAGCCAACAAATAGTTTGCCTGTTCCTTACATGTCCCTGATATATCTTTACAAGTAATCATAGCACTGCTTCTGACAAGGTCAGATACATAATTGGAATCTTTCTTACTCCATTCCCAAGCTCTTTAATAAACCCATTTTGCCAGTAAATATAGGACAGAAAAAATAACAGGCCAAAATTTTCCTGTTGTTTAAGCTAAATGAACATTTTCATTTTCATCTTCCTTTCAGAATTATTTTCTAATACTAGTATGAAAACATACATAAAGTTCCTAAAATTGAATAACATATTACTTAGTATTTACATACATTACACTTACACCTTAAAAAGTTTGTGGAAATGATTATTTTAAAATTTTTAGTATTTTGAAAATTCGTGTCATCTCAAAAATAGCTTTTACCCAGAATTAGCATCTTAAATATTTGAATTAATATTCTGTTTTACACCCCTTATAATTTCCTCCTAGCCATTTAAATCATATACTAGTAATTTAGAATTTGTTCCACTTCAGACTTCTTTGATTTTCTCATACTGAAGAGAATTGTTTACTAGGGAAATCAACAGTGTAAATGAGATTTCAGTTGGTTCACCTAAAGAGTCAAATTAATTTCAAGAATGTAAGTAGGATAATTTGCATATATAAAATTAATGTATAGATCAGCCTCATCTAACATTAAAGTGCAATCTCTACTTTTAAACATTTTATAAGCAATCAGTTCACATTCTTATATACTTTGCAACCATTAAACTGCTTTTACTTTTCAATATTGGCTCGTATACGTTACTATTCACAGTGGCCTGCCTCCTCCCTTGCTATCAGGCAACTTTTTGTTTACCTTGCCAAATATATCCATGCATTGAAAATCCCTTTCCCTAACATGTACTATGACTTCTCTAAAGGTTTCTTTTTTGTCACTATGGCCCTTAAGGCCAAAGTAAGCAGGTGTTGCATAACACTGGGTTCCACCATAATGTATCAAGGAGGATAGAGGAAAAATCAGTAAGGTACTTTCCTGTGGGAATACCCCATAATCCAGTGCCAAACTTACTCTAATTCATAGCTGAGGACAATAACCTTTGTTTTTACAGTATTTCCCATGCAGTTTCTACGATTTATTTTTAAAAATTTTCTAGGAGAGATGGACTATTCTCTGTTATGATCTGCTGTGATCCATTAATTTTTAGTTGTAGACCTTTTGATCAGAATTATTGAATAGGCAAGTATAAAACTAGCTGGCCAAAAAGCTATTCTACGTGTTTTACTCTACAAAAATGGTCTTTTTATCTATAGCTTACATGTAAAATCATACGATATTTGTGATTTTTCAAATGTAATTTTGATAATTACCTTTAAAGAAGAAAAATATGTTTATATCACAATAAAAATTTAAATTTTTATTCAAATATACTGTTTTATTCTTCTGCGTGAATATTGTCTCTTTTTCTATTTATCATCATGGAGAAAAGTTCCAGTCCTTGGAATTTATCTTATTAACTGAAGTTCAACCCAGTAAATAGCTAGGTGAGACCAATAATAAATTAGGAACAAAATATTTTACAAAATAGATTTGTCATGCTTCTTTCACACTAGGTGCTAAGTAGTGTGTGAAGAAAATATGGAAAGCTGTTGTTTTTATGAAACTATATTAGGAATATAATAATTTTACTATCCTCATTGGTATATCCCTTGTTCCCTCTTATGCCCCCAAATATCTCGTATATCTTAATTTGATGAACTGTTTTCATTCTTTCATGTAGAACTGGGTTTTTTTGTTTGTTTTTTGAGACAAAGTCTTGTTCTGTCACCCAGGCTGGAGTGCAATGGCATGATTTCGGCTCACTGCAAACTCCACCTCCCGGGTTCGAGCAATTCTCCTGCCTCAGCCTCCCAAATAGCTGGGATTGCAGGCACTTGCCACCATACCCAGCTAATTTTTGTATTTTTAGTAGAGACAGGGTTTCACCATGTTGGCCAGGCTGGTCTCAAACTCCTGACCTCAGGTGATCCAACCACCATGGCTTCCCAGAGTTCTGGGATTACAGGCGTGATCCACTGCATCCGGCCTGTTTAAATGATAGGAAAGTTGATATTCTATGATTTGACGTTTGGAGCCATTTTCCCTATTGTTTATGGACTCGGAGTAATACTGGATTTTTAGATAAGTTAATGTAATTATGTTATTGTTATACTATTAAAATAGAACAATGTCTGTGCCATATTTATGGAGGCATTAAATGGCCACAAAGAAATGACTTCCAAGATGCCAACATTTGGGCCTATCAAAAATAAAGGCAGCTTGCTACCTAATCACTCAATGACAAAAAGATTTTAGTGCTTTGCTCTTAAATGTGAAAGGACAGCAAGAATTGTTCTTTATTGGTAGAAAGTCTCAACCATGAATGAGAGAAACCAAAAGACAACTCGCAGTGAACAGAAGAAAAATTACAAAAACCTTTAATTGATGTCCTCAGATAAATAAGAAAAGATACTGCATCCCTAAACAGGATGCTGTGAAAAGGAAAATTAGAGAAAGAGCTCTGAGAAATGTAAATAGTAATATTGAATTAATTTTTTTTTGCAACAAAATAGTTGGAAGGTATGCTGAAGTAAATTTTCCAGAAAATAGAAGGGCAGAGATGAAAGGAGAAAAAGCTAAGAGATCAACCCAGTGGTTTCAACATTAAAAAGAGAGGATTCCCTGAGAGAAAAATTATTAAAGAAATAATATCAGAAAACTTCCTCAACCTAAAGCCCATGAGTCTCCAGACTATACCTTGTACAAAGATTTAAAGACCCAATCCAAGGCATATTATCAGATTGAGAATAAGTTAATAAAAACTTCTAAAAAGAGAATGGTGCGGGCACATTTAAAGAAGTGTGCATCCAAGTTAATCTGGACATCCCATTAGCAATTTTTTCAGCTTAAAAAAAGAGGAACAATGCAAAATTTTTATGGATAATACTTTTTGACTTGGAGTGCTACACACAACCAAATGTTGGTCAGTTGTATGGCCTAAGACCACGCATGCAAAGACAACAACAAAATTTCCCTGGTATCTTTCTGATGAAGCTTCTGAAAGAAAGCACACCACTGCAGAATGAGGGAATTGATCAAGAATTAAGAAGACATAGGATCCGGGAAAAAAAGATTATTGAAAAAAGGATACCAAGAAGCAACATTCAAGGATGATAGCCAGTTCACTATAAAAGCAACACACACCTGAAAGGAATGGCATTTCCATACAATGTATAGAAGGTTTAGAAAACAGTATTGGGTTTTGATAGGCCTAATGGAGTCTGGAAAACATCAGCATAGATATTTAAAACATTAAGCTAATGTTTTAAAAAAGAGAAGCAATTATTAACTCTAGGAAAAATTACACATTGTGGAAAAACAAAACTGAATAGTATACTAGTTGGCTCTATAGTGAAAGTTATCTTTGCAGTTGTACCAATGGAAGTACTGTGTTACTGATTTAACTAGGGGTTGTTCATTGATTTATTTGGGAGGTTAGGGATAGAGTAGTTCAAGAGTTAAAGCCTCATTTACCATAATAGAGAAATTAGTAACTTATTGCCTAAAAATTAGTAAATCTAGAAATGGCAGAATTGGCATCTGTTTTTAAATATAAAGGAAAGAACAAAGAATCATTTAAAAGAATTTAAGATGGATTTCCCTGGGAATGGCAGGCAGCCACTGTTTTTCATTTTAAACTTTTGGTATTTAGGACTCTTTAAAACTATTTGCACGTGTGCTTTTTATAAAAGTAAATTTTAATTACCACAAAAACTGTATTTAAAATATCAGGGAAATAGAATAATTATGGCTTCTAGTCAAGTTTTTACATTTTTGTCTTGTTATTTTCTAGAGTTCCTGGAATAACTATTGCTACAGATATTATCTGTGGTTTTCCTGGAGAAACAGATCAGGATTTTCAAGAAACAGTGAAACTTGTTGAAGAGTACAAATTCCCAAGCCTCTTTATTAATCAGTTTTACCCAAGACCAGGAACTCCTGCTGCAAAAATGGAACAAGTTCCAGCACAAGTGGTAAGATCTTTTTCTTATAAGGTATTGTTTTTTGCCAGTAGCTATAAAAATGCAGCTGTGTTGCCTACCTTCACCCAACTTGCTCATGTTATAAACCTTAAATTACAAAATATGAAGAGATTTCCAAGTTGGGGTCAGGGGCCAGGGGGCCATGGATGAGGTAAATGACCTTAGGCAACTAAAATATAATCACTTTTTTCTTCTTTTGAACAGTAAAATTCAGATGACTTGGGGAGACAGGAATTTTTTTTTCTAGTATCATAAATTTCTTTTTTTTAAATTATTATTATTATACTTTAAGTTCTAGGGTACATGTGCATAACGTGCAGGTTTGTTACATATGTATACTTGTGCCATGTTGGTGTGCTGCACCCATCAACTCGTCAGCACCCATCAACTCGTCATCTACATCAGGTAAAACTCAGAATGCAATCCCTCCCCCCTCCCCCCTCCCCCCTCCCCATAATAGGCCCCGGTGTGTGATGTTCCCCTTCCCAAGTCCAAGTGATCTCATTGTTCAGTTCCCACCTATGAGTGAGAACATGCAGTGTTTGGTTTTCTGTTCTTGCGATAGTTTGCTGAGAATGATGGTTTCCAGCTGCATCCATGTCCCTACAAAGGACACAAACTCATCCTTTTTTATGGCTGCATAGTATTCCATGGTGTATATGTGCCACATTTTCTTAATCCAGTCTGTCACTGATGGACATTTGGGTTGATTCCAAGTCTTTACTATTGTGAATAGTGCCACAGTGAACATACGTGTGCATGTGTCTTTATAGCAGCATGATTTATAATCCTTTAGGTATATACCCAGTAATGGGATGGCTGGGTCATATGGTACTTCTAGTTCTAGATCCTTGAGGAATCGCCATACTATTTTCCATAATGGTTGAACTAGTTTACAATCCCACCAACAGTGTAAAAGTGTTCCTTTTTCTCCACATCCTCTCCAGCACCTGTTGTTTCCTGACTTTTTAATGATTGCCATTCTAACTGGTGTGAGATGGTATCTCATTGTGGTTTTGATTTGCATTTCTCTGATGGCCAGAGATGACGAGCATTTCTTCATGTGTCTGTTGGCTGTATGCATGTCTTCTTTTGAGAAATGTCTGTTCATATCCCTTGCCCACTTTTTGATGGGGTTGTTTGTTTTTTTCTTGTAAATTTGTTTGAGTTATTTGTAGGTTCTGGATACTAGCCCTTTGTCAGATGAGTAGATTGCAAAAATTTTCTCCCATTCTGTAGGTTGCCTGTTCACTCTGATGGTAGTTTATTTTGCTGTGCAGAAGCTCTTTAGTTTAATTAGATCCCATTTGTCAATTTTGGCTTTTGTTGCCATTGCTTTTGGTGTTTTAGACATGAAGTCCTTGCCCATGCCTATGTCCTGAATGGTATTACCTAGGTTTTGTTCTAGCGTTTTTATGGTATTAGGTCTAACATTTAAGTCTCTAATCCATCTTGAATTAATTTTCGTGTGAGGAGTAAGGAAAGGATCCAGTTTCAGCTTTCTACTTATGGCTAGCCAATTTTCCCAGCACCATTTATTAAATAAGGAATCTTTTCCCCATTTCTTGTTTTTCTGAGGTTTGTCAAAGATCAGATGGCTGTAGATGTGTGGTATTATTTCTGAGGACTCTGTTCTGTTCCATTAGTCTATATCTCTGTTTTGGTACCAGTACCATGCTGTTTTGGTTACTGTAGCCTTGTAGTATAATTTGAAGTCAGGTAGCGTGATGCCTCCAGCTTTGTTCTTTTGACTTAGGATTGTTTTGGCAATGCGGGGTCTTTTTTGGTTCCATATGAACTTTAAAGCAGTTTTTTCCAATTCTGTGAAGAAACTCATTGGTAGCTTGATGGGGATGGCATTGAATCTATAAATTACCTTGGGCAGTATGGCCATTTTCACGATATTGATTCTTCCTATCCATGAGCATGGTATGTTCTTCCATTTGTTTGTGTCCTCTTTTATTTCACTGAGCAGTGGTTTGTAGTTCTCCTTGAAGAGGTCATTTACATCCCTTGTAAGTTGGATTCTTTGGTATTTTATTCTCTTTGACGCAATTGTGAATGGAAGTTCATTCATGATTTGGCTCTCTGTTTGTCTGTTACTGGTGTATAAGAATGCTTGTGATTTTTGCACATTAATTTTGTATCCTGAGACTTTGCTGAAGTTGCTTATCAACTTACAGAGATTTGGGCTGAGACAATGGAGTTTTCTGAATATACAATCATGTCATCTGCAAACAGGGACAATTTGACTTCTTCTTTTCCTAACTGAATACCCTTTATTTCTTTCTCTTGCCTGATTGCCCTAGCCAGAACTTCCAACACTATGTTGAATAGGAGTGGTGAGAGAGGGGATCCCTGTCTTGTGCCAGTTTTCAAAGGGAATACTTCCAGTTTTTGCCCATTCAGTATGATATTGGCTGTGGGTTTGTCATAAATAGCTCTTATTATTTTGAGATACGTTCCATCAATACCGAATTTATTGAGAGTTTTTAGCACTTACATTTTTCTGGAAGTGTTTGTAAAGAAGTAAATTATTTCTGTTTAAAATATTTGAAAGAATTGCCCAATGTGATAAGCAGAATTCTAAGTTGGTCCCCCAGATTTTCTTTTCTTCTTTTTTCTTTTTTTTTTTTTGAGATGGAGTCTTGCTTTGTCCCCCAGGCTGGAGTGCTGCAGTGGCGCCATCTCAGCTCACTGCAAGCTCCGCCTCTCGGGTTCATGCAGTTCTCCTGCCTCAGCCTCTCAAGTAGCTGGGACTACAGGCACCCGCCACCACGCGCAGCTAATTTTTTTGTATTTTTAGTACAGTCGAGGTTTCATCATGTTAGCCAGGATGGTCTCAATCTCCTGACCTTGTGATCCGCCTGCCTCAGCCTCCCAAAGTGCTGGGATTACAGGCATGAGCCAGGTCCCCCAGATTTTCTCATCCTCCTCACCCCCAGGTTATATACCCTTTCTAATCTCTGGGACTGTGAATTTGATATTTGCTGTACTCTCTGATCATTTGATTCCACTCTGTGTAGTTATCTTTCCCTTTTCTTGAAAGATAGCACATGTGTACAGCTGAATAATTTTCTCGACCTGATCCTGCCATGAGAATGTGAAGAATCCTACAGCCTCTATTTATTTTGTACTGTCTCTGTCCCTTTTAGTCTACATCGGCAGTGCAAATTTTTTGTTTGTTTATTTGATTTTGGTTTGTTTGGGTTTTTTCTTTTTGTTTCTTTCTGTCTCTCTCTCCCTCTCTTTTTTTTTTTTTTTTTTTTTTTCTGGCTCAAACAATTTTCTCAGAAATTATGTGGGTCTTCCCTGGATTTCACTGGAACTGACTCCATTAAACAAATGCTACATCCACAGATCTTTATGAGATCATCCCTGCTCTACCTTCGCCTCTTGCTGAGGGTACTTTTGTTTGTATTTATCCTGCTTGGGGATTCTTGGTGGTTTTTTTTGCCCTGTGTCCCCATTTCTTTCAGAAGGTTTGGAAACCTTAGCCATTCTTTCTTCAGATATATGTTCTACTCTATTCTCCCTTCCTCTGTGATTTCAGTTATGTGTGCTAGATATTTCCTTTTGTTCCCCAATATCTGATACATTCTTTGCTATACTTTGTGCACTTTGTTCTGTGTGTCTGTCTGGATATTTCCTCTTTATCTGTTTCCTAGTTCCTTGGTATTCGTAATTGTCCCTGGGCCAACAACCACAGAAGTTGTAGTCCCTAAACAGCAGTGTTGGCATCTGCTGTGAGGCTGCTGGAAATGCAGACTCTCAGGCCCCACCCTAGACCTGTTCAGTCACTGTCTGCATCTCCAGGTGATTTGTGTATCCATTAAAATTTGTAAAGCACTGATCTCACTCCCTAATGCTTTCTGGATTTGTTTTTAATCTGCTGTCAAACCCATCTACAGGATTTCTAATTTTAGTTAATGTGTTTTTTAATTCTAGAATTACAGTTTGAATTTTCATAGATTTCCATGTTCTAATTCAATTATTCATATTTTCCTTTATAGTTTTTAAACATTTATGTGGTTTGGCTTTGTGTCCCCACCCAAATCTCATCTTGAACTGTAATCCCCTCAAGTCAAGGGAGAGACCTGGTGGGAGGTGACTGGATTATGGGGGCAGATTCCCCCAGGCTGTTTTCATGATAGTGAGTGAGTTCTCACAAGATCTGATGGTTTTATAAGGGGCTCTTCCGTCTTGACTCTCCTCTCTCCTGCCGCCTTGTCAAGAGGGTGCCTGCTGCCCCTTCCACTGTGATTGTAAATTTCCTAAGGCCTCCCCAGCCATGCGGAACTGTGAGCCAATTAAACCTCTTTTCTTTATAATTTACCCAGTCTCAGGAATTTCTTTATAGCAGTGTGAAAACGGACTAATATAGACATATTATTTAGTTATCTTAAAGTCCATTACAAAATCTCCAGTATTTGGAGCTGATACTGGTTCGTTTCTGCTTTTTAGTTTTGTTTTTTCTTGATTCTGGTCATTTGTCTTTTTCTCCATGTACCTAGTATTTTTTTCTTTTTTTGAATGGTGGCCATTGTTTATTTTTTAAAAACCTGTAGATTCTAGGCTGTCATGTATCTTCCTCCAGGGAGGATTTTATTTTGCTTCTGCCAGGTGCTAAGGTAAGAACTGATTATTTTAATCTGACTGAGATGGAGTTTTTAGACTGCTTTTCACTCTTTCTGATGACTGCTTTATTTCTAACTGCTCTTACTTTTGAATGCAGCCAATCGTGTGCTAGTGTTTAACAAGTGACTCTCGGGAGAAAGAGTTCTGATCTGTAGCATTTGCCAATTTCCATAGTGTGAATACTTCCACTGTTGCCAATTTCAGATTACCAATGTTACATCACTGAACATGGCATTGGGAAGCGATACACACAGCCAGCTTTTGTGAACTGGTACATGCCACACTAACGTACCACCTAGTGTGGTTCTTCTAGTACCCAGCTGAAATTCTATGGTGTTTTTACCAGGACTCTTTCTTTGTGGCAGATCTTCAACTCTCATTTTTGTATCTCGCGCTCATTAGAATGCATCAGGTTCTGCGTATTTACTCTGCCTCTTAGCTTTTGTTTGGCTGCTCAGCCCCTCAGGCACTACTTAACATTGATAAATGTCTAGAAGGAAAAAGTGACTCCAAATATTGAGCTGTCCTCTATGGGCTTGTCTTCTTTCTGGGAGCTTGACCTCTTACTTCCTTGATAGCTTTTTCATGTTTAAATAGTACAGATTGTACATTTTATTCACCTTTTTAATTGTTCTTGGCAAGAACATTGGTCTGATACAAGCTAGTTAGCCAGAAGCAGAACTCATTGCATAAAATCAGCTTTTAAAAGCCTTTTTCGTCTTGTCTTTTATCTTCTAAACATAACCTCTTACCATCTTCCTCACGTTTTTAGACTTCGGTCACCCAGGCCTGGCATAGAGTATCTTTTTGTTTTTGCCTTATTTTTTAAAGCACTTTTAGGTTCACAGCAACATTAAGCACAAAATAACACATAGAGTTGCTATATGTTTCCTGTCCCTAAACATGCACAGCCATCCCCACTGTCAACATCCCCCACACTGAGTGGTACATTTGTTACAATCAAAGAACCTACACTACATATCATTTTCACCCACAGTCCATGGTTTACATTAGGATTCATCCTAGATTAGATGGTATACATTATGTGAAATGACAAGCATCCACCACTGTAGTATCATCAGAATAATTCCGTTTCTCTAAAATCCTGTGTTCTCTGCTTGTTCATCCCTGTCTTCCCCAAACCCCTGGCAACCACTGATCTTTCTATTGCCTCTAATTTTGCCTTTTCCAGAATGTCATATATTTGGAAACATACAGCATGTAGACTTTTCAGATTGGCTTTTTTCACTTAGTAATATACATTTAAGATTCCTTTGAACCTTTTTGTGGCCTGATAGCTCATTTTATTTTAGCACTGAACAATATTTCATTGTGTGGATGTAACACAATTTATCCATTTACCTACTGAAGGACATGTTGGTTGCTTCCAAGTTTTGACAATTGTGAATAAAGCTGCTATAAACATCCATTTGCAGGTTTTTGTGTGGACATAAGTGTTCAGCTCATTTGGATAAATACCAAAGAGGAGCATAATTGCTGGATTGTGTGGTAAGAGTATGTTTGTAAAAGTATGTTTATAAAAAATTGCCACACTATCTTCCAAAGCCACTGTGCCATTTTGCATTCTTACCAGCAATGAATGAGAGTTCCTTTTACTCCATATCCTTGCCAACATCCTTGTCAACATTTGGTATTGTCAGCATTTTGGATTTTGGCCATTGTAACAGGTGTGTAATGGTATCTCACTATAGTTTTAATTTGCAATTCACTAATGACATATGGTGTTGACTGTCTTTTCATAGATTTATTTGCCATATGTATGTTTTCTTTGGAGAGGTGTCTGTTCAGGTCTGTTGCCCATTTTTAATCATGGAGTTTGTTTCCTTATTGTTGAGTTATAAGAGTTCTTTGTATATTTTGGGTAACAATTCATTATTAGATATGTGCTTTACAAATATATTTTTCCAGTCTATGGCCTGTTTTCTCATTCTTTTGAAACAGAATAATTTATGTTTATTTATTTTGTTTATTATTTTGTTTAGCACTTGGAAATTTTTGAACTTTCCACTGCACTGCAATCTGAAACAGTAAACTTAGGTTCAGAGTGTCCTAAGCCAACTTGTGAAGCTGTTTCCTTGTATTATTCTGTTATACTGTTCTGTTCACAAGAGCCAATATTTTGGGATTCTGCACCGTTGTTCTTCTCATGCAGCTCTTTATTAAACCTCTTTGTATGAATGTCCCAAAGCTGCTATAACAAAGTACCACAAACTAGGGGGCTTCAAACAACAGAAATGCATTGTCTTACGGTTCTAGAGGCTACAAGTACAAAGAAAAGCCTCTTCTCTCTCAGAATCATGTAGCAGAATCCTTCCTGGCCTCTCCCAGCTTCTGGTGGTTTCCTGGTGGCTTTTGGTGTTTCTTGGCCTGCAGCTGTGTAGCTCTAGTCTCTGACTTTATTGTCACAAGGTGCCCCTGTATGTCTCTTGTCTTTACATGGCTGTCTTCTTATAAGGACTATTAGTCATATTGGATTAGGGGTCCACCCTGCTCTTCATCTTTCTAGTTATGTCTGAAACAAGCCTATTTCCACATAAGGTCACATTCTGAAGTACCGGGGATTAGGACTTCAATATGACTTTTTGGGGCAATACAATTCAATCCACAAGACTCTTCTACATTCCTGTAATTATGCTCTAGGTAAAAATCGTTGCCTGGAAGAGTTTCATCTTTATAAAATTCAGAAACTTAGAAAAAGAAGCAAAAACGATGAAACTTGAGAGATCTGCAGTCAAAGAGAAGATATATGATGTGCACTGAGTCTTCTTCGTTCTCTTAAATTTACCAAAATTTAATAATTGTCTACTCTACCTGTCTTAGGGAGTTTATGAAACTCCATATGCAACTAGAATTCACTAAAATATAATACTGTTGCAAAATGGGCAACGATTTTTTGGTTTTTTCTTTCTTAAAAATTTTATTTATTTTTTATTTCAATAGCTTTAGGGGAGTACGCATGGTTTTTGGTTATATGGATGGACTGTATAGTGGTGAAGTCTGAGGTTCTAGTGCACCCATCATGTGAGTAGTGTACATTGTACTCAAAATGTAGTGTGTTTTTTTTTAATCCCTCACCCACTTCTACCTCCCCCCTTCTGAGTCTCCAAAGCCTATTTCCTTGCCAAAAAAAAAAAATCAACAGTGAACATATGTACAATTATTGTGTGCCAATTGTAAATTTTTTAAAAATCAATAATGAAAGTAGATGCTAACCCATTATTAGAAGAAGAGTACAATACCAGTTGCTTTCAAATAATATCTTTTTGTTTTGGCTTTAGAATGCCTCTTAGTTGAAGATACACTATTTTCTTAGATACATTTTATTTCTGCTAACAAGTCCCAAAAAATGTTCTTCCCCTGTAAATGACATAAAGATAAGTATACTCTCCCCTTCATATTTACTTTTACATAAATACTAGCATTAATATAAATACATTTCAGTGTTCTAATGTATTATGGTAGAGCTCTAATAAATGAACTGAATTATTTGTATTCTTAATTATCTAAATCCCAAATGAATAAGACACCCTTTAGTTGAATTTTGCATTTGTATAGGGGGAGAGATGAATTCTTTGCCTTGCTTGCCTACTGAAAAAAAAAAAGAGTATAATCCTCCTAAGTTTATAATGAAAATAAATTACACAATATATTTTCAAGAGCAGGATAAACTAAATTTATTTTTTTTAGCTTTTACAAGACTATGATGTATAAGAGAGTTAATAATGAAATCACCTAAGCCAAATGAGAGTGACTAGATTTTTAGATGAAAGGTCAGATTTGCAAGTTTATATTTTCTGTTCCATTAAGTCTTCCTTCATTAGTCTTCATTCATTTTAAGTAATTCCAATAGTATTTTTAAATTGTAGCTGAGATTCTTGGTCTGCCTAGGAAAGGTCACCTAAGTTTAAAAAGTCTTTTGATCCTCAGCAGTCAATTCCAGACTTTGCTTTTTAGAAAATATTGATGACGAATAATGAAATTATTGTGAAATCTTTATATTAGGAGTCTTATGACTTGAAAAAAAATTAGATGGCAAGAGTGGCTGTTAGAATGTTTATATAGCTTTAAGATGTTAAATTGTGATATATCTACCTGCTTGCTTGTCTTACATCTTAGAACCAGAGAGTAAAGGCAATGTATTCAAATATATGTCCTCATAAAAGAATCATAGTTCACTTACCTGCAGTTTCTGGAACTTTTACCCTTAAGAAAGAATGTGAGGGAGTGTTTCTAAGAGGGCTGGAGGGACATTCTTGTGGGGGATAGAGACAGCTTTGCCAAAACTGTCTCTGGTAGATTTTCCTTGTGAGGAATTACATTGTTGCTGTGGGTGTTCATACCAAGACAGGGTGATCACTTGAAACAGATGTTGAATAAAGAATATTCTTAAATCATATATAGAAGCTAACTCATATGAAGCTAACTCAGTGACATACAGTGACTCTCCCAAATCTAGCTGCCAATGGGTCAAGGAATATTTTATTCTTCACACACACTGACACATGAGTGTGCACATATATGTCTGAGAAACGTAGCATATAAAAGAGCTTTGTCACTTTCTTTAAATGCTTTTAAAACTTTTTGTTTTTGAGTGTAATCCTTAAGTTTAACAACTCAGTGTTTTAAAGAATATCAGGTTGCCTTAATGGAAGGAATCCTGATGCTTTTAGCTTACTCAATAACAGAATTGCATTATTTACTTTGTATCAGATTTTCAAATTAAATTTGTTTTCTTGGAAGAGAAAAAATATTTTGAAGAATTTTTATACTCTGGATTGTTAAGTATATTTTATTCTAAATTGATTCCCAAACATACCCTTAGGGAAAACCCTTTTCTCAAGAACTTTTTCATTTTAACTTCTCTTTTTTAGAAAGACTATCTTGACATTCTTATTCTTATGCAGCTTAATTGTACTTGATCCCTTCCAGTTGATCTTTCAATCTCCTTTCTTCTGGACACATCATTTTTCTTACTTCCTTTTACAATGGAGTTTTTAGCCTGCCCATAATTTTGATGTATCTGGATTTCAGCAGATCATTTAACAGAGCTTTTTGTAATGACTCTATACTAGAGGGAAGTATGAGCCAGATTATAATAGAAAGATAGTTGGGAGCCACCTTCTTTGTCTGGGTTTTCATACAGAGGATATTTATTTAACATATGGGAAATTGAATTTAGTGATCTCAAAGACTTCTTGAAATGCCTAATAATCTTTGATTTTTCTATTAGGCAGTTTTAAGGCCACTTTTCAACCTATATATATATAGAAAGGTTTAGGTGCTTTCTTTTTCTAGATGATTGGTGTAAATATGTTATCTCCATTTCCCATTCTTTCACTTCTATTTTATTATGAATCTAATAACTTTTCATTTGTACAATTAGTTGAACAAATTTTCTTGAATTCAAATAGGAATACTAAAATATAATTATTAAATTAGTTGTTATAGGGGCTCAAATGGCAGCGATGAGACCAAATATGGTAGGCAGAGTAATGGGTCCTCAAAGATATCCATGTCCTAATCCCGAAACTTGTGAATATGTTACCTTGCATGGTGTATTAGTTCATTCTTGCACTGCTATAAAGAACTACCTGAGACTGGATAGTTTATAAAGAAAAAAAGCTTAATTATGCTTACATTTACGTTTCTGCAGGCTGTAAAGGCTTCCGCTTTTGGGGTGGCCTCAGGAAACTTATAATCACTGCAGAAGGCAAGAGGAAGCAGGCACATCTTCACATGGCCAGCAGGAAAGGGGCAGAGGGAAGTGCTATACACTTTTACAACAACCAGATCTTGTGAGAACTCACGCACTATCATGAGAACAGCAAGGGGGAAGTCTGCCCCCATGACCCAGTCACCTCTCACCAGGTCCCTTCTTCAACACAGTAATTACAATTTGACATGAGATTTGAGTGGGGACATAGAGCCAAACCATATCACATGGTGAAAAGAACTTTGAAGATGCGATTAAGTTCAAGCTCTTGAGTTGGGGAGGTTTTCATTGATTACCTGGGTGGGGTCAATGTAATCACAAGGATCCTAATAAAGGGGAGCAAGAAGGTCCCAGTTAGAGGAGAAGATGTGAGGGCAGAAACAAAGGTCAGAGTGATAAGCTCTGAAGGTCAAGGAAGGGACTGTGAGCAAGAAATGCAGGTAGCCTTTAGAAGTTGGAAAAGGCAAGAGCAGATTCTCCCCTAGAGCTTCCTGAAGGAACACAGCCCTGCCAAAACCCTTGATTTTAGAAGACTTATTTCAGATTTCTCACCTCCAGAACTGTAATATAACAAATTTGTGTTTTGTGGTAATTTGTTACTCCAACTGTCTGAAACTTGTACACTAACTATGGGATATTTTGATCTGAGAACATTGGCTTTTCGAGACAGCTAAATTAATTGATCTTTCAGGGCTTTATGTTACCCAGGGTTTGCTGTGTCACTAGGTGACACATGCTCATTCCTAGGTCTGTGAACAGTTAGCTAGATACTACCCTAGAGTCACAATAATCTTTGGGCCTAATCATAATAATGATATAACAAAAATAAGAGTAAGCGTTAACATTTAGCCATGATTATATGTCAGATGTTGTTCTGAGCACTTTAATGTATTTCATTCTCACAGCTCTCTGCAGTTAGAATTGTTATTATTGTCATTCTGCACATCAGGAAACTGTGGCTATGAGTAATTAATTAACTAGCCCAAGATCATACACAGGAGTTCCTGCCTGCTTCTCCACTCCTCAATCTTGCCATTCCTTCCAAGTCATTCTCTGCTTCCTCATCTTACTGCTTATAGTTCCCAACATACTTTTATATTCATCTCCCCTTCCTCAAATTCCTTCCTTGTCCTCTCACACAGCAGGGTACCGGGTAGGGAGGAGAAGCTGGATCATCTGCACTTAGCATGTAAGCCTCTCTTCAGCCTTCCCTGATCATCCCTGGCTGGCATGATCACCCTGTTCTCCTCCCTACCTCTTCCATGTTCCCATAAATTTCGGTGCTTATTTATACCCTGTCACTTATCATGATGTATAACTGGTTATGAGAAATGTGGGGGCTAATCTTTCTATCGTGTGCACCTAGCACAATACCTGGCGTAGAGCAGGAACTCAGTATGTGTTGGATTGACAAATGCTGTAAAATTGAATTCTGAAAGTTGAGATGCCATCAGCTGTGAGAAGTGGGGGGTACCTGTATGAGAAAGGAAGAATGGCTGTTACAGGGAGCAGCATGGGATGGAACCTGGGCACAGACAACACAGGGAACATTAATGAAAATAAAATTCATTCCCATTGGGGCAGTAAGATGTATTATTTTTATTTGTTTGTTTTTGATGGAGTGGAGAACAATAGCAGGAATAGGTTAGTGTCAATAAATGAGTCAGGTACTATAGGCAAGGCTTAGACTAAGATGGCCATATAAGCCATGTTAAATAGCTTTAAACTACCCTGTGGGCAGTAGGGAGCTACTGAATAGTAGTGATCTTGTGTTTGTTTCGGAAAGCTCTGTCTAGGTGGCAGGGGAACAAAGGAATCAGAAAGCCCATTGAGAAGATACTGCAAGAGAGAGATTTGAAAACTAGTAAGTGGATTTAAAGAATCTCTGCGACTTATTCCTGAGACTTTAGATATGCCTTCTTCTTTTGAACTAAATAATTCCAAGTCCCAGACTTAGTTGCATGTCAGCAAATTATTCTGTGTTCTATGGAAAACATTAACTCATGCCACAGACGTTCACTAATTGGGTTTTCCTTGACTGTAGACTTAACAGATCAAATATTGGTAGGCAAGAACATTTTGCAAGGACCCTTGAACATTGCTTAAAATTTAAGGCAATATAAATTGATTTTGCCTTTTGCTTCAGCTGGTGCTGATGACATTATCTTTTCTAATGGTCATGAGATTACTCCCTGGACCAGGCCCAACCTCTTCTACTCTGAAGTATAAACACCAACCCCTCCAGCCTTCTTTCCTTGTCTACTCCCTATCTTTTCCCCCACTTGATTTTATCTTTTCCCAAGCTACTTACAGGATTGGCTTTTTTCTTGTGGCCTCTTTATCTTTCTTTTTGTTTTTGTTGTTCTGAGCACCATAAGATAAGCTTATTGAGTGTGTGTGTGTGTGTGTGTGTGTGTGTGAGAACCATATAAAAACTCTCGATTTGGGAACATTTGAAGAAGCTGGAGCCCTGATTGGATCATTCTTTTTTTTTTTCCTTTGAATCCTTCTTAAATTGAGCACTTCCCTTATATCTATTCTCACACTAACAAAACTAAAGGGAAAGAGGGTGATAACATTTGGAACTTTGAAACATGTGAAAATAACAAAAATTGTTGTTAAGCCTCAGCTGTATAGAGGGAAGTTTGCCAATGATACTGTTGCGTTGTCTACCATCTTGAACCTATAATAGAGAATCTAACAAACATGGCTAATCTGGAGTAAATGGAAGCAGACATTGTCAAGATCTCATGAAAGAAAAGACTGTTTCTAAGATGGAAATGCTCTCCAGCAGCGTAAACAGTGTGCATGGGTGTGGGCTGATGCAGTACTTCTCCTCCCAGGGACCTGCACAAGGGGACCAGGGAGATACCACAGCAGGGATGTCACCCGTAAGAACTCTATTAGTTTTTACTGCCACAGGTAATATCTTTTTTAATCTTGTGATCCTGATTCCTCTCAATCAGAATCATCCTTTCAGGATCCCAACCTTTTCCCTCTGTACTATCACTGTTCCCCTAATTTTCTACCCTCTGAACCTCACCTCTTGCCTACTTGTCACAGAGCACTAGCCCAACTTTTTGTTTAGCCCCAATGTGACAATGATGAACTAAATTCCATTACCATGTAAATCAACTTTGTGTAGTCAGACCAACAGGACCAGATGTGTATGGTACAAGTGTAGACTAACTTCGGGATGGAGCCATGTTTTTGTGGGATTGGTTTTTACCTAAGATGGTAAAGGTAAGAAGAAAACCCACAGATTGTTACCGTTACTAAAAGCTCTTTCATATGACTCTTCTGTTAATTATAAGCCATTTCTAGAAAAAGTCAGGAATGGCTGTACTTGGGAATGTATAATTGGTCTTGGGAATCTTAGCATTTCAAGTTTTCTAAAATAACCCAACTTTTAGAATAATGAAGAATCATATATGCTTTGAAGAGCCTTGACTTCACTGATAGCAATTTTAATTTGTGCTTTGTAGTGATAGAAAATCATTAAAAAAAAAAAAAAAAAAGGCCTGTCAAAGAAATAAACTCAACCTGTTTCTTATGATTGTTTAATTTTTTGCTTTCCTTTTGGCATTCATTTTTATCCTGCTTCTTTTATGAATTTGTAATTACCAAAAGAGGAAGAAGATATGTGGTTATAAGTTTTCTCTCACATGCTGAATGGTGGTAGGTATTAGAGTTGAGAAAGACTGAATGAATTTATATTAAATAAGGAGAATATAAATTTTATCCTTTGAAAAGTCATCTTTATTATATTTCAGTCTAACTTTTTCTCCAGTGGTGATTACATACCTTGTTTTATACAAGTTTCAGAAAAACTGCAAGGATCTATATAATAATTCTTTTATGCCTTTTATATGAACTTGATTTATTAAAATTGTAATATTCAATTTGAATTCATTTTTATTACCTTAATAACAACTTTCCAAGTGAGTAGACTCTTGGAGTAACTTCTAAAGATAAAGAACCTTATAATGATATATCTTTTTTTTGAGACGGAGTCTCACTGTGTCGCCCAAACTAGAGTGCAGTGGTGCAATCTCGTCTCACTGCAACGTCCACCTCCTAGGTTCAAGTGATTCTCCTGCCTCAGCCTCCCAAGTAGCTGGGACTACAGGTGCTCACCACCGTGCCTGGCTAATTTTTGTTTTTTGTTTTTTTTTTTTTTTTAGTAGAGATGGGGTTTTGCCATGTTGGCCAGGCTGGTCTCAAACTCTTGACCTCAGGTGATCCACCCACCTCAGCCTCCCAAAGTGCTGGGATTACAGGCGTGAGCCACCGTGCCCAGCCAATATACCTTATTTTTTAGCCTTATTTTTGTTCTGTGAGGAGTGTGGCTCATTAATAACTCCATATATTTATAACGTTCCAAAGGACTTATACATGTAGAACCAAGTATAAGAGTATAATGTTAACTGTGTATTCAGGTCAATGGAATAGATTTGGTAATCTAACATGAAACTCTTTTAAAACTCTTGCCCCTTGCAACCACATTTATTTCATAATTAAGGACAATATAATCAAATATGAGCAAATAACAAAATAGACAAAAATGTACTTATGTTCCATCTGGGATCTTGTAATCTAAGATGAATGTCCTGGTGCTTTATTTTGCTACTCTTAATGACATGCCTTCAGAGAAGTGTGGATAAGATAAGAAGTTAGAAGGGCAGGGGAAGAAACCTTCCATTGTTTGGATGTTAATATGTGCCAGAAACAAACAAACATAGTCTGTGCTTTTCATGTACTTTGTCTCCTGTTATTCTTTCAACAGTCCTTTTAGGTGTCTTTTATGACTTTTACTTTGCGCATGAGTTAGTTAGCTCTGCTCAGAGAAGTTAAGTTCATTTGTCTTAGGTTACATAACTATTAAGTAAAAAGCTTGAGACATAGACTTCATTCTTTCTTATTGTTTCTTGCTCTTATAAACAGTAAAATAAGTACTCATCCCATAAATTCAAAGTAATTTTAGAACATTTTGACCAAACAAGTGTCAGTTTTTAAAGTTGTTTTCCTATTATGACAGTGAGTTTATAGGCCTTAGAAAAATTTTAAACTTCTTAAAAATGATTTTGTCTTTTATAGAACAGTTGTAAGAATAATACAAAGACCTCCAGTACAAGTTGAGTATCCTTTATCTAAAATGCTTGAGACCAGAAGTTTTCCAGATTTCTGATTTTTCTCAGATCTTGGAATAATTGCATATATATAATGTGATATCTTGGGGATGAGAACTAAGTCAAAACGTGAAATTCATTTATGTTTCTTTTTTTTTTTTTTTTTTTTTTTGAGACAGGGTCTCACTCTGTTGCCCAAGCTGGAGTTCAGTGGCACAGTCATGGCTCACTGCAACCTCGACCTCCTGGGCTCATACAATCCTCCCACCTCAGCCTCCCAAGTAGCTGGGACTACAGGCATGCACCACCACACCTGGCTAATTTTTTGTAGAGACAGGATCTTGCCATGTTGCCTGAGGTGGTCGCAAACTCCTGGGCTCAAGTGAGCCACTTAGTTCAGCCTCCCAAAATGCTAGGATTAGAGGTGTGAGCCACCATGCCTGGTCTCATTTATGTTTTATATATACCTTATACACATAGCCTAGCATTAATTTTATGCAATGTTTTTAATACTTTTGTGCAAGAAACAAAGGTTTGAATGCATTATTTAACTGCAGCTCCTCACATGAGGTCAAATGCGGAATTCTATGGAGTCATGTTGGTGTTCCAAAGTTTCAGATTTTGGAGCATTTTGGATTTTTGAATTAGGGATGCTCAACCTGTATACACCTTAGTGAGATGATCAGATTTTAACATTTTGCTGCATTGGCTTTTGCTTTCTCTGAAGAGAAAGACAACAGATACAGATGTAGTCATAGATATTTTGCTCCTAAACAATTTCAGAATGGGTTACAGACATCATGTCCCTTTACCCCCTTAATATTTAGTGTATATTTCCTAAGAATGAGTTTCTTATATGATCACAGTACTGTTATCTAAATCAGGAAATTTAACACTGACACAGTGCTTTAATCTACAGTTTATATTCTAATTGTGTCAAGCACCCGACAATATGTATAGCAATTGTTTTTCCAATAGAGGAGTCAGTCTGGGATCATGACTTGCATTTAGTTGTTATATTTCTGTAGTCTCCTTGAATCTTTACAGTTCCTAAGCCTTTTTTATCTTTCATGGTATTGACATTTTTAAGAATACTGGCCAGTTATTTAATGGAATGTCCGTCAATTTGAGTTTGAGTTTTCCTCATGATTAGATTCAGGTTATATGCTTTGTCCTCTTAAGCTAAATGAAAATAATGTCGTATCCTTCTCAGAAGATCTGAGAAGGTATATGATGTGCTTTTGCCCTTTATTGATGACGTTAAATTTGATCACTTGGTTCAGGTGTTAGCTGGTTTGTCTGGTTTCTTCACTACATAGTTATCTGTTTTTGGGTAAGAACTTTGAATCCCAAGTATTGAATAGGATTGTAGAAGAAAGGAAAGGGAGGCCTTGAAAATTCAAAATTCTCAGTGGTTTAGTTCACATTTGCAATTTTACGATGACTTGAACTGTCACCTTATGTAGTCCAAAAGATTTTTCACTTCTAATAGATTAATTTTAATCTACTCTAAATCTTTGGATGATTTCTAACAGTTTTTAATCCTTAGACTATATTTTTAAAATAAAATATTTTTAATTGGATATACAGTGACGGAGGAGCAACTAAAGTTGGAAAGGCAGAAATTTATTTCATTGAAGTGCCTGTTTATTTACTTGGCAGATAATACATGTAAATCTTTCATCCTCAGAAACTGTGCAGATCAAAACCTATGTGGGTTAAGAGAAGCTAGGTAAATTCAGTTGATGAATTTTTAGTTTTTAGGGGGAATTCATAGGTAATAAGTGAATTTTTCCTGAAGTACTATAATACTGACTCACCAAATCTACCTGGGTATGACTTAGTGTCAAAGGCATACTCTTGGAGTAAAAAATATTTTCCATGTACCTTATGTTCCTTTACTACCACTCCTCTCAATGTTTATTATCAGTGAAATCACAAAGTATTCCCTCTAACTATTTTCTGGGTGCTTTGAACTTGTTATTTTAGGATAAACAAATACAAAGAGGTGGAAGAAAAATTTCCCCTGTAAATTCCAGTTGGTTTTGGAATCAAGCACAAAAATATATGATTGATATCCCTGGGGCCGTTACAAAGTTATATGATGCAGTAGTTGATGGATTCCTTTCTAACTAACTTGACACTAAGGCTTGGCAGAGAGCCCTTGGAGCCCCACAATCCCTAGGGAGCAGCCTTCTTCATTCTTCTGTCTAGGTTAACCCAGAACTAGTCAAATGCTATTAAACTGAAAATCAGTGTCTTCTCTAAGGGTTGAAAAGGTTGTTCACACTGATAATTTGCCAGGTACCTGAAATTCTATCCCATTAACAAACCTAAAGACTACTGTGAAAGAGTTTAATTTGATTTTATCTTACATTAACAGCCAGAGTTATCCAGGGGAAGATTGGAAGAAGGCTGTCTGCTGGCGCATCTCACTAGTGTGTAGTAACTACAGCAATCTTTTTTCCTGTAATCACCCAAAACATGGCTTTCGGGAGTCATGTAAGTCTCTTGATCACTTTGGCCATCAGAACTGCATTTCTTTTAGAAATTATAGTCAAAACTATAGTTAGAATAAAAATTGTTAATTTGCCTAGTATTGAGTAAGCTTCTACTACATGCAAGGAACTGTGCTGGGTGGGACACTACATCTCAAGATGACCCCTGGGTGCTCCTTACACAAGTGGTATGTAATCCAGAAAGGAAGAGGAAATATGGTGCTGACAGTACCACAGGACCTTGTGTTTCCACTGCTGTAAGAGTGATACAAAGGGCTGTTAAAACTTGGGGGCTTGTGAGTGGGATGATCAAGGTCACTGTTAGCAAAAAAGTAACTTTTAAGCTGAGCTTTTCACTACATGAAAGATATTGGGAGTGAGGTATGAGATGCTTTTAGAAAGTGATCGCAGTATAGTTCTAAAATCCAGGGTTTCTAGTGAACAATGAGAAAGACTTTTTACCAGGTGCTTTGGGCCCTGTCAAGAGAATTTAACTGCATAATCCCCCTATCCCCCTGGATCTACAACTGCTTTGTCCCTTAGGAATTTTCCTAGATAATACGCTGAGCCATCAGAAGTATGACATCTGTACTCAGTAGGCAAGGAGTGACACAATCTAAGTAGTGCTGTAGAAAGATGAAATTAGTAAAAATATGCTAATTGCATCAGAGTGGAGAAAGGCTGCAGGCAGGAATTAAGAGGGTAATGAAACAGTGTTGTTATGAAGTCTGAGAGTCTGTGCCTTCATGAGACTATGAGGCTAGTCAGAAAGGCAAAAGAATTTAAAAGAAGAATCTCTATGACTTATAAACTGGAAAATACTGGTAACTTACATAGACCTTGTGTGGTGCTTGCCGCCATGCACTGTTTTGGTGTTCTATGTATGTTGCTTCATTTAATCTTCACACCAACCCTATGGGTAATGATTGCTTTTATCCCCACTTTACATAAGAGGAAGCTGAGGTACAAAGCGTATAACTTGCTGAAAGTCACACAACTAATGGTGGACTTAGGATTCAAAACCAAGAATTCTGCCTCCATACTCTGCTTCTTAAATATTCTATCGTAATAAATTATAGTGGCAAGGGGGAAAGAAAATTAGTGCCTAAAATAAAGTTCTGAGAAACTTAATTAAAATATAGACTCCTCAATTTCTATTTTAAATCTATAGGATTTTAGAGCCAAAATTTTACTCATTTAAAGACAAAATTCTTTTAACTGGTGCTGCAACTTAAAGACAAATTCCATGTTCACAGAGGTTTGAGGAGATAAAATGACTTACCAAATGCCTGATCCGTGCCAGCACCTAGGTGGTTGAACTAGTGGGAGCCATAGGCCAACACTGATGTCCTGGCTGTAAAAGGGGCATCTGTAGATGTTTAGGGTCAGAGTCTGGCACTGAGTCTTCTCTCTGCTTGCTCCCAGTAGCCCCTTTACCTTCCTAACAGTTCCCAGAGACCTTTTCTTTTTTAAACTCTATCCACCTGCCATGTTCCCCCCAACTGCCCAGGACCAGCTTTAAGTATGATTTAGGGCCCAAGCTCCTTGTTGCTTTGCCCAGACTGCTTTTTCACTTTGACTTTTTTTGCTATTCTCTGTAGAAGACAGGAGAAAAACAGAATGAAAACTTTGAGGAAATTTACAAAGGTTAGAAAATATCATAGTCCCTCATTTTTAATTCTTATCTGTCTCACTAGATCTAAATGTCATTGTCCTAAAATATTTTTCTGGGAACATTTGTGTATCAAGCATTGGTTAGAATGGCAGCCCAAACCTCTGTAGCCCAATAACTCTCTTGTTTATTAATTAGTATGAAGTTCCTTAACTTCACCATATGTATCCACCCTTCCATTAGTTTAGTGAACTCTTTTCTTTCTGCATCCAGGCCTAAGACAACAATGCATAAACTGCCTGAAATTGTGAGCAAGCTTTTTGCCCCATACTCTATCCAAAGACCGAGGCAGGGATGCCAGACGTCATTGGAAATAGAGTAAGATGGAAAAAACTTTAAAATCACAGCTGCTCTAAAGGAGGACTCTGTATCGGTTGTAACTAATTCTTTGAGAAACATCTGTGCTCCTTGTAACAGCCTTCTAAGGAGCGGGCGCCTAGTTAACTTCAAGTCTTTGTTTTTGTGGAGATGGCATCTAGTTCTGTCTCCCAGGCTGGGGTGCAGTGGCACAAACACAGCTCCGTGCAGCCTCGAACTTGGGCTCAAACGATCCTCCTGCCTCAGCTTCCTGAAGTGCTGGGATTACAGACATAAGCCACTGCTCCTAGCCAACTTCAGGTCTTTTTATTTGCCGAGTGGGGTGTACAAGCTAGGACATCACTGCTGATGTGATTATCTTCTACTCCCTTCCTATAGTCCTCAGTTGATCCTCCAAAAACATCAGATATTTTAAAAATATTGGCTTTCATGGACACCAAATGACTAGTTTCTCAAAGGCTCCTGGGAGAGCACTTTAACCGTAACTCTTGGTCAATGGTTCTTAACATTTTTTGAGAATAATTTCATATATGTGTGTTTATATAAATGTATATTTAATATACAGATATACATGCATGCATGCGCGCACACACACACATTTCCTAGAACAAAGAAACAAATTTGTCCAAAAATCTCCAGCCAGATTCTTCTCCCAAGTTACGCCATCAAGCTGTGGCTCTGAAATGAAGCTGCTTCTCTCTAAAGTCCAACCGTAGTCCTGTCTACTGGCTGAATCTGGGGTTTTTATAGGTACAGGATGGGGCGGGACAGGGCCATGGGTTGTTTAGGAAAAGGCAATTTTCGGGCGGGAAAACAGGGATATAAGTTCTCACCTGGGACCATGGTTTCAGGCTTTTCGGCTTGAGGGTGGGATTATGCCAGGGACCCACATTTTTCTGCCTAGAATTTCTCTGTCCCTTGTCCCTATCAATGGAAACAACATAGTTGAACATCTGGCTAGTGACTACACTTTATATAAACCTATCAGAGAAAAACAGGTTCAAAAACAAAGATAGTGCTTCCAGGATCTGGGTCAACAGAGGTCTGGGAAAGAAAGGTAAGAGACCACTGCACAATTAGTTCAATTAACCTGAAACTGGAGAAGACTTCATTTCCCCATAGAAAGAGTTCATAAATAGTAGTTAAGTATAATTGAAAACCAACCATAATCTACAGATATGTAGTTAAATAATTGGTTTTCGGTTGTCATTTTGGGTTTTTTGGGAGTGGAGGTTCTACCAAACTGTATTTATTTATAATGGGAAAAGATGCAGTCTTAATTCAACCAGCCAAATAAAGAACAAAGTTATGGAGCATAGCTAGTTCAAAAGTTAGGGAATGTCCTTATTATTTCCTGTTGCTTTCATTAATTAATACTTGGCTTCACAACACTATTTTTGTTTTGGAATTGACACTGTTTTTCTACAAGTCTTTAAAATTAATATGATAGGACAGGCATGGTGACTCACGCCTGTAATCCCAGCACTTTGGGAGGCTGAGGCGGGTGGATCATTTGAGGTCAGGAGTTCGAGACCAGCCTGGCCAACACAGTGAAACCCCATCTCTACTGAAAATACAAAAATTAGCCAGGCGTTATGACAGGCGCCTGTAATCCCAGCTACTCAAGAGTCTGAGGCGGAAGAATCGCTTGAAACTGGGAGGCAGAGGTTGCACTGAACCGAGATCATGCCACTGCACTCTAGTCTAGGCAACAGAGCAAGACTCCATCTCAAAAAATAAATAAAATAAAATTAGTATGATATAGACAATGTTAAATGATTCTCCCCCATTATCTATGGATACCGGGCCGTGCATTATGCAAATTTACAGTATATTATGCTTATGAAAATTAAAATCATAGCATTTACTTCCCTTGACTTTTGAAGCAATAAAACAAAAAAGATTAATTGACATTCTTTTCAACGTCAGTTGATGGTGAGATGAATGTTCTTAAATTCCAATGCCTTAAAAAATTTGCAGATAGGCCAGGTATGGTGGCTGATGTCCACAATCCCAGAACTTTGGGGGCTGTGGTGGGAGGATCTCTTGAGCCCAGAAGTTTGAGACCAGCCTGGGCAACATAGTGAGATCACTGTCTCTACAAAAAATAAAAAAATTAGCCAGGTGCTAATTTTTGTGGTGCGCACCTGTAGTCCCAGCTACTCAGGAGGCTGAGGCAGGAGGATCACTGGAGCCTAGGAGGCAGAGGCTGCAGTAAGCTGTGATCCTGCCACCACATTCTAGCCTGGGCAACAGAACAAGACCCTATCTCTAGAAAAAAACAAAAGTGCAAATAGCAAATTAAAATAGACATACATAATAAATATGTGACTGTGTAGATCCTTTGGTTTGGCCAGCAAAGGCCTCTCTGAGGAGGTGACATCTAAGTTAAATGTGAGTAAGGAGTAGCCTTGTGAAGATACTAGGAAAGAGGAGTTGAGGCCGAGGAAACCGCTCACACAAACACCTTCAAAAGAAAATGAGCTTGGAGAAACAAAAAGGAAGGCCCTACAGCTTGAAGCGTCATAGGTGAGAAGACTTGTAGGAAATGAAGTAGGCCAGGTGGTCAAGATCATGGCAAGCTTTATAAGCCAGGATAAGGTCTATAGAGCAAGGTAAGCCATAAATATTAATTCCTATATAGTGAGATTTGAGGATATTGGATTCTTGTTTGCCTCTGAAATATTGCGAATGCATAGCTACAACCAATTAAAACAGGAAGTGACATATGAGCTGAGGTCATGGTGAGAAGAGAGTAGCTTATTCTTGTTTTTTATTGCTATATAGCATGCCAGTGTGAGGGTTATCATCATTCTTTGAATTTATGGAGAGACATCATCTAGTCATTAATGAAGAAAGTTTTTACAAGGGTGATATCTTTGTAGCTATAAGTAAATAAACATCCGTTACCTTTCAGCTCATAAGATAATGAATACAAGTGATATTATTGAACACCACAGTCATGTTCATTGGAAAACTAGTTAAGAACCTTGTATATTGATAATAGGAATTAACATTTATTGAGTGATTACTATATGCAGACACTGTCCCAAACATTTTATTGACATTTCATCTCATCTTCATGGCATTCCTACAGTAGACGGTGTGCATATCAAGGCTATAAGTGAAGCCTGTATTTAAGAGCCAACTGGGCCAAAAGGGTAAGCACAACTTCAGCACATCTGATTGCTTTCCATACCTAGCGTACAGTTTCTTCTGTCTTTGAACACGGTTTTCATAAAATACAAAATCCATTGTGCTTAGTAAAACAAAACCTGAGTTGTAACATTCTACTTTCATAATTCCCTTTGCTGATAGAGACTGATTTATGGATTACGGAGTTATATATTTTTCTACAGCCTCTGGAAGAAAGGAATGCCACTCGTATATATATTAAAGTATACATAAAACAGAATTTCTAACCTTATCTCAAACTTTTTCACTTTTTATTTATTCAGGGAATGCTAATATTAGATTATTATTTACCTTGTTCTATATATCAATTATTTCAAAAGAGAAATTCATGAATGTCATATGTGTATGTGTGAACTAAGAATATATTTATAAGTACACTAACAATGTTTTTTTTTTTTTCCCTGAGACAGAGTCTCACTCTGTCACCCATGTTGGAACGCAGTGTTGCGATAGTGGCTCACTGCAGCCTCACCCTCCTGGGTCATGCGATCCTCTTGTCTCAGCCTCCTAAGTAGTTGGGACTCCAGGTGAGCACCACAATGCCTAGCTAATTTGTTGTAGAGACAGGGTCTTACGCTGTTGCTCCAGCTGGTCTTAAACTCCCAGGCTCAAACGGTCTTCCTGCCTCTGCCTCCCGAAGTGCTGTGACTACAGGCCATGAGTGTACTAACAATTCTTCCAAGAGTAAGTCTGATTTCAGATTTAGAAGGAAAGATTAAGACAGGTCTAGTTTCATTGTCTCTCAAATCCTGCCAAAGTACATCATAGAGCTTTTTAGGACAGGAATTAGTAACCCATAAATATAAAGAGGACAGGCTAGGAGGGGAAACCCCACTACAAAATTGTGACAGCTGGGGAGTAGCTGGAAATTGGCAGCTCACCTCACCAACCTGAAGAAACCTAAGTGCCAGCCTAGCAGTGGGGAAAAACCAAAACCCAAGCTATGAACCAACTTCATATATACCAGAGAATCCTCAAACGGTCAAGGAATTGGCTGGCACTTTTGAAAGGGAGAATGAAGTAGGAAATGAGGGCTCTAAAATAAGGATTGTTTAAAACTACTTAAGAAGCAGCAGCTGGATTGCCCCATTCCCTCCCCAGCTCAGGCTTACAAGTAGCATCTCCTCATTCACACCAACAGAAGACTGCAGGCTCATTCTTTGAGGGGAAAATGAAAAGTCTCTGGACCGAAGAACCTGCGGTACAGTTGAGGGCAAGGGGAATTCAGTGCCTATATGGATATCGAATGCCCGCTTTGTTCATTTAGCAGCTAGAATGCTGGCAATCTTGCACACCTTTCCTTGTTGGCAACAGTTTAGAAGAGTTTCTTTGGGAAACCTGTTCAGTTCAATTCTTAGAGATGTTGACATCAGAGGTTCCATAATTAAACAGTTCAGCCAGATCATCCTGTATTGAGACTCATAATTGACAAACGCAGCTACAGGCTCAGAACTTTCAGTCAGCTCTTATTTTCTGGGTTGGGGGGATGGGGTTTAGATTAAATGATTCTTTTTTTTTTTTTTTTAATTTTATTTTACTTTAAGTTCCAGGATACATGTGCAGAACGTGCACATTTGTTATATAGGTACACATGTGCCATGGTGGTTTGCTGCACCTATCAACCCATCATCTAGGTTTTAAGCCCCACATGCATTAGCTATTTGTCCTAATGCTCTCCCTCCTTTTGCTCCCCACTCACCCTGACAGGCCCTGGTGTGTGTTGGTCCTCTCCCTGTGTCCATGTATTCTCATTGTTCAGCTCTGACTTACGAGTGAGAACATCCGGTGTTTGGTTTTCTGTTCCTGTTTTAATTTGCTGAGGATGATCAGTCAACTTTTTAAGCCTCTTACTCTTAAACATAAGTAGCAATCAAGGATTACCAAATACCCGAGGAAAGCCCTAACTAACACAAAGAACAGGACCAAAGCAAACAGATAGGAATGGAGTGATAGAGAAAATAAAAAATAAGAAAGAAATAGGACTGGGCAGGAAGAAGAAAACTTAAAAAAAGTTACTGATATTCTCACATAAATGAGAGAAGATGTTTTATTCATGAAATAACATTGAGACATGTTCAAAAAAGTGATTGGGAGAGCAAAAAAGAATTCTTAGAAATTTTTTTTTTTTTTTTTTTTTTTTTTTTTTTGAGACGGAGTCTCGCTCTGTCGCCCAGGCTGGAGTGCAGTGGCCGGATCTCAGCTCACTGCAAGCTCCGCCTCCCAGGTTCACGCCATTCTCCAGCCTCAGCCTCCCGAGTAGCTGGGACTACAGGCACCCGCCACCTCGCCCGGCTAGTTTTTTTGTATTTCTTAATAGAGACGGGGTTTCACCGTGTTAGCCAGGATGGTCTCGATCTCCTGACCTCGTGATCCGCCCGTCTCGGCCTCCCAAAGTGCTGGGATTACAGGCTTGAGCCACCGCGCCCAGCCAAGAATTCTTAGAAATTAAAAACATGGTAGCAAAGGTAAACATTCAATAGAATTAGAAAGTTAAAGTAGAGAAAATCTCTACTTTAGAGTAGAGAAAGTAGAACCAAAAAAAAAAAAAAAACAAGATGAAAAATAGTAGGAAAAATATAGAAAAATCAAAGAACCAATCCGGGAAGAGTCCAACATTCAAATAATAGTAATTCCAAAACAGAGTAAACAAAGAAAGGAAGAAATTGGCAATACATAATTCAAGGACATTTCTAATGACTGAAGGACATGAATCAACAGACTGAAAGCGATCACCACGGACCCAGCATTATGGATGAAATGTACACCCATGCCAAGACAAGAGAGAAAAGCCAGGTCACATTCAAAGGACCAGGACTCAAATTTCAAATTGACTTCAAACTTATCAACAGCACCCAGAGAAGAAATGAGTGATTCCTTCCCTATTTTGAAGAGAAACGCTTTTCATCCTAGAATTTTGTACCCACCAAAGTATTCATCAGATTTCAGGATACTCCTTTCTCAGGAAGCCTTTAGAGAATTTTGGACATCATGAACACAAGAGAGTAAGCTAAGAAAGAAGATACAAATATGTGGGATAAAGGAAACAGCAGACTCAGCACAGATGAGAGGTGAGCGAAATCTCTAGGATGGTAGTAAATGGGACAGCCATGTATCAGAGCTTGAGAATAGACAGATTAAACCAGAATGTGCCAGAAAGGTCCAGAGGAAACTTCTTCAAGAAGATGAAAAGGATAGAATGCTTATTGTGAATGTACTTCTTGAGAGGTGATTTAGATAAGTAGAAGAGAACTTGGATTGAATTGGTCATAAAGACATAGATAACTAACTGAGCTGCTTCTTTTTTTTGAGACAGGGCCTGTCTGTGTTCCAGACTGCAGTGCAGTGGCATGATCATGGTCATGGTTCACTGCAGCCTTGAACTTCCGGTCTCAAGTAATCCTCCCACCTCCCACCTTAGCCTCCTGAGTAGCTGGGTAGGACTGTAGGTGCACCACCACACTTGGCTTTTTTTTGTTTTTTTGTTGTTTTTTTTTTGTAGAGACAGGGTCTTACTATCTTGTCCAGGCTGGTCTCAAACTCCTGTCCTCAAGCTATCCTCCCACCTTGGCCTACCAAAGTGCTGAGACTACAGGCATAAGTCACTGCACTTGTCCATCAAGCATATTGTTTAAATGACTCTTCAGAGAAAACAAAATATACAGACAAGAAAATATAATTAGATATGACATGGGTAAAATCTGAATGGCATGTGTATGATCATGGGAAGTGGAGGTAAGAAATATATACATAGAGTGGGCAGGGGAGGGAATGCAAGCTCATCTTCCCTAGAGGGAAGTTAGGAGGTAGTATCTAGTAGTAAAAAATTACCATTAGCAAAAATGACATGTTACTTGGCAATATGGAGGTAAATACCAAAATTTGGTATTTACTTCTAAGGAAGCAGAAATGGTAGTTACTTCTAAGGAAGCAGAAATGGGAAAGGGAAGCTGGGAAGCTATGTGGAGCTGGTTGGTTCTTAGATCATATACATGGATAACTGATTTTGAAAAAAACTGAAAAAATAAGCAAATGCTTTAGGGGGTTAAGATTAACAGAGTTGCTAAAACAAACAACATACACAAAAATAGGCAAACTCTCCAAAATAGAATCTTATTTAGGTGTACATGAAAATAAAGAGCTAAAAAGATGCTAGAGCTGAAAAAGAAACAAAAAGAACATGTAGCTTCCTCTACAATAAATAGAATGATAAAGAACTTCTAAATTGCCCAGGAATTTAAAACGTAAAAATGAAGATGTTTATGGTCTTGGCTGTCAGTGATAGAAGAAGCTGATAGATCCAGACAATGGGTAAAGAGATGGGGTTTAATTTACTAATAAAATACACAGAGGAGATACTCAAATCTTTAAAATTAATAAATGCTTATTAACATATAGTTATTATAGTTTGAAAATATAAAGCACTATCTGTGTCAAAAGAATGTTTGGACTTTGACACTGATTAAACTTACTTTAAGCATAACTCCTTTAAAATTATCACAATCAGATAGTTCATTGAGCTCTTCTAAGATACTCCTGTCATTTTACATTCTAAGCATGTTGTGTGTTTTACATTCTAAACATGTTGTGTGTTAAACCAACTGACTTTCTTAAAAAACACCTTAGGATCCTCTTCCAATGAGAAAACAGAAAGCATACAGTATATGCAATAAGTGGATGGTTAGGACCTCTTGCTTCTTCGTTATGTCTCTCTGAAGAGTTAAGGAAAAGAGAGAAAGGTGGAGATGAGGTTGGCAGGGATGGGAGAGCAGTATCCCAAGGCTGAGTGGCGAGGCCTAGGCTAAGCCCCTGAAAGTATGGAGAGGATGAATGAAGAATAGTAGGACTTTAACCTTCAGGAGGTCTGTGATGGTGGACCTGAAGCATCACTTTCTGCCTGGTTGCTTGTTACTTAAAATGGCCAGGCCTGTCATTTGATACAGAAACCTACACTGTTTGGGCATCCTTTTCCTGCTTGTGTGAACATGGGTTGATTTCTGAAAGAGTGATTATGTAACACAAATTATATATAACTGGAGTTGTTTTAGGTATTAGAATGGGTGCAGGGGGAAACTCAGCTACTTTATTTTTCTCTTGCTTTGCTCTTCTGTAATTTCCTAGCCTCTTGGCCCGCCTTTACCCCCACCCCCCTCTTCCCCCTACACACACAGATACCGGTACCCCTCCTGCTGATGGCTGACAATGTTGCTTGGCAAAGAGCCAACTTCAGAAATTTTCATCCACTGGCTATCTCTGTAGTATCTTTTGCTCTACAACATAAAAAAGAATCGACTGATTTCTGAAGTGACATAAAGACGAGAGAATGGAGAAGATTGAGCTGTATATTAAATTGCTTTGTGGTTATCAAATAAAGACTCCTTTGTCATAAAGGCCAAAGATAAAAAAGAAAATGTGTATGTTTAATATATGGAACAAAAATAAGTTTATTTTTGACACAGTACTTGAGGAGAAAATAGGTCAAAAAGCCCAGCCACCCCTGAAATGAATTTTAGACTCTTATTATTGGTTTGATGGGGCAGAGAGAGATATCAGTGATGGTTGCATTGCTGATAGAAATGATTTTTTACAGTACGTGCTAAATTAGATGTAGAAAGGAGAGTTATCAAACCTACATTGTCATGTCTGACCTTCCAGGTCCCAGTCGAGGAATCATCATAAAAACGAGTTGTGGGCTTATCTAGAGATGCAGCAATAACTGGCAGAGAACAATTTTCGAGCTTCTCTTCAAATGGGGTGACACCAGGGGTTATTCGGGGTCATGAGGGAGATGCATTGGCTTTGATCAGTTTTTAGAACTGTATAGCAGCTTATCTGTGGGTCAGAGAAATTTCGTTTTCTCCATTCTTTTCTCATCACTTTTTCCCTTGGGTGCGATGTGGATTAGCATCTGGAAGCTGATATGAGGCTCTGAGCATTAATAGAGTTTGCGCAGATCCAGACTCTGTTTTCACAATACTGGGCTCAGGCTCAGACCCACTGAATGTTAGATTCAGTAAAGGCACGTTACCATCTCTCCGTAAATAAAAGGAAGAGAAATACTTAATGACAATATGGAAATACATAGAACTCCAGGATACTAATTAGCAAAACTCACACTGCATTTATTTTATCCAGTTGCACAGTGTTACTCTCTCATGGTTACATCTCTAACATAACTTCCTTTTTTAACTTTGTGTTTAATTATATTGTCTGTCTTTACCAAAATAATTTATTGGTATCAGGCATTATTATTATTAAGCAAATGGTAAAAAAAATTAAATAAATAAAACCACTTGTTGTCACCCTTCCTAATTTGAACTTTGAAAACGAAATTAAAAACAGTGTAGTACATAGATAGCAGTGAATTTGTTGCCCCACACTATCTGCTGGGTTTTGAGGATGGGACAGACTTTGAGAGTTTTAGCACTGTAACTGCTAATTCTTCTAAAATAGCAGTGCGAGAATAGTTATCTTGTCATGTGTTAAAGGAACATTTTAAATTTTAGAAATAACTGAAACTTCTTCATGCATTGTAATATTTATATCAAGAATGTATCCAGAAATACTAAAATTATTGGAAAGTAAAATTCAACAAGACTTGGATTAAGCCCTATTTGCTTTGCTTTATCAAACAGTTTAGATTCGGGATATTCAAAGTGGCGAGGACATTGATGGGGACACAGTATTTATTCTTGTAGTCTCAGTTATTTGGGTATGTTATAAAACCTAGTGTCTTCAGCCCAGCATGGTGGTTCACACCTGTAATCCTAGCACTTTGGGAGGCTGAGGCAGTTGGATCACCTGAGGTCAGGAGTTTAAGACCAGCCTGACCAACATGGTGAAACCCTGTCTCTACTAAAAATACAAAAAGAAGGGGGCGTGGTGGCAGGCATCTGTAGTCCCAGCTACTTGGGAGGCTGAGACAGGAGAATGGCTTGAACCTGGGAGGCAGAGGTTGCAGTGAGCTAGAGTGTGCCACTGCTCTCCAGCCTGGGTGACAGAGCAAGACTCTGTCTCATAAAAAAAAAAACAAATACAAAAAAAAACTAGTGCCTAATATATGTATATGTGGACAGCAAATCAGTTGTCTGGCTACATTCTGGACTGCAATTGATTGTTTATTTACTTACTTTTTTAAGGTAAGGGTTAACCATGCTATATAGCTGTTGATTTTTTCCTTTCCTAATATTTTTCTCTCAACAAAAGATACTAAATGCTGTCATTCCCCTGTTCTCTGTGGAACTTGTCATTGGAGAAAGGAGCAATCTTTATGAGAGTGCAAACATCGTAAGAAGAAATTCATGCCTTGAATATAAATGGACTCAAAGCAAAATCCCTGGGAAACATGTTTCAAATTCTGGAATTTTTACAATTATTGTCTTGAAGTACTATTTATAGTTATAAAAGTAATAATTCCATCCAGCACAAAAATTTGCATTAGACTTAGTAATCTGGTGAGCACTGTTAATACCAAATGTCAATATTCAGAACTTTTGGAATTAATCCAACAAACATTTATGCACTTATTGTGTGCCTGCTTGCTTGGTTAAGTATAGTAATTATTTCTTCCCACTGGTTTGAAAGCTCTATTGAGTCCAGTGGCCTCATCCAGCTTTCTTTCTGTCTCACTAGTATGATGCCTGCACAATGGGCACACAGTAAATATGTCGAATGAATATGTCATTCAATTAATCACCTAAGTTTTAGAGCTCAGCGAATGGATTTTAGATATAAAGGATGAGAATGGAGACAGAAACTGGTTGGGAGGCTCTTATGAGGAATAGAAACAGCAATTGAATATCTACTCACAGAGGAATGACCAAGTAGTGCTGAGGTGGCCTAAGTCGCCAAGTGCTCAGGGATTGATTGATTTAACTATATAAGGTGGGAGTGGGAGATTGTAGGGGGAATGAAGGACAAAGCAATGTGGAAGCTCAGGTTACTGACAAGAAATAGATTGAAGTGTTGTGTCTGAATTTAGAACCTGGAGGGAAAAGGTGACCTGAATGGATAGTTTGAAGAACTAGAAGTTTCAATGAAGGTAAAACTGAAATGTTGTGAACTTAAAGGGGTATACGGCCTCTTTTTTTTTTTTTTTTTTGCCATCTCCCATATGCAAGGCACTTGAATAAAGTGTTACTGAAGGAAGGGATGCTATCCAGATGACCGACACGTAGTTTCTTTCTTCGAGGTGGAGTTAACTCACGATGAAAGTGGTAAAGAGATCTCTGGAAGCACATAGGTGGGTTCTTTCTGTTTGGGAGGATCCTGCATGGAAGAAGTGATCTTTGAATTGGGCCCTTTGGAAGAATTTAATACATGGAGATGGTGGCAGGGGCATTCCAGGCAGAGGGAGTAGCATTAGCAAGATGTGGAGTCAGAAAAATACAGGGTCTCTAAGGAACAAGACATTGCCTTTGGTGTTAGCTGGAAAAGTGGGACAAGCTTGAATGCAGAAGTTGAAATTTGATTCTCTGAGCAGTAGGGAGTCCTAAACGGAAGAGTGCCTTAGTTGACCATGCATTGTAAAGCTTACTCTGGCCTCAGTAAAGGGGGATTAAACAAAGGTTCTAAACTCTGGCTTCACATTCGCATCACCTGGAGAAAGTTTTAAAACCCGACTCCTGGGCTGCACCCTGTATCAATTAGGATATCCGGCACTGGGACCCACACCTCAGTATTATTTAAAGCCCCAGGTGATTCCAATTTGCAGCCAGGGTTGCAAACCAATGGTTTAGAGCAAGGGTTAGCAAACTCTAAAAAAGGGCCACATAGTAAATATTTTCAGCTTTATAGGCTGTACATTTTCTATTGCGACCATTCAACTCTGCCATGATAGCAGTAAAGCAACCATGGACAATGTTAATAAAGGAATGAGCATGACTGTGTTCCAATAAAACTTTATGTATATAAATTTGAATTTCATACAATTTTTATGTGTCACAAATATTCTTGTGCTTTTTATTTTTTTTTCAGCCATTTTTAAATGTACAGACAAATTACAGACTATACAAAAGGCAGCCAGTAGTATTTGGCCCACAGGTCATATTTTGCCAACCATTGATTTAGAGGGTGAAGATTGGACACAGGTAGTCCAGGAAAGAAAACAATACTATAATAATCCAGATAAGACATACAGTTAACAATTGTGGTCAGTTAGAAGGGCAGAGTGAAGGTTAGTGATATTGAATTGAGATTTATAGCAACTCATGTTCTTGTGTTCTTGTGGGCTACTTTTGAGCACCCAGAAGTTGTCAGACAAAAGACGTTTGAATGAACTATTGTGGTGTACTTACTGCCCTTTGACTTTGTCTTTTTATTTTGCAGGGATTTGACCTATGTTTTAAGGCTGTTTCTGGCCTAACTGCTAGTAAAGGCTAATCATTTTGGCAACACTTATTACTATAAATTAGTTAAGTCTCTTGCTTTCCTCATGTGCTAGCCTTGCCTTTGTTACCAAATAATGACCTTTCCTTGCAAAGAAATGTTCTCTTTAGAAAATAAAATGGGGTTGATAGGAGAAGGTATGGCAACCTACATTTTATCACACATCACTGAATTAACACAGAATTCTCTATTTGCATTTTCTTCAGCATTTGTTGCCTAGTTAAATACCTGCCAGGATAAATGGTGCCTGCTCCTCTCCCACCCCCACTCCCTGTCCCCTGTGAAAATGAGAGGCTGATGGTTGCAACTTCCTTCCTCTAAGGTTATTTTAGAAACCGTAAGGCTGAGAAAAAAAAAAAAGTATTTCCCACTGATATCTACTGTGATTTAAAATCAGCCATACATTTGCACATTTGCTTGGTTATTTTAATTGAATATCATTACAGTTGGGTGAACAAATTCACTTACCTATTTTCTAACTTCCACTCTTAGAGAAGTCTACTGTTTTGGTGTCCTCTAAGAAATGCTTACTCTATGCCCCCACCACTTGGATATGGGAGAAACTGAAGACCCTGATAACTTTCCTTGAATCTGCTGTAAATGGATGGAGAGAAAGAAATTCAAGACAGCAGTCAAAAGCATTTATGGTCATCTTAGTTATTTTGCAGACCTACCTAGAGAGTAAGGGGTAAAAAAAATATATGGCATAGAGCCACAGCCTCCTTGTTCTTTGTTTTCCCTGCCACCCTCACAGTAATTTCTCATAAAAGAATAAGGAAGTATTATATGTGCCTTATGAAGGAAAAGCAGATGAGATTTTGAAGAGTTTGCCTGTTTCCTTGTGTATTTTGGGATTTTTTTTTTTATCACTAACTGTATTTTACATCATTGATGTTATAATTGATTTCTAAAATTTGAGGTTCATGGTTTAAATCCCAGGGACTTTTTTTCCCCTTCTTCTCATTGATCTTAAATGAGTATTATCATCTTAGGGACACTATCAAAATATGTATAATATAAAAGTGAGATTGTGATTGAGCGCTGATATTTTCAAGTACTTTTAATTAAGCTTCTGATGCTTTACACATTGATAACACAATAAAAAGTCCAGTGTATTAAATTAGCTTTCCATTTATTTTTCAGAAGCACTTACCAGCTAGGGAACTAAATATACAGTAGCAGGTTGTACTGCAGCCACAGCCTTACTGTGCCCCAGAGGAATTCTTACATAGAGAGTCCATTCTTTTATGGAAAGGAAGAGGTCAAGAAATAAGGCAAAGCTGCAGGCATAATACAGAGATTAAAATGACTGATAGAATTCAGAGCACAGAGTGGCAGTCGCTGAAAGACAGTGGGGAACCGATCCAGAATCATAGAGGCTAACAGTTGGAAGAGACCTTTGGGATCATCTTGACTAGTGTTTCTCATCTTTGGCCACACTTTGGAAATACCCGAGAGCTTTTAAATAATACACTTTTGTCCAGGCCCCAGAAGACCAATTAAGTCAGGGTTACTGGGGATTAGGATTGAAGCTTTGGTACATTTTAAAGATTCGCTAATAGTTCTAACCTGCAACAAGGATTGAGAAGCAGTGGCCAAATCTAGCGTCTTCATTTTATATAGGAAGTACAGAGCAGATACCTGGCCCAAGACCAAACAGCTATTGTTCGCTAGGATTTTAACCTCAATCTTCTTATCTTCTTGCCTCCATCGCTCTACATTCTCCCTGTGTGATCCCATCCCTGTCCTGCTTTAAATTATGCCAATATGCTCATGACTCCCAAGTCCTTTATATCTAACTTCCTTCTTATTTTCTCTCCAAATGTCTTACAGCCTCCTCAAATGCCCTATATTCAGAACTGAATTATCTTTTTTTCCCCCAGTCTCCAAACCCGTCTCAGTGTAGATTCTTCTGTCAATGAAGCGTACTTCTCCTGTTTGGTTATCTGTGCCAGTAGCCTGGGAGTCCTCTTCTGCTCATCCCTCTCTGTACTCCTATCTAATCAGTTACCAAGAGCTGTCCCTCCTGCTTCCCAGCTGTTAATCAGATCTGTCCCGCCTTCTCCCCTTGCCCCTAGCTTAATTTAAGGTGTTATTTTTTTTCTGAGTGATTTTGCAACAGCCTCTCCTACTGTCTTCAGCTACTTGCCTTTGTCCCACTTGGGCTTTATCTTTAACACCATTAGGAAGCTCTTTCTGAAGCACAAATTGGATCATTTGTCACTGTATTTTTTGCATTATGTGTTCTAATCATTTAGCCATTTCTTCAGCCCAACTAGGTACTCCCTTTTCTCTCTGTCTCCATGTACCTATATTCAGTCTTCTTCCTTATAGTCTATAAAAGCACAATCTATCTATGGACTCAGTTCTTTTATGCCTGCTTTTATCAAACACTGAACTCTCCCATCAGAAATAACATTTTCCTTCTTCAACCAAATGCTGTCACATTGCTGACTGAATGTAATGGGCCCAGCATTGCCCACACCCTTAATTTGGAACCCACCCCCGCAGGAAGTTCCCAAGGTAAACATCAGACCTGCCTTAGCGTCAGTCCACATCCTTGGTAGTTAACACCTTCACTGCACTCAGTGTTTACTGGCTTCTTCATTTCCTATCCCTGACTTCAGTGTCTCTTATTGCATCTTAGTAAGCCCTTGTTCTCTGCGTGACTCTCCCAGTTCCTGACTAGTTCTTCACCAAGGACCCCTTGACCCTCAGTCACTTGTTGTTTTCATCTTGCACCTCTTGGCTCTTTCAGCCCTTTTGCCTTAGGATGTAGTTTTCTAACTTCTACTGTCTGTTTCTGTCATGTAGTAACTCACCAGTCCTGGAGCCCTAGCATGTATTACTTGGAATTGCACTCCAGTCTCTTTTGGAATTTTTTTCGGGCATAACTCTTGGTCCCCATTAGACCACCATTGCCTTTTTGCCTCAGGCACTCCTGTGTGACTCTATTCCGAACCTGATTGTCCAGTTCGTGAGTTGCCTTAGTTCCTTATCTTTTCCTCCTGCCTTTCTGCTACCTGCCAGTTGACAGGCTAACTACCTAGGCTCTCTACCAGAAAGGGAGCAGGAAAAATGCAGCATGCTGAAACTCAACCCTGCTCCTTTGGCTTCTTACCACAAAGTATGATGAAGGCTTGCAGAACATTTAAATTGTATTGTAATATACCTTAAACATATCAAACCCTTTGAAAACTTGTAGGCTTTATCGTTTTTAAGACTCTGTATGTAGAAATGAAGTCCATAGTCTTATTATAGCTTTTCCTTATAATAACACCGTTTTATTTGGGAAAACGTTAATCAACAACTAGAGAATGGATACAGAAAGCATTGAATTGGTTTGGGGAACCAAAAGAAGTTAAGTTCGTGGATACTGCTAAAATTTGGTTGTATAACCTCACATTCAGAATACAAGCTGTTATAACATGTGAAGCCTCTTTCAGAACTGAGCTCTGTTATGTATCTTTGATAAAAATTGAAATGATTACATTGTCTGGAAACCTGAACTGTTAAAAATACTCTCTTGGGGTCTTTAGTTTTGTTTGGTTTTGTCTGTAAAGGAGTTTAAACATGAGTATAAGGAAAAAAAAAAAAAAGGTCATCAGTGTTTTCTGTCCTTGGAGAGTGGAATATGAAAGCAATTTATGAAGTGCCTGTAAGATGAAGATTACAGAGGTTCAGCTTCTCGGGAATCTAGAAGTTTTACCAAACATGCATACTGCCTCATTTTTTAAACCCGCGGCAGCCCACATAGAATGCAGGACGCAGCATGTAATTACTTTTAAATATCCTCTCATCTCTGTGGCCTGTACCTTGGGATTAATGATGAAGGTAACTTCAAGGTACCTTGTACAATTTGGGGAAAAATGTTTGCCATACTCACAGTACTCTGGCCACCCTTGTTACAAGTCCATCACGCAACTTAACATGTTTACCTTTTAAACGTTTGGAGAACTAACAGGTGGTTACATGACTGAGATGTTTGTTTTAACAGGCTAAAAACTGGGAGGTAATTTAGGCATACGCTATGATGCAATAGGAAAATACCTAATTATTCCATTTTTGGCTCAGCTTTTCGTTTCAGTTAAAACTGCTGATAGCAAGGCTCGACAGGTTTTGTAGAGTAGTTCTCTTAACATTGCCTACATAGGAGAAACTGGCTCACTAGTAATAATGGCCGTGTTTTAGTTACTTGTGTATGAAACTTACTTGGCTTTAGTGCTAGAACTTAGTAAAGGATTTCTTCTCAGAGCTTCTGTCATCAGCAGTTACAGTGTGAATACAGACAGCTCTGAAAGCCCCATATCTATTTCAGCATGCTCTAGAAAGCCACTTGGAGTGTTTTTTGCCTGTACATCGAAGCACTGAGGAAATATCCTGAAAACAAGACAGCTAATTGTTATTATGCTTGGTACATTCATCCCAGTGTTTCAGTATATAGGTTACAATTGGCTCTTGGAACTGTCCATTGAGCAAATAGAAGGAGCCAGGAATTTTGCAGGGTAGCTAGTTGTTCATGGAGTTTGGAGTTAAGGGACGACTTCCAGAAGCAGACATGGTCAGGGATAGAGATTCTAGATCAGGGGTGGTTAACTTTCTCTATAAAGGGCCATATAGTAAGGACTTTAGGATTTGTGGCTGCATTTCAATAAAACTTTTAAAAAAAAATAAAAACAGGCAGCAGGTCGGATTGGCTACGGGTCCATAGTTTGCCAACCCCTGTTCTGAATTCCAGAAGATACTCCACTGTTGTGTGACTGATCTCAGAGGAAGAATAGCAGTGGTTTTCAGTTAACTGGGTGGATGCCTATAACCTTCAATATGCCAAGACTTCACAGTATTTGTATATAATAAATTTGTTGTCAGAAAAGGCATTGTTTCTTTACTGGGTCTTTGAGGCTAATATGCATAGTGTTATTTAGTATCCTCCATTTATTTCCCAAAATTGAGGTACTTAGGATAAAAAGCATGTATAAGTGTTAGCCATCAAAGTAAAATCAAAACCTACATTAGGTCACACGAAACAACTTCTGAATATTCCTTTTCCACCTGCCAATGCAAGCTGGTCACTCAGCCATTTCCGATAAGCCTCAGTTCTTGGGGCACCTCCTAAGTTTAATACTGATATGCTACCTATTTTATTTTATCTAGCATAATTTCCTTTCTGAAAATATTTTCCCCAGTGTTTTATATCAAGTCTCTTAACAAAGGAAGTGTTAGTCTCCATCATTTTTCTTCTGATTGAAGTATAAGCCAAGAACTGTTTCACCGAATAAGTGGGCATATGCGAAGAAAAGAAAAAATTATAAGCTTATGAAATTTTGATGGGCAAATGACCTGTTCAAAGCAGATTCCAAGGCTCACAGAACTAACATTTCATTAGCCACAGGAACTGTTTCCAATCATCTTACTGATATATTTTTGCTCTCCAGGGGAAAGGAGTGTTAAATTACTTTAGAATTTGGTGGTCAGAAGCACTGTTCAGAGGTGGAGAGAGAAGGCAAGAATTTTGACTGAGCTGCAGGAGAGATGACTTTTCAGTGGATGTCAGATGGTAGCAACAAGGCCAGGTGATTTGAAGGACTGCCACTGGAATTGCGACTTCAAAGACAGCTCTGAAATAGGGAAACTGATCTACAAGGAAACTCATACTATGAGTATGCACAAATGATTTTAGTTACAAGGTGCTTATTAATATCGAGTCCAACTGCTTAACTAAGGAGATGCAGAAGATTATGTAGAGCTAGGCAGGGGTCTGCGGCACTGGGGAGGTACGATAGCTGTGTCCTTGAGGACACTAGAGGAGGTAGAAGATACTTCCCTAGAACACAGGATAGCAGTCTAGGATTCATTCACAAGTGATGACAGAAGCAGTCTCCTGGCAGTTGGAATAACATCAGAGTAGAAACAGAAGCAAGACAGGGGCCATGTTAAGGACCAACAGACCATCTGTGTGACAGAATTTCAAGATGTGGTTGTGGGCTAACCTATGATGGACAAGAAATAAATTCTGTTATTGCCAGCTAGGAAAATGTTCAATATCTGTTCTAAAAACATTGATTGCCTCTGTAAATTTAGAAACATTCTAACCTTTAAATGGAAGAGAGAAATTCTTGAGAAATACCAACTTAAGCTGAGATCCCTTCTCTCATTCACTGTTGCTGAGGGGGACAAATTGGTGCAATGTTTGTGAGGAGGAGGCAATTTGATTTTACCTGTTAAGGTAATACATGTGTGTATTGTCTGATCCTGAAACTGGATTTCCATAATTTATTATTTTTAAATACACTCAGGCTGGCAAAGATGTTTGTGCAAAGATTATGATTATATTAAAAAACTGAAATGAATTACAGAAAAGTTTGCATTTGTAAAGTTTTTGGATGTCAAAAACTTTGAAAAACTCCCTTTAGAGAATTGCTGATCTGTACGTACAACCAAGGAAGTTTTGCCAGGACAAATTGTGTAGTGGAAAAAGTAAATTTCAGAACAGTGTATAGTCTTCCTTCCATAACTGCAAGTTCCACATCTGTGGATTCAACAAACAGGGCATCAAAAATAATTAGAAAAATTAAAAAGAACAGCCAGACTTGGTGTGTCGTGCCTGTGATCCCAGGTAGAGGCTGAGGCAAAAGGAGCACTTGAGCCCAGGAGCTCAAGGCTGCAGTGAGCGATGATCGTACCGCTGTACTGCAGTCTGGGCCACAGCATGAGATCCTGTCTCCAAATAATAACAATAATAAGAGTACAATTTAAAATAATACACATAAAATACAGTGTAACAACTATTTACATAGTATTTACATTGTATGAGATATTCTAAGCAATCTAGAGATGACTTAAAGCGTACGAGAGGATGTGTATAGGTTACATGCATATTCTGCACTATTTGATATAAGGGGCTTGAGCATCAGTGGATTTTGGTATCTACGGGGAGTACTAAGGGATAGCTGTACATAGAATAATCTCTTTTCTTTGAAAGCAGTGGTAATCTGTGTGTGTGTGTGTGTGTGTGCGTGCGCGCATGTGTGTATGCATAGAAGATTCAGACCCGTACACAAATTGCTCATGGTGGTTATGGGGCAGGGATCACAGTGGATGAGGAAAAAGCCACTTTTATATTAACTAATTGGCTGTAGTAAGAAAACGTCTTACTTCTTGCTTGCCACAGACACACCCAGGAGCAGGGGATGGAGAGGGGACTCATGTAATGCCTGGGTTCAGCTTAAGAAGAGCGTGTCATTAGAAGTGAAAAGAGCCTTCTCTTTTTTTGGGGGGTGGGGGATGGAGTCTCCCTCTGTCACTTGGGCTGGAGTGCCGTGATACAATATTGGCTCACTGCAACCTCTGCCTCCCAAGTTCAAGTGATTCTCCTGCCTCAGCCTCCTGAGTAATTTGGATTACAGACGTCCACCACCACACCTGGCTAATTTTTTTGGTAATTTTAGTAGAGACTGGGTTTCTCCATGTTGGCCAGGCTGATCTCGAACTCCTGGCCTCAAGCAATCCGCCCGCTTCGGCCTCCCAAAGTGCTAGGATTACAAGCATGAGGCACCATGCTTGGCCAAAAGAACCTTCTCTTCATAACTAATCTATGAGGCTTATGTGTCATCATTACAGATATTAAGAGTTATATGCCTGTATAACTCATACATTCTTTTATTCGTTAACTTAGCCAATATTTATTGAGTACCTACTGTGTGTAAAACACCATGCAAGGTACCTAGGCTATATAGCAGTGACACAATAAAGGTATCCTCACAGCTGCAAGCTCAAGCAGACAGACCCAAGCCGTAACCAGGAAGCCTGAAGGAGGCGTATCATTTAAATGAATGAATGTCTGTGCCCAATTCTGAGTAACAGCAGTTGGTATTACAATGAAAATAGAAGTGCCTGTGTATTAAATTTTCTTTCTTTTTCAGTTTTTTCTTCATTTTAGTCTTAGATCTATCTATTTTATGTATTTTCAAATACAGTTTTTGATGATGATTAGTGTTTTAATTATGAAATCTTCTAGGAAGAGGTCACCTGGTTGTTCTGTGACAATGACCCACATAACCGTAAAGTGACTTTGGTTTTTAATTGCATCCCTGTGTCTCCTCAGCCTCCACAAAAGAAGAATCTCTAAAAAAATAAACAATATCTTTATATATGTAGATAGAGATATATACACACGTATATTTTTTATCTGCTGTCAACTGAATTGTTTGTATGTTGTTTTTGTTTTTTCTTTTCACAGAAAAAGCAAAGGACAAAAGATCTTTCTCGGGTATTTCATTCTTACAGTCCATATAATCACAAGGTAAGAGAAGCATGTTAATAGCATATTAAGTATTAAAGTCTTTTCGAATGTATAGTACAATTTTCACCAAGATATGGTGATTATGAAATACACTTGCCAATTACATTTATATTTCAATTTAAATTTTTTAGCTCTTTATCCCTTTTAAAGAAAACAGAAATGTTATATTTCCGAACTATAATAATTATATTTTATTCACATTGAAATCTAGTTATATATTGGCACTGAAATCTCAAAGACAGTAAAAAGATACATTTTGGGATACATTTTGTTTGGTTAGTTTTTGTGTTTTCTCTCTGAACGCTGTACTGGAGGAACTTAGGTTTCGGATTGGTAAAGATAATTGAAATGCTGACTGCAAAACTTGATTCTTCATTGCTCCTGATAGAAAGTTATTTTTCTAAATAAAAATCCTAATAAAAATTAGTACCTAGCATTATATCTGAAATATCTACTGCCTAGAGTTTTGCTACACAGAAAATGACCAAATAACATAACGACCCCCATGTACCCCTCCCACAGCTTCATAGATTCATAGTCAGTCTTGTTTCATTTATACCCTACATTCTCCATCCCTCATATTTGAAGAATTCCTAGACATCTTTTCACTTGTAAGTATTTTACAATATATTTGTAAAAGATAAGGACTCTTTTAAAAAGAAAAAATATGTAGCCATTTTTAAGAAAATGCTTAACACCACATCTTCATGGGGAAATAGATTACAAGGTTTCTGAGACTTGCGCAAAACTTCTAAACCATGTAAGATTCCAGTAAATCTGTTAATTCGAGGTGATTTCAGAAGCAAACAAAAAATGTGCACAGTTGAAATGCTAATATAAACTTAAATCTTTATCTATGAATTTACAGGGAGACATGTGGTAGGGATTTTTTAACTAGCCAAAATAAGTAGTGTGAAAACTACTTTCCTCGGTTGAAAATACAGAGATGTCTGGATTCAGGAGGGAAAAATTGTGCCAGTTCATAGAAGTTGAAAGAATTTGAAACACTAGCTTCTAGTGTTTCTATAGTGACCAATTGACTTAAGCACCAAAAACTTGTAAAAGAGATGTTTATGCTTCATGTGACCATGGTGATATGTAATACTAAAAATTATCTCATTCCAAGTTACATTTTTCAAGCTAAATCAATCACATTGCAGAATGCAGCAATTTGTTTGAAAGAGATTGAGAGAGCCAATAGTGTCTGACAATGCACACAGAAGGAGCAGGCTGATAAGTAATACAACAGCAAAAGGAATGAGATTGGCCAGATTTCTGAAGGTAACATTGCATTTTTTTTTTTTTTAGATGAAGCCACTTAATGAACATAAGTGCAGCAGTGGCTAAAGTTAACATTTAACAACAACAAAAAAAAGGCAATGGCAAATCACAGGTTTTGCCTGGCTTGTCTAGATTTCGCCCACTTCTAACATTTTTAAATTCGCAGTTAAGGGAAATTCCATTCTTTTATTAGAACTCTTAATGGAACCTAGCCATTTGCAGCTTCTACCAGCTTCCTCTTCATATCCTTTGTGGCATTGTATCAAAGTCACCTCAGATTATTTTGGCTTCCCTTCATTCCTCTACAACTTAGTCATCAGGCAGTGAGGAATTGAATCTAAATGCTTGATGGAGTTCCTTTTGATCTTTAAGATTGGTAATAAATTATTGTAAATAGCTAGACTGCTTGATGAGTGCCTTTTGAAGCTCCTAAGTTTTGGCCTGTTGGCATTCTGTTTTATTCTGGATGTACAGTAGTGAAGGAAAATGGAAAAGTTTTATTCCAGGCAGCTCCTGGCCCCCTTAGTAGCCTCTACCTACTCTTCTAAGCTCCATCCAGGCAAATCTAACCATGTTACTTTTAATCTTGTCTCTCATTGGTTGGAATGTCCACAAAGACTAGAACCATAGGGATAAAGTAACATGCACTATTTTCCCAATCTGAGAATGTTGCTATTTTTCCTCCCATAAATTAATAGAGGGTTGTGTTTAAACTTCTTTTGTCATTTTAATTACCCACTTATATTCAAGCAAATTGGTTTTCTAGGCAGATAGGTTTTAGTGTAAAATGTTTTACAAGATGTGGTTAAAGTTGGTTTAGACATCTCATGCTCACTGAGATTTCTGTAGTGATCTTTATGAAAATATATACATATATTGTCAGTGGAAGCTTTTATGAAATACAACATCAGTTGTCTGGGATTTGCTTTAATGCAGGCTGGTGCATTGGCTTATGCCAGTAATCCCAGCACTCTGGGAGTCTGAAGCTGAAGGATCGCTTGAGCCCAGAAGTTTGAGACCAGCCTGAGCAACATTGTGAAACTCTGTCTCTATTAAAAAAAAAAAAAATTAAAAATTAGCCAGGCATGGTGTTGCACACCTGTAGTCCTAGCCACCAGGGTAGGTTTAGGCAGGAGAATCACTTGAGCCCTGGATTTCGAGTTACAGTGAGCTATGACTGCACCACTTTACTCCAGCCTGGGCAACAGAGCAAGACCCCCTCTCTAAAAGAATATATATATATATATTTTAATAATTTTGAAGAGCAGAGTGGATAGGGCACAATAAAATAAGATTGGCCACGTATTGGTGATTATCAAAACTAAATGATGTTGGGGGGGTGTTCATTATTTTATTCTGCATTTTTCTATATGATTGAAATGTTCCATAAGAAAAAGATCCAGAAAGTAAAATAAACTATGGTCTGCTCCTGGAAGTGAATGCTGTGATAGTTTGTCTCTCTAGCTATATTCATTTTAATGTTCATTTTCCCCTTGACATAAGTTTCTGCCAAAAAAAGGACAGTCAGCATTTTAGTGGATTCATCATGCTGAGTAAACTCAGAAATGCAACTCCTATTCCAAAGTTGGCATAATTTCCTGGGGTTTCATCCCAAATTACAGTGGGTCACTGAAATGATAGCCTTGCCTACTAGAAACTGTTAAAACAGTTGTAATTACAAAGGGTAGTTAGTGCAACCATTTTGTTCTCAGTGAGTCAGTTGTATTTGCTTTTCTTTCCTGCCCCCAACCAAGATTGCTCCTGCCTGACCCCAGACACAGGAAAGTCACCAGGTTAAACAAACATGTTGTTTGAGTGAGCCCAGGTGCATTTCTTAATCATACCCCAAAGCCATTGTTTAGGTTGTAAATGGTGAGTTGGTTTTCTCTTAAATGCTGTTGCAAAAAGCAAATAAAGCTCAGAGCAAAATGTGTACCCAGAATAAGGCTTAGAAAATACTTTATTTCTTGCACTAAGAAATGTTACCTGAGACTAGAAGAATTTCATTTTTGTTTGTTGTCTCTGGTTCCATGTCCATTTCTTAAGTCGTTTTCAGGAATTCTTATAATAAATAAAGACTCATACAAAAGGGCTTGACAAAAGTTAATTCCCATTTATCTGTCCTTCTAAAAGAGAACATTAGTAAAGGTAATCCAAACTAGCGGATAATCTGGTTATATTTTATGCATTATATTATTTCCTTTGTCATTTTAATAAGCAGGTAATAAACATAACTTGTATTACAGTTTCTGAAAACACACCATACTAAGTACGAAGGAGGATTACAGGGCCAGAGAGCTTCCAGGTCACAAAAAGTCCAACCTGGAGTTGATTTTTTTTTCTTTTGATGAATCACAGGTATGTTAGAGTAGGCTATAATTAGAACACTTTTTTTAAAACCATGCAAATTAGCATGGGCTATGTGACCTTGGCCTGAAGAAGACATTTCTCTGCACATAAAAAAAATGTCTTCCTGTTTCTTTCTCTCTTTCTTTTTTGTTAGACTTTATCAGAATTATGTGTTTAGGGGGAAATCTAGGTTTATTAGCCAAACACACGTTTATAATCTGCTAATGTGAAAAGTTATTCTAAAAAATTGAAATGCTTAGAAGGAAAATGTTCTTATTTACATCTACAGTGGTTTTTAACATCTACAAAGTTAGTTTCTAAACACAGTTAATCTGCATGAATTAATGCGTACTCCACCACTAAAAGTGAGTCTTTAACAGGTAGTCACTCTTTTTCTGTATTTCGTGAAGTGGGCTTCTTGTTTTCTTTTAGTGGCTTGTTATATTAACAGTTTTTGTGCATATACATATCAGTGGACACACTTGAGAAGAAACATTGTTGTGTAGCTCCTGTGTTGGTGAAGTGGGCTTTTCTTTTTTTTTTTTTTTTTTGATAACTCTCATTATTTAATTACTTTTCTACGTATGTACGCATGTATCAACTGAACTAGAAGCAAATTCATATGTCATTAAGTATGTATGTGTTTATGTGCTTGATAAGTTAGCCTGTGAGTAGAAAGAAAACTAACTTTAGCACTTTTCTCCTCCAGAGCATCTTTTGTGCAGCAATCTCACCTTTTTAAAACAGCTCAGAACCTCTACAAAAGCCTATCTGGGCCCAGATGGTTAAAATTATTGTGTAATTCTCCTCACCCACCTCATTACTTCTTCAGTCCCTCATCCACAAACAGTTCAATTTTTTTTAAAACAAATCAGTTCAAACTGATGCCTGGTTTCCCAAAACACAGTCAACACTAATAGCAGGTAAAATGAGGGTGGTTATTGCTTCAAGAATTCAGAGCTCTAGTAAGAAGTGACAGGATCCTAAATGAGAGCAAGGACAGGCCATAAAAACCGTAAGTCATTAACAGAGGAACTCCAAAAGTACAGCTGCCCAAGACCACTTAATTTAGACCCAGATACCCCTATATATTTCAGTAGTCTTAGGGTAAACTAATTGGGATCAGTTTACGTTTAGAAACAGATGTTTTGTTTAAAAATAGAATTTTTAGAAACATTAGTATTTTAGGAATAACTTTTACTTACCTTGAAAAGTCTCAGGAACGGCTGCTTCTTAATGAGGTAGGGTAAATGAAGTATTACTACAGAGAGTGGTTGAATAAAAGAAATAATAGGCTAAACATGGTGGCTCATGCCTATAATCTCAGCACTTTAGGAGGCCGAGGCAGTAGGACCACTTGAGGCCAGGAGTTTGAGACCAGTCTGGGCAATAGCAAGACCCCATCTCCACAAAAAATGTGGTTTTTTTTGTTTTTGTTTTGTTCTGTTTTGTTTTGTTTTAGATGGAGTTTCACTCTTGTCATCCAGGCTACAGTGTGGTGGCATGATATCAGCTCACTGCAACCTCTGCCTCCCGGGTTCAAGCAATTCTCCTGCCTCAGCCTACCCGGCTAACTTTTTGTATTTTTAGTAGAGATGGGATTTCACCATGTTAGCCAGGCTGGTCTCGAACTCCTGACCTCAGGTGATCCACCCGCTTCGGCCTCCCAAAGCGCTGGGATTACAGGCATGAGCCACTGTGCGGCCAAAAAATGTTTTAAAAAGAAAATTAGCCACGTGTGGTAGTGTGTGCCTTGTAGTCCCAGGTACTTGGGAGGCTGAGACAGGAGGATTTCTTGAGCCCAGGCAGTACAGACTGCAGTGAACCATGATTGCACCACTGCACTCCAGCGTGGGCAACAGAGCAAGAGCCCATATATAAAAGAAAAAGAAAAAAAAAAAAGCAGTGAAAGAGTGGTTGAGTAAGTGTTGATGGCTGAGTAAGGGACAAAAAAAAAGTGTTTGAGATAAAAGATGAGGAAAGTAGAATCATTATCACCCCAAATTATTTACTTAAATAATTAGATGCTATAAAATATTAGTCTTTGAGATTTTTATTATATTTTTATCTTAAAGAAAGACTGGGTATGGTGGCTCATCCCTGTAATCCCAGTACTTTGGGAGGCTGTGGTGGGAGATTCATTTGAACCTAGGAGTTTGAGACCAGCCTGGACGACATAAGGAGACACCTGTCTCTACAACAAATTTAAAAATTAGCCAGGTGTGGTGGCATGTGCCTGTGTTTCCAGCTACTCAGGAGGCTAAAGTGAGAGGATCAGATGGCTTGAGCCCAGGATTTCGAGACTGCAGTGAGTTGTGATCGCACCACTGCACTCCAGCCTCAATGACAGAGCAAGACATTGTCTCTAAAAAAGAAAAAAGAAAAGATAAAAGACTGCTCTAGGCATAACTTGAGTGGGATAATTTTAAGTAGTGTATCGGTACAATGAATTTTTAATGGTAGTATTAAATATATAAAATATATTTCAATAATCACACTTCCTATGACTACCTTAAGAACTGTTGTTAATTCGTATCTGCTAGTGTACAGGGAATTCACATCTACTAGAGTACAGTAAACTATTATATAATAAAAATGTAAAATATTTTCTACAGCTTTGGGCAGAGGCATATAGCAAAAATTTATATCAAAAGCCTTGGGTTATACTACCATCCCTTCTTCCCTGAAAGACTAGGAGTCTCTGTGGCATCAAGCTTCTTAAATGTGTAAAAGGGACAGTTTCATTTCAGATGTCACTTATTGATTTACATTTCTCTGTTAATCAGATTTATCTAGTGATTTAAGATTACAAAAGTCACTTCACCCAGCTCTTTTTGTTTGAAGAATAATGGCCATTTGACTCCATCCTGAGAGCCACGGTATTGTCAAGCCTTCATTATCTCCTGTGCTTTGAATAACATAATGTAGCAACAGAGTGCTTTGAGTTGTTTTTCTAGAGAGAGAGATGTGGGTTTGGATTATTGCCTGCTGGCCCTGTTGAGCTTTGAGCTATCTGCTGTCTGGAAATAGCAAATTCAGTTTTTAATGGATCCGGCACTCTATGATAGCCAGGTTTTCATGGCACATGCAGATAAAGAAACAAGTTATTGATTTGGCATGTTTATGCCATGCTTAAAACAGTTCTCTGCAGCAGATTGTCCAAAGCCATTTGTGCACTTAACTCTATTTCTCATCTTTGGCAAAAACAAAAAAGTGTTTAAAAAGTAATTTTAGGGATGTTGTTAAATATCAGGAACAATTGAATAAATGTCTAGTTGATGAGATTCCCTATTGTTTTCTTGATACGTGTCCTTATACGAAAACCATGCTCAGGGTATGGCCTTGAAACACAGGGAAGTCAGTACCTCAATAAGTGTTAAATCCATTTCCTCATCCTCACTCTAAAGCCAAATGAACGACCCAGCCTTGAAATACGGACATACTGGAGCGCTCTTTAGGTGTGAAATCTGTGCTTTTGTTTATTAAAGTATCTTCCCTCTCAAGCTGACCATAGAGTTGTTGCCAAAGATGCAGACATAGCTGAGCTGTTTCCTGCTTCAGCAGAGGGTAACCCTAGCCCTTCCTTGCATCCTCATCAATGCCAACCTAATCTGAAGGCATTTTTCTCATTTTTAACCCTCATCAGCTTGTGATTTGAGTAGCAGATTATGTTTAACAATTATACGTATACATTTTTAGCCTAATTTTGATATCATACCTGTATATGTTTCCCTTTGCCTTTTTAACTTGGCATTATTCTAACAATTAAGCATTATTTTTTACATATGAGTTTAATTTGTTTTCTTACTGTAATTGCAGAGATGGGTAGAATGGAGGTATTTACAAATGGCAGGAATTTGGTGCTCTTAAGATGATATATCCAGAGACCCATCGATGCCAGAATTTTGCTCAGCTGATTACCCTGAGGATTGACAAAAAGATTGAAATCTGAGTAGACTTTTATTATGATGATTAATTTGTAATAAAGCAACCATTTAAAGCACACCATGTAACCAGCAGTATTCTCACAGCTTTACCTATGCATATAATTCATTTATCTTTATACCAACACTCTAAGGTGAATATGCTGGTAAATTACAGAGCAGTCTAGCTCTGGAGTCCGTGCTCATCACTTCTAGGCTTCAAGTAGCTGAAAATTGTGTCAAATGCTCTAATGAACAATGGATTGACAATCACAACTTAAGCTCAAGGTCAAAGTGAGACTTCCTCCACTGCCTTTCTTTCCCTTACCCCAAAGCTAAACCTAAGTAGGTAAACTATCTAGAAATAAAGGTGTGGCTGGGCATGGTGTTGCAAGCCTGTAGTCCCTGCTACTAGGTAGGCTGAGGCGGGAGGATCTCTTGAGCCCAGGAGTTCGAGACTGTAATGCTCAATGATCGTGCCTGTGAATAGCCAGTGCAGTCCAGCCGGGGAAACATAGAAAGATCCTATCTCTCTCTCTTAAAAAAAAAAAAATAAGAAAAAGAAATGAAAAAACAGAAATAGAGGTGTGAGAAGGAATAAGGAGAGACAGAAGATAGACCTAGGCAGGAGGAAAGCATTGAGGACTCCATTAAATGATTGCCCAGTAAAGTAGACAATAAAGCAGTCAAGTTTATCCTAAAAATGCCACCCACCCTCACCTCCACTCTTCCCCAGCCTGATTAATTCAGCATCAGCATTGGGGCAAAGGAAACATGATTTAAGCCGGGCCTTAGGGCTCATACCACACAAGGACTAGCAGGTGGCTGGTAGGCCCTGTTGGGCACTGGGTTTCTAATAGAATCCTGTCCAGCTTGCTTTTCTCCCTGACACCCCTCCCATGAGGGGTGGAGTTGAGGCAGTTTGGCAGCACAGTGGTCCCAGCCAAATGATTGAAGTTTTTTAGGACCAACACTACAAGGGATATTCCAAGCCAGAGAAATAGGCTTAGCCAGAGGCTAAAAACCTAAAACATAGAAAAATTGAAAAGAAAATCAGCTAAAGTGATGATACATGGAGATGGGAAAATGGCAGCAGGGCAAGAGAGAAGAGACAGGATGCCATCCTGTTCAGTTGATCTGGACACTAGCCAGCATTTGTGACTGCCTTTTATGGACAGGTGGGGTCACGGTACAGAGATTGGAAAATTTCCCAGGTCATCATTTAAGAATACCCTGCTTAGAAGCATATTCTCTCCCCTGCACCTCCCTATCCAAGAACTCCCGGGAATATCAGTAATAGGGAAAAGGCAACATTTCATGATGAAATCCTTTGCTAACATTCAGTATAAAAGTATTAATGAATTCATCAATAGGTCTACATAGATATGGCAGTTACTGTATTTTCAGATTGTTTACCATACCTAAAAGTATCTGTGTTTCAACTGTCATTGGTTATATACTTCCTCTATGAAATTCACTAGCATAAGGAAGAAACTAGCAAAGGGACAAAGAGGAACGTCACTGTGCCAAGAGCCAGAGTACTTCCCATCCATCCCGGGGCTGCTCACCTCCTGTTCTGCCACCAGTTGCCCTGGGTGTGTCCTTGGTTATCAGTCTTTGCACCCAGTTAAGATGTATCCCCATTCTCTTTCTCTCTTGACGATGTCAGGGTCTTGATACATACCCTGCCCCATCAACTCTTTCTGGTTTTTTTCCTGTATCTCCCCACCAGTGTGCGCTTACTAACCTTTCTCATCCCCATCCAGAGGACAAACTTGGCTAGCACACCATCTACTTGATATATAAGACCTGTTACATGCCAGAGTTAGCAAATAAAAACAAAGGACACCCCCTTAAATTCAAATTTCAGTAAATTGTGTGTGTTTGTTTTTTTTAGAATATGCCATGCAATATGTAGGACATATTTATCCTAAAAATTCATTCATTGCAGAGCGCAGTTGGCTCTCGCCTATAATCCCAGGACTTTGGGAGGCCAAGGTGGGCAAATCTGTTGAACCCAGAAGTTTGAGACCACCTTGGGCAACATGGCAAAATCCCATCTCTACCAAAAAAAAAAAGCTACAAAATCAGCTGGATGTGGTGGTGGGCGCCTGTAGCTCCTTGGGAGGCTAAGGTGGGAGGATGGCTTAACCCCAAGAGCTGGTGGTTGTAGTGAGCTGCGACTGCACCACTGCACTCCAGCCTGGGCAACAGAGAGAGACCGCTGTCTCAAAAAAATTTATTCATTATTTATCTGAAATTTATATGCAGCTGTGTGCCCTATTTTTAGCTGGAAACCCTAGTTGCATGAGCATTATACATTCCACTTGGGCAAATTGAGGCTCGAAAGACAAACAGCACCCACAACGGAATGAAACACAAAATGATGGTAAAACTTCCCCTTCGTTTACTACAAAGGACCTGAGGAAGTTTTTTCCTATTCCTAATCCTATCCTTGTATATAATGCACCTGGTCTCCCCATCAAAGGCTAACACATGTGTCAGATACAGTTTTTCAAACTTTTATTAGTTCATTTAGGAAGAAAAAGGTTTCATTTGACTTTGGTTCTCTCAAATATGTTGACAAAGTTTTAACCTGGGGAACCTGTTTGGAAAATTGTTCAGAAGGCACAATGAAAAATTAAATTTAAAAGTGTCCATACTATATTTTCCAGGAAGAAGAATTTTCCAATTTCTCCCTACCCCCAGGAGGTACACTTTGTTTCTCTGTGACACATTTTATCATAAAATATAATTAATAACTTATTTGTAGCTGAAGTTATTTATGTTGAGACGTACTGAGAAACATTAATGCTGCTGAGGCTTCAAACAAGGAACATAAGCATCCACTAGAGAAGTGAGGAGGCTATTACTGCTTTTTCCTCCTTTTGCTTCGCTGCTCATGTTTGAAGACTGTCGAGGGTCCTGTGATTGGTAGTTTGGACTGATGCTGTTTGCCGACTGGGCTCCCCAGGCCTGCCTTTGTCTTCCTCAGCAATATTTTTAACAGCAGCTGAAAGGCCACTCTCAGATGATTACCAGCCTTCAACACAGATTCAGGGTTGCACAAAACCATTTCCAGATTTCTGTTTACAAAGAATAGTGAGATGAAAGTATTTCCATGGGCCAATAATTTATTCTCACTGGGGTTTTAGAAGATTAAGAAGACATGATTACAGTTAGCATTTATTGCACTTTTAAACGTATACATTAACACTCTTGAAATTGGGAAACTAGAGAATTTTAGCATCTGGAAAGAAAGTAAGTTAACCAGCTTCTCCTAATGATTGTTAATATTTTCCATTATTCAACACTCTGCCTTTGGGTGCCTTTAAGAACTCCAGGGGCATTTTAAATGCACATGTGTCAAATAAAAATAAAGGAATTTTAAAGACTCAACTTTGTTTGAATTTAGCTATCGTTATGTGGTAGACACATGGGTAAGAAAGGAGACTATTCCACTTTTAATTACATTAAAGTGTAACAACAATCCAGCTACAATGCTTAAAACAGAAATCTCTAATTCATTTAGGCTCTGTGGGTGGCGGTGGGGGGGTGTCTTTTTAAAGCTGCTTATTTATATCTTTATTATTTACTTTTTATTTCTTATGGACACTTTCATTTCTAACTTAAAAGTTTCATTGGATGTAGCTGATGTTTTTAGGATTTGCCTCGCTCCCTCTCCCACTCCTCCCGACCATCTTCCCCTCCTCTGCTCCTTTCCTCCTCTCTCTTCCTCTTTCTTCCTGTTGAGAACTCCATTTCCCTGGTTTACTTTCTGTTAGAAAGTATGAGTCAATGAAATTTGCTAATACTTGCCTTAGAGGGTTGTCATAAGGATTCAGTGGAAAGTATCTAGAATAGCATCTAGCACACAGTAAGTGCTCAATAAATGACTATGATTCTTATAGTAAAATTATACTTTCTAAAATATCAGCTCTGCCACTAGTACTCATCACATGGTATATGTTCAATAAATAACTGGTTATTTTAATGTGAAGTTACAATTACTAGAACTTAAGTAGGGATTTTGTCTATTTTGTTCACTGTTTCCTCAACACCCAAAGCAGTTCTTGACATGTAGGAAGTGCTCTGTAAATATCTGTCGATTGGAGGAATTAATATGTTTTCTCTTCTGAAACTTCAGCACAGTGTGTGTAGAAATCTTCATTCTTCCTGACGGTTACAGTGGCCATGGGTTTTGTTGCTTTCAGTTTCTCCTTCCGTATTTGTTGATGATTTTCTTATACCATTCTTTATACTTACATTTTCTTAGTATCCCACCTACTTTTGCATTTCCCCACATAATTTCTTAGGGATTCTTGCTTTTTTCCCTCTGTTGTGAGCTTGGGCTCTTCAACATGGTGCATTTGGGTACTTCTTTCTCTTCTATTGGAGACAGTCATGTGAAAACTCAATACTAGGTTCAATCCTAGGTTTATCCATTCTCCCTGGTAAGAGTCTTACACTATAGAGCTGGGAAGGCCCCTAGAGCTCATGGAGTCCCACTGCCCTCCTCCATCCCTCCTCTGTTGTTCAGGGAAGAAAGGCTTTTTTGTCCTGTTGATTTAATACTCATCCTTCAAGACCCAGTTTAATTTCACCTTCTTTGCCTCTTTTCTGATACATACAGAGGATTGCTCTCACCTCTTGCTGCCACTCTGACTTGTATATACCTTTATTATTTGACTTTGTGAGCTCATAGAATTCAGTTCCATTTAACAAAAATTTGAGGTTTTTCCTGGGAGGCAGGCAGAATAACTAGAGTAAGATGCTTACAATCCATTGGGGCGGGGGCCCCATCTCCCCACTGCCAAGGGAAGACCTCGAATTATGGACTGGAATTGAATGTGTTATATGTATGAAGTATATTTTACTATTCTTTGAAGCTGGGTACTATAACTATACAAGGCACTTACCCATCATCCCACAGCAAATACGGGGCTAAAATCCAGTCTTTTAATTCCCAGTTTTGTGCTCTGTCTTTGCAAAAATTAATACAGTTGGAATGTCCCAGTAGTAATAACCACAGCTGTGGGAGAATGACCTAAGTAAGCTTACTCTTGGTTTTAATTATAAATTAAGTAATGCATGCACTTAATACCCTATTCGAAGAAATTCTCCCTTTGTAACCTTATCTGAGAGACCCCCGTTTTCTTCTCTAGAGGCAGCCACTGTAGCTGGTTTTGTATATATGCTTCTAGAGTTATTTTATGCATACACAAATACATACCTTCATGTAAATGTCAGTATGTGTTTTTATATAGATACATGCTTTTTAAAAATTTAAATATTAACATACTAGAAAGTCTTCTGTTTCTTTTTTCAGTTTACCGTGTATCTTGGAGATAATTTCAAACAGTACACAAAGAGCTGCTTCATTCTTTGTTTAAAAAAAGCTGTATATATTATATACCAGTTATTCACCATATTTATTTAACTAGACTCTTACTGGTGGATCTTTGAGTGGCATCTGATGTTTTTGATCTTACAGTGCTGTGCAGTGTATAATCTTACAAACATGTCATCTCATCCATGTATAACTGTTACCTGTAGGATAAATTCCTAGAAGTGAATATCTAGATATTAGGTGTGTACATATTAAATCATGATAGATATTGGCCGAGACCCACTCAGCAAGACGTTCCAGTGTACGCGCCCATCAACAAGGTAAGAGAGCGCTTGTTTCCCCACACCTCCACTATACACCGTGTCAACTAACTTTTAAAATCTTTCCCTAGTAGGAAAACAAAGATAACTTCTTGTAGTTTTAATTTGTATTTCTCTCATGAATGGTGTCACTGGGTTATTAGAAATAGCCACAAAAACAGAGTGATTTGGTCTTTGATTTTAAACTTTTAAAATCCACATTTCAAAATTTCTGACTCTTCCACGTGCAAGCTAGATGATGTTGGCAAGATACTTAAGTTCTCTTTGCCTTGGTTTTCTCCTCCGTAAAATGAGAATACTTCATCCCATAGACTCTAAGCCATTATTAAGTCTTACTAATTGTAAGACTCGCCATTAATTTTACATAACACTAAGAAAAAAATGCCCATTACAACAGTGTCTTAAATTGAGAAATGCTAAAATATAAAATAATGTGCATCTTAGAATCGATGAAATTTGCTAATACTTGCCTTAGAAGGTCGTCATAGGGATTAAATGGAAAGCACACACAGTAAGTACTCAATAAATGACTATTCTTGCAGTAAAGTTATAGTTTCTAGAATGTCAGCTCTACCACTAGTACTCACCACATGGTATATGTTCAATAAACAACTGATTATTTTAATGTGAAATTATAGTTATTAGAATGTAAGTAGGAATTTTGTCTATTTTGTTCAATGTTGTTTTTTTCTCCAACGCCAAAGCAGTTCTTGACATGTGGGAGGTGCTCTGTAAATATCTGCTGATTGAAAGAATTAATATGTTTCCTCTTCTAAAACTTCAGCAGAGTGTGTGTAGAGATATTCATTCTTCCTAGCAGCTGCAGTGGTCATGGGTTTTGGGGTTATGTGGTCTTTACCTCTGCCACCCTGTCCCCCGTACACATCAAAACCTCTAGATCTTATCACAAACCACCTGATTTTATTTTAAAAATAACTAAGCCCTGTGGAGCTCAGTGTAAACATTTAAAAACTTTTATTAATAAAACCAAAAACTTTGAATTGAAAGAATTCTTCAGAATATTGTTGATATTTTATCCAAACAAGAGTCAAAATGTTTTTACATAATCCGTACAGGATCCTAATAAGAATTTGGCAAGATTTGTGGAAGTCCTGCATTTTAGAATTTGCATTTTTAAAATATATTGCACTGTCTGTACAAATCATGTGGTCTTGGACTATTGTTATTCAGTATATATTTCCACTACAGAAAGTATAAAGAAATAAAGCCTTCTTTTTGAAGTACCACATTTTATTTTGTTTTTTAATGGAATATGAGCTCATAGGAGTTTTTTCCTTTATCTCAACTATAAGAGTATGGGCTTTAAGAAAGTCTTTATTACTTCATAGAGTCTATATCCTTTTTGCTTTTCTCTTTGAATTTCAGACTTTTCTCACATTAGACTACTTGGTTTTATAGACTTTGGTTAGTTTGGTCGTAGATAGCTGAATATTTCCATATTGCATAAATCTCTCTGTTTTCGACCTTTGAGAATGTAGGATGTAATACTGATTTGTTTCTGTATTTTATTTATTTATTCATTTAGAGAGAAGATCATACACTGTTGTCCAGGCTAGAGTACAGTGCCACAATGATATAGCTCACTGCAGCCTCGAACTCCTGGGTTTAAGCAGTCCCCCCACACATCAGCCTTCCTAGTAGCTGGGATACAGGCACACACTACCATCCCCAGTTAGAGTTAGGTTTTCTTTGTTTTTTTGTTTGTTTGTTTGTTTTTTGGTAGGAGGAGGGTCTTAGTATGTTGCTGAGGCTGGTCTCGAACTACTGGCCTTGAGTGATCCTCCCACCTTGACCCTTCAAAATTAAAAGGATTACAGGCATGAGCCACCTCTCCCAGCTATATTTAATTGCTTTAAAAAGAGGAGATAGGAAATACATGATGTGTTTTTATGAATATTTGTATGTGTATATATATGTGTGTGTGTATAGATAGATGTGCATGCTGTGTAAAATATGAACTCTGGCTGGTTTCAAGACTAGCTGGGATGACTTAATTCTCCACAGATAGCCCAGGTTTTCTGGCTAATATTATTTTCCCCACCTTATAAATGTCTTTAAAACTCTGAACGGTGGCTGGGCACAGCGTTGGCATACCTGTAATCCCAGCACTTTGAGAGGCTGAGGCAGGTGGATCACTTGAGGCCAGGAGTTGGAGACCAGCTTGGCCAACATGGTAAAACCCCATCTCTACAAAAAATAGAAAAATTAGCCAGGTGTGGTGGTGCACGCCTGTATTCCCAGCCACTCAGAAAGCTAAGGTAGAAGGATCACTTGAGCCTGGGAGGTGGAGTTTACAGTGAGCCAAGAATGCAACACTGCACTTCAGCCTGGGCAACAGAGCGAAACTCCATCCCAAAACAGTAAAAAAAAAAAAAAACAAAAACAAAAAAACAAAAAAAAAAAAAACGGAAAACTCTGAAGGGCTTTGAGTGTACTCCAAATTAAGTGTGGATATTGGTACCTCAAGTTTAGCTGATAGGGCTTGAGTCAGAGTCTTGTTAAAAACTCAGCCTGTCTTTTACAGTACAACCTGGTCCTGCTCCGAGGCCCTGTGTCCAGGAACTGAACCTGTACTTGCGTGAGCATCTCCACGTGGGTGAAGTTCACTCCCACATGTTATAACAAGTCCACTTTTATCACAGACCTGTTTTTGATGTGTTTATATGATTTTACAGTCACTAACCTTTCACTTACTTGAAAAAGATAAGGTCCAAACCTGAAAGTTTGCTCTGAAAATATGAGGCAAACCTATTATCTCCTGAAATACTATCACAGTCTGCACTAGGGCTTAAAACAACAGATTTAAATTGCTACCCAGCTATCACTAAATTAGTGCCCCCGAAGGTCAGTAGCTGCGAACACTTCCCACACTTCCCGTCTTACGAATACCTTTCTAGGACTGATTAGTGATTCAGCTTTCTCTTTTTGTACTTGGTAGCTTTAAACATTCACTAGTTCTCACTTCAGTTGTAACATGCACATGTTCTCATTTTAAACAAAGCCAAATGGGTTTTAAATCTATAATCATTTTCAAATCGAGTATTCATGATAAATTTTGAATATGTAATAGATATGTACTTAAAACTTCACTCAAGAATTGCAAAATAGTTATCTAAACATAGGTGTGTGCGTGTGTTTTGTAATTTTCAGGGAATAGGTTGATAATGGAGTAGTGCTTGTTAGCATATGTCTCTCACAGGGTTTCTTCTGGCCTCTCTGGCTTCCTCCTTCACATTTCTTTTCATTTGTCTCTCTCTGATGTTGCTGCTGCCCATTCACAATAGTGGTCTGTTCCTTGGTAGGCCATGGCTGCTCAGATGCTTCCCAGACATACATGCAACAGACTCGGGGCATTTCCTTTTGAATGGTACCCCAGCCCCACTATATCCAGGACTGAATTCATCACTGTATTTATTACCTTGATGAGTATTACATCTCTCCAGCTACTGAGCCAAAACCAGAATGTCATCCTAGACTCTTCCCACTCCCTTTACCCACTACTTTTGATTGCTGTCATTTTCCCAGATCTACACCTGTAATTTATCCAGATTTGACCTCTTTCTCTTTGTGGCAATGGCAATGGCCACAAAGAGAATGAGGTCAAATCTATATAAATTATAGGTTCACTTGGTGGCAGTTTTCTCCTGAATTTCCTCATCTCTCCCAAACTGATTTTCCTATTTCCATTCTCACTGACTTCTCCCAAAACCCAATCCATTCTCTCACTGCTTTGATGGGGATACTTATAAAATGCCATCCAGACTGTTGATCCCCTATGTAAAATTATTTTGTAGCCTTCAGTCAGTTGCAGGATACAGCCCCAGCATGATCCATAAGGCCCTTCCTGGCTAGTAGCTCCTTACCTTTTAGCTCATTTTCCATGCTTTCCCCAGTACACTACACTCTCTCTGGTTTCGGTGTCTACGCATAAGTTGTTTTTTGTTTCTAGAAGCCACTGTTACTTCATTCATCTGTTTCATCTTTCCCAATATGATATAGTTTGGCTGTGTCCCCATCCAAAATCCCATCTTGAATTGTAATCCAATAATCCCCACGTGTCAAGGGAGAAGCCAGGTGGAGGTGATTGAATCATGGGGGCAATTTCCCCCATCCTGTTCTCATGATAGTGAGTTCTCATGAGATCTGATGGTTTTATAAGTGTTTGGTAGTTCCTCTTGCATTCATTCTCCTTCCTAGCGGCATGTGAAGAAGGTGCCTTGCTTCTTCTTGCTTCTTCCCCTTTGTCTTCTGCCATGATTGTAAGTTCCCTGAGGCCTCCCCAGCCATGAGGAACTGTGAGTCAATTAAACTTATTTCCTTGGCCAGGCGCAGTGGCTCACGTCTGTAATCCCAGCACTTTGGGAGGCCGAGGCGGGCAGATCCCCTGAGGTTGGGAGTTCGAGACCAGCCTGACCAACATGGAGAAACCCTGTCTCTACTAATAATACAAAATTATCCAGGCATGGTGGTGCTTGCCTGTAATCCCAGCTACTCGGGAGGCTGAGGCAGGAGAATCACTTGAACCCGGGGGGCAGAGGTTGCAGTGAGCCAAGATTGCACCATTGCACCCCAGGCTGGGCAACAGGAGCGAAACTCCATCTCAAAAAAAAACACAAAAAACAAACCAAAAAAAACCCTCTTTCCTTTATAAATTGCCCAGCCTCAGGCAGTTCTTTATTGCAGTGTAAGAATAGACTAATACACCATTAGAATTCAGAGCTGGTGCTTCCTTCTAGGAGCTCTCCTGTCTTCCTCTACTCTCAGCTGCTTTGGGGAGTTAGGTGTCCCTTTCATGTGCTCCCACAATCTCTGTGCTTCCCCGACCTCATTGTGTGTCTCCCCTAGATAACTGAAGTTTTTGAGGGCAGGGCTTGTGTTAACTAAAGTCTATATGCAGCTCTGGAGGACTAGTACAGTGGCTGACACATAACAGATGTTCAATAAAAGTTCATTTAGAGAAAGAGCATGATGTTTTCCAAGGTCAGAGTTTCTCATACACACAGGAAATTAAAAAGCATGTGTGGACAGCAGTGTTTCCACAGTATTTCCATATTTCATATTTAAAATCAATCTTTCTATTCCTAATTATGTTACATTTAAGTGAAATTAAGGGGAATGATTTACTAGCAGTCTGTTCTTTCCTCGTTAGTTATATAAAGAGAGTAAAGCTCTTTATAATGGAGCAATTCCCCCTCCATTCCAGAGATTCTCAAACTTGATGGCACATTAGAATCAGCGGGGGTGCTTTAAGATATACTATGCTTGGGTCCTACACACATACACAATGTGTGTGTTGTGTTGCTTCCAAATGTTCTACAGAATAAGTTATGCTCATTGGCTTTGTTATCATTACCCATTCCCATCTCAGCTGAGCACTCAACCTTGCTCCTTTTATGCATCTGCAGTCAGCTCATTTTCCCGCTTCTGGCTCCTCTGTAAACTTCACCACTTGCCTAAGTCCTCTTCCCTTTCCTTGGCTTGTACTGCAGCTCCTGCCCCTCATGAATCAGTTTCTATTTGTACTGATCAAATCGCAGACATGAGCTTGCCATTTTGAATTTCTAGTTTTACCTATATTTTGCTTAATCTGATAACCTGACACTTCCCTAAGGATATTAAGTAGCTTATTAGATATTTTATTTAGGACTATGTTATGAAGAACCCAACTCATGCTGGTTTCAACAAAGAGATCATTTATATTTATAATTTATTGGCTTCCTTAATTGAACTGTCAAGGTAGTTTTTGCATTAAGCAAGGCTTGATTCAGGACTCAAATGGTATCACCAGCCGCCCTTTCTTGGCAGTCTTTGATATATTGACTATTTTCAGGCTAACCTCCTTAGAGGTAGCAAAGTGGCTGCCCCAGCTCCACACCACACTCTTCGTACTTTCAAATACGAAGAAGAGAGATGGCATCTTTCCTGGAATAGCCAACCAAAGTTTCATCAAACCTGGTCGATTTGGATTATGTACATTTCTCAGAATTGGGCCAGGATGTTAATGTGTTGATTGACTTAAGCCAATCAAGATTTTTACCCCAGGAGCTAAGGGTGCAACTAACCCAAGCATTGACTGAGATGTGAAGGATGAAGCAGTGGCGAATTCCCCTAGGAGTAAAGAATGAATATAGCAAGGGCAAATAGCAAATATTCACTGTATTTTATCTGTCAAAAATATTATCTATCAAAAAGTGTTCCATCAGCATTTGAGTAGTACATATTTAATTCAAAATGTCATACATGTCGATATAGAAGAATTGTTTGATTGAACCATGTTGGACCATGTTGAATTTCTAGTTAAGTGAATGCCAGAAAAAGGTATAATATGTTTTATTTTTATAAACAATGTAAGAAGGCCAGGCACAGTGGTTCACGCCTGTAATCCCAAATTGGGAGGCCGAGGTCAGCAGATCATTTGAGGTCAGGAGTTCAAGACCAGCCTGGCCAACGTGTTGAAACCCTGTCTCTACTAAAAATACAAAAATTAGCTGAGTTTGGTGGTGGGTGCCTGTAATCTCAGCTACTTGGGAGGCTGAGACAGGAGAATTGCTTGAACCCGGAAGGTGGAGGTTGCAGTGAGCCTAGATTGCACCACTGTACTCCAGCCTCGGTGATAGAGTAAGAATCCATCTCAGGAAAAAAAGGAAGGGAGGGAGGGAGGGAGGAAAGAACTTGTGTCATTGAATTTATGAATTTAAGCTTTTTTGCAAATATTAAAACTTACTTTACTAAATATTAGAATGGTACAGTAGAGTCTGAAGACTGACTTCAAATTGATGCTTTGCCATTTAACTACCTGGATGACCCCGAATAAGTTATTTGTTTTCTTTGATCACTGGTTTTGTTTTCTGCTAGATGCAGATGTAACTAATACATCTCAAAGTTTGTGAGTATCAAATGAGATAATGTGTTAAAGCATAAACAGATGGTCCCTGTCTTACAGTGGTCCAACTTACAAGCTTTCTTTTGACTTTACGATTGTGGGAAAGCAATACATGTTCAGTGGAAACTGTACTTGGAGTGTTAATACGACCATTCTGTTTTTACCTTCAGTATACAATTCAATAAATTACATGAGATATTTAACACTTTACTGTAGTATAGGCTTTGTGTTAGATGGTTTTGCCCAACTGGGCTAACAAAAGTGTTCTGAGCATGTTTAAGGTAGGCTAGACTAGACTACAGTGTTCAGTAGGTTAGGTATATTAAATGCATTTTCGACTTAAAATATTTCAGCTTACGAATGGGTTTGTCAGGATGTAACCACATCACAAGTTGAGAAACATCTGTAATGAAAAGTCAGAGTTAATTGTTATATTCAATTTTCCTGCCTCATTGGATTGACTTTACCTGGCCAAAGAAAATATCGTCGTAATTTAAATATAATTCTATTTTACTAGCACACTGCCTTTATTACTTAAAACCTCTTTTGTTTTCATGTTTTATTTTGGCTAAAGAAGCCTCAGAGTGGCCTATATTAGAAATATGTAACAAGATATTTTAGGATAAAATAAGAAGAGGTATGCTGTTCACTCACAAAATCCGAGTCACTGCCACAATTAAGAATAAAAGCTTGGGCTTCTGGGAAGCAAAGGCAAAAAGACAAACACAGCTAAATGCACAGCTCTCATTTTGTAATAGCAGAAAGTATATCATTCAAGAGGAATGACAACTTTGCTTAGGGCAAATCTCTAAATAGAATATATTCCATCAATCTTTCTGTTAAGGGGTGTTGAACAGCATAATGGACCATTGTACCATAAAACTTAAAGGACCCAATAAGATTTGAAACTATTTTGGACAGTTTTCAATGGAGGTGCAGTCTATCCTGGGTTTGAATCTGCCGTTCATTCATTGTACAACACTGGTAATTTATTTAGCTTCTCTGAGGCTCAGCCTTTTTGTCTCTAAAATGGGAATAAAAAAAAATAGTGCCTTCCCAATGGGGTTATTATAAGGATTAAACAAGAGAATGTAGTTGAAGAGATTGGCACAGTGCTCTGAATGCACTAAGTACTTAATAAATGTTGGTTGTTGAATAAGAATTATAAATTCTATCCATAAATATTTATTACTGTAACTAGATATCTGAAAAAAAATATTAGCAGTGAGATAATTTTATTGTGATTAAAGAAAGCATGTGATTGAATACTGAAAAATATGGTCCTTCAACTAGATAAAAAGAAAACTAACCAGCTGGAAATCTAAAGGAGAAAAATGAAAATATTGTTCTGGTTCTCTCTATGAGCCAATTAAAATTTTCTGTTATTTTTTAAAACAAGTCCATTTTGGACTAGAACTGAAAGTCTCCAACCTACTGTGAGTAGAAAAAGAGCCTATGGTAAGAAGGCTCAAAAAGCTAACTGACATATGTGAATCCAGGACAGACCTCATAACTTACAGTTTCCCAACAGTTCCTGCACCTTAGAATTCTGCTTCGATGTGTGTAGACTCAATAACATGTTGTAGGCAAGTTGATGTGTTCCAGCTATCCACTTATATAAACACTGTTGTCTTATAGGAGACTATACATTCTGACTCCAGTTTACCAAAAAAAAAGAAAGAAAGAAAGAAAGAAAAAAACGGAGTAATTGTACTAACTCTAGATATAATGCAAAATAAGAATACCTAGAGTATTTCACATACTAATATATTGATGGTAGATAGCTTTTTAAGTTGGTCCCTTAAATAATCCAAGTAACAGAATATTTGGAATTATTAAATGTTAGCACTGAAAGGAGTTAGGAATTTGTAAGGGTCAGCTTAATACAGTCCCCCCCCCTTTTTTTTATTTTCTTTTTAATTTATGTATGGAAACGAAGGCCCACATGCAATTGGCTAGTTAATAATAAAATGAAACCTTGAAATTATATTTGCTTACTCCTAGTCTGATACGTCTTTCACCTCACCACAGGGTGTTTGTTTTTTGTTGTTGTTCGTTTTGGGGTTTTTTTTTTGTCATTATTTGTTTTTGTTTCTAGCCATTGTTGACTTTTAATATTTGCATTTCACAGGACAAGAACACCCTTTTTTTCCAAGTATTCTGTGATTCAGAACTCTAGTACACTCTATCTTTTAGCAAATTGGAACTAACTTTTTTTCTTTTTTTTTTTTTTGAGATGTAGTTTTGCTCGTGTTGCCCAGGCTAGAATGCAATGGCGCAATCTCAGTTCACTGCAACCTCTGCCTCCTGGGTTCGAGCGATTCTCCTGCTTCAGCCTCCCGAGTAGCTGGGATAATAGGCACCCGCCACCACGCCCAGCTAATTTTTGTATTTTTAGTAGGGACGGGGTTTCACCATGTTGGCCAGGCTGGTCTCGAACTCCTGACCTCAGGTGATCCACTTGCCTTGGCCTCCCAAAGTGCTGGGATTACAGGCGTGAGCCACCGAGCCCGGCCTGGACCTAACATTTTTATAAACCCCTGATTTGCTCAACTAAATGTGAACTTCCAGGTTAGTTGGCTTTGATTGGAGACCCCCATACAGATGGCCGGGGAAGTTATAGTGGTACAATATCACACAACTAATCACCTGGAGTTCTGTAGACCTACTTGAGTTTGTATAAAAGACAGCTTCTGTGGCTTGACCTTTTTACTTGTCTACTGGTGGAAAGCCACCATAGACACGGTCTCAAAGAACTGCCACCACCCTGGTCCCAAGGCCGACCTCTCCACAGCCATCGCTCAAAGCGTACAGTGGCTAGGGTTGAGGCAGCAAGGTGGTGAGAAGAGGGTATGGCAGAAATTACCAATGCCAGGACTAAAAGGACCTGCCAGCTAGTGGTGAATTTGGATTTCCTCTTTTGTCAGCAATACTGTAAGTCCTCTTATCCCCCAGTTTTCTTTCTGCACCAGCTCCCAGGATGCAATTAAAAGGAAAGTGTTCCCAAAAGCTGCTTCCAGGACAGGGCTTATGATATACCAAAGTTCAAAAAATAATTACAAAACAGATTCAGTGTAAATGGCAATATTGTGTATATATCTGCACTTCTGAATTGTCTACCTTTTATATAGTATGATTTGCATAATAAGACATAAAAGGAGTAAGTGCTACTTTTTTTCAAAAAGGCTATGACTGGGCCAGAGAAAATTTGGATGACTGCATTGTTCAAAATCTGGTTGGCTCTGATAGATATAGTTGTAGATATAGATATAAATATATTTTTTAACCATGTCTTCTGGTTTAAATATAAACACTGAATTTTAGAAATCCCGGTTTATGATAGGTACTGCCTTTTAGGGTGTTTGTCTCCATTACATCTAGTTCTAAAAAGATACGTAGTTCTCTATCAGTTTAATTTCAGTTTCCTTGTTAGGCCATTTTGGCGATCATCCCCTACATAGTGTAATGACAACTACTTTTATATCATGTGTCTTCATTACTTTGGTGTGGTCTGTATTGTTATGTATATAACAGAAAAGTCACCATAAACAAGTTAAAAGCAATTTGATGCAAACTGCCTATTATCCAAGTTTTGCTAGCAGTGAAACAGAGATACATTTCATGAGAGAGGATTACTGAGAAGACAGCTGTCATTTAACATTCCTAACACTGGAAAGAACCATAAAGCTAGATGGCTACTCTAAAATGTTATTGATCAGTTCAGAGCGTTCAGTTAATTATGTTAAGTTTTCATTGATTTGAAGTAGTTTCAGGGGAGACCTCTGCATTAGTGAAATGTTTCCATTTTTAAAATATTTTTTAAAGGAATATAGTTTATTTCTTTCAAGTAATCACACAAATTTAGTATTCCAAAGAACCTACTTTGTGATTATTTAAATGAATAGATAAGAAATATTTTCTAAGGCATCAATAAGACTTTAAAATGAAAACATCATTGTTTAACCATAGAAAAAAATTGTAACCTATCTGGTAATTAAAGCAATACAAATTTAAATTTCAATAAAGTGTTATTTTCACCTATAAAATGACTAAAATGTTTGAATGGAGAATACTGAGAGTTGGATAAGCGTGTGAATTTTAGAAAGAGGCTAACAGTTCATGTCATTTAGCTCAGCAAATAGGCTTCTGGAAATGTATTTTGAGGAAATAATCTCAAAGACAGAAAGATCTCTTTGCACAAAAATGTTCACTGCATTATTATCAATAATAGAAGAAAAAACTTAAATATCCATCATTAAGGAAATTAATTATATAAGTAAATCACAGTGTACATGTGCAGTAGATTAATATCCAGCTGATAAATGTGATTTACGCAGAATTTATAACAGTGTGGAAAACACTCCTTATTAGGAGGAAAAAAATAGTAACAATTTTGTATAAGTTAGGAAGTCAGCCCTATTTTGGAACTACATATTAATGAAGATGGAAGGAGATGCTGAAATTTTAAAAATCTCTTAAGCTCAGCCATTTTACTTAAGGTCTTATTTATGCTAATATGTAGTCATTCCTTTTTATTATTATTGCTTATACAAAAGTAAAAGTAAGCTGTTCTCTTTCCAGATTATCTCACATGCCAAGTTATGAAGGTGATAATAACATTTTTATCTTAAAGCAGAAATATCTTTAGATAACACATTTGAGTTTTCCAAATAATTTCACTTCATTATCCTTTTTTATTTGTGTTTTTCAATGTATTATTTATGTATCTCATGATTTAGCTGCATTACTCTTCTGGAAGAAATTGTATTTCCTGGTAATTTCTCCTTGCTTGCACATCTGTCTACCCCCCACAAAACTCCACAAAACTGGAATTCTGAGATGGTATTTAGTAGCTGTTAGGAAGTCGAGCCTATATATTTGTTTTAATTTTTTTTTTCAGAGGTTCTACAGAGCATGGGGATTATTTAACATTTTTTAAGCACACATGATCCATTTACAAAGACAAAGCACCTTGTGTTTCTGTAGTTACTTTTATGTAAAGCTATTAAAGGAACAGGAAACATCTTTCGGCAGCCTTTCTCCCTACAACTGCCCCCAAAAATAGGCATTAGTATTAAACATAACAGAGACTAAAATTGTTTTCCATAGATCCTTGGAGAAAGGCTGCAAAGTAACACTAAAGCATTTGGGGTTATTTATAATAAAGCCTGTGCAAAAGAAACAAGATGCCAATTCACGTGTCAGGCAGACAGTGGCAGCTGCTTTGTTACTATGTGGCACTGTCCCATCCTAAATCAAATGGGAAATGGGTACTGTTTGACAGATACTGTCATCAGTACAAACATTATTAAAGTAATTAAAAAGCTTCTTCTTCTTTTTTCTAATCTTAGGGACAGGCTGTTGGTTTGTTCGGGCTTTCCCAGCCCTGGTGCTCAGGACTCCATGCATATTCCTACACCAGATTTTTGATCTAGCCAAGCCTGAGCTATGGTTTTTTTTATCCCAGTGGGACAGTGTAGCTATGTTCTTGGCGTTTTCTGCCTATTACCAGTTAGGGTCTGTGAACAGAATCTCCATTTGTGAGAACCTCATTGTGGATAGCACGCAGTGGTCTTTTCATTTTGATTGATGGTTCTGGTTCTGCACCATCTGGCTTCTGATAGGCTGCATTAATCATATCCTGAACTAAGAAAGTGTAGACATGTCTGCTTAATATGTACCCATACATAATGTAGCATTAGTTATTCATTCAGCTTGCAAAACAGTCATAATGTATGCAAGGTCTTTATATAGTAAAACATAAATATTAATATGCGACCCATTAATGCTGTTTTTACTTGTACTAACCTCCCACTAGTACATTTGTTTATGAAGATTGAATAATTAAGAGAAAGAAGGCCATGTGCACATTTACATGAACACATATAGTTTTGCTGATGTCTCCTATAAATTTAGAGTGATGTATGTCTGAAATACTTATTTGCTCGTATTTACTTTATATATATATATATCTTTAATTGCCTCTTGAAATACAGGTTAAGTGCAAGCTGCAATACAGATTAATTTTTTCTCATGTGAACTGCTTGCATCAAATGTAGGTCATCCATTTGCCGGGGTCATGGGGGCGTATGTGGCCGTGCTCTTTTGTGCTGCCTCTGGCTGGGCCCACTCTGTCCCCTGCTGTGTGATAATGTCAAGAAAAAAAGAGGGGCCAGCAGAGGCCAGATAGGAATTCAGAAGTCAAAGAAAGTTTGCTCCAGATTTAGGACTATCATACTTATCGGTAGCTCAAATTCCATTTTAGAAATTTGCTAGGACCTTTTCCATTTAAGAGAGATTTAGTGTGCATTAATCATAATCCTTTCAGTACCTAGAGAAGGGAGGGGAAGGGGATTTAAATTCTCCTGGGAAGTTACCTTGTACAAAATTGCTGGAGCATATTTCTTGAGATAGCAAATTAAAACCATAACTTCATAAAACACATTTTATGTTTTATTAATTATGTTTTGTCATAACAACACTGTATTCCTATGTGGTTACATCTTCTTGTATGTGCCCCAAATTCAAAGCATGTGTTTTAATGAATTATACTATTGCAGAATAAGTGAAGATTAATGCTCGCCTGCTGCAGAATACAAAACACAATCCATGCTGTAACAGTAATCAGTCATCGAATAATGCATGGGAAACAAGGCAAATCATCATAGTTTTTGTTGAGAAATAAGTAAACTACAGCTTCTGCTTAAAAGGTGATTGCAGTGAGGTTTAGTCACATAAGCTCTATGAGCAATACCAACAGAAATTGTATAAAATGTAATGCAGGGATCCAAAATGACATCTTAAGAGTTTCAAATACTAAGGTAACACCATGTAGAAAGCTGGAAAAAATCATTTCAGAAAATTAGTACTTCAATGTCCAGCTCCCCCCTCTCTTATTTTAAAACTACTTTTAACTGTTTTTTCCAATAATTTAGATCCTGTTACTGCTTAACTTCTTCTATTAAGTGCTTTTTAAAAATAGGCCCACCCCTAAGAACACTGCATTGACAAACCAAACTAGAGGGCAGGAAATGTTATATATAAATAGTCTATGACCATGAGCTACTGATGTAGTTCTAGGAATTTGCGAAGAGTGCTAATTTTGCTCGGAGAAGGCAGAGTTTGTGTCTTGACTTTGCCTCCAAACTAGCTGAATGATCTTAAAAACAGGTTTATACTGACTGGCCTATTTCCAGATTAACCCTCATTTTAAGATATAATAGCTGAGTGAGCTTTTTGTCTTAAAAAAAATAATGTTTAATAACCTCAAGCCTGGTTTCTTATCTTGAAATGGAAGATCATCCCTGCCCTTAGTTTTAGTTGTTTGTGAGGGCCACATGAGATAATGCATGTGTTATAAACTTTTAAGTACTATAAAAATATATGTACTATCATTTTTATTGATTAAACTTTCCTGGATTTCATCTGCTGCATTCATGAGAGTATGCACGATGATACATTCTCCTCCCATGTCACAGTAAATTTTAAGAACCAATAAAATGATGAATACATGTGTGTCCTGGTGCCTGAATTTCTCTTCTGTAAGTTCCCTCTAGAGTTTACAGGAGAGGTTAAAAACTGCTTTTCCCCTGTAAGGGACCATATGCTAGTTCACTACATAATTACAGCATAATTTAATTTTCTTCTTCCAGCAACATAGAAACTATTGAACTGTGCTTCTTTAAAATTAAGGGCTTTCATCCGGAAGCTGGGACAGGACTGAAAGGGAAGGTATTTTAAACCAAACCATTTCATTCGCTCAGGAAGGCAGTGCCAGAAAGACAGCTTTCATGAGGCCAGTGCTCCGCTCCTCCATTGGAGAACGGGTGCCGTCCAGGAGCGGGGCATGAACAGATGGATAAGTTAGAGAACCTGACAGCTTTCCTCTCCCTCCACGAGTCGTCAGTAGACTTTGATTCGAAATGTAATAAACTCCCAGAATGCCAAATAAACCTCTTACAAGTATATAAATACCAAAACACAAGTGATTTTCTTATGTGTAACATTTTAATGAATCTTAATTTTTTTGCATTATCATGAGTATATCAGTGTTTACATTGGTATTGCCTCTTCTTCATATTACCAGCTTGTCTGAAGGACAACCAGATATATGTATAGTTCTCCAACTCAGGGAAATCACTATAGGCCATGTTTTCTGTTTGCTTAGACTTTAAGTGAAGTTAGGTGTCCTCTGTATGCTTGTACCTAGTGTCATAGCACAGGATTTATATGCATGTAAACAATGTGTTTGTAATAGGACTCAATAGTCTTTATATATAGTTTTTTAAAACATTCATTTATTGTCACTATATGCAAGACATTGAAAATACAAACAATAAGATTCTGTGTGGTCCCATGTGTTGACACACTCTCAGGCTGGTGGGGAGGATGGAGATGAACAGCTAATTTTAATTCTAAGATTCATATGTAATGCCATTACTACCACTAGTAGTAATTACTGTATTATTAGTAGTAGTGTTAACAGCAAAGCATAAATGTGTTTTAAAGGAACCTTGTAATAAAAGTTTAACTGAAGGTCATTCGAAACTTTGAAAGCACAAATTATTCACTGCTAGATTCATGCTTGAAAGTGGTTGTGGGGACCATGACTCATTAATTATTTCATTCAAATAAATCTATTGCTCTTTCTCCTAAGAACTGAAAATGTGTACTTCTTTTTTTCTAAGATCAATATTTAGGAGTTTCTCTAAACTGTTGTGGTTCTTGTGTCAACTTCCCAAGTACACGATGGTCCCAAGGTACCTTTTTGAGTTTCATATTTGCCTTAAATTGTAACCAAGAAAACCAAGTGGATACCCATCCAAATAACTGTCCAGTGCTTTTTCCTTCATAGCACTGAACTCGTATGTGTCATTTCTTTGGACGCCTTCTCAAATCATAAAGGTAACACGGAGGAATTACTTCCTAGCTGTCTCTCCTATACTGCAATAATTATTGCCCTCTGCTCTTCCCAAAGGCCTCCAAGGTTACTGACAGCCCTGACCAATGTCTACCATTGCCATCCCCTCGCCCCCACCCCTTACTAAAGTGTCCCACCCCATACCCTTGAATACAGATTAGAATCAAAGCAGTAACTATTGGGAGGAGAAGGGGGTTGGGATGGTCATGCATTATGCAGAGTTTGTCAGCATTAATGTGAACAAAAGGTCACCAAGACTCATCAGATTCACAATGGAGAAAGAACATCATTCTCTGCTTTTAGAAATTCCTTATTTTATAGTTTACCTAGTATGCTGCAATTATTTAATTTCGAGTTAAAGATACTGTTCTTGGTGAAAAACCTGTTTATTTTTAATCGTAGTTGATTAACCTGTATATTCCTAGTTGTGAGTTATTTCAGTTATTTACAGTTTGTACTTGACCGTCACCGCCAAGTGCAGATTTATCATATAAAGGAAGGAACTATTCTCCTTAATTTGTTTTCTTTTTCACAGCCTGTTATGGTTTTTAAAAGGAGTTAAGGCATGAAAAAGCCCTGAAACAATGGGCTAAAGTCATCCTCTGAATATGTGAGATATTTTATCGTTTCAGAGAATCTTTATAATTTAGGGATGTTTTAAGAAATAAAACACATATAGAATGGAAATTTTTTTCTTTTTTAAAACAATCATTTCATTCGGTTTCTTTATTAAAGAGCCTATTCACAGGGTAAAATGACAACATGATAGCTGTTTAAGCTCATTGTTTTCAGATGGCAGAAACACAGACTAATAAAAGGAAAAGCCTCTAATATAGTTAATATAACCAAATGTTAGAGGAGGTAGGAAGATGCTTGTCAGAATCAAATAACTTATAAGCCACGGTGTCCATATTTTTCCCAGGAGTGAAAAGCCTTAATATCACAGCTATTCAATTTTCCATTCCACAAACATCCACTGTTTATAAACATTTCTAAACCAACTCTCTGTGTAGCATACACATATGCCTTGTGCTCAAAGACAGTTTCCCCTTGTTCCTTTTAGTCTCTTTTCAGCTGTATTCTTGCTGTTTTATTCATCTTCCCCCTTTTCCCTTTCACATTAACAAAGTAATTCACTTTCATATGTATTCCTAGAGTTGTATTTTTGTTTCAAATGATGATTGCATCCCTCAACCCCAAAATGTCTGGGTAAATAGTTTATGGCCATCTGTATTCTGTCATGCAAAAGAAGATGGTTCTTCCAAATAAATTCAGTGACTCAGCCATAATCACCAACGTGTGTGTGTGTGTGTGTGTGCGCGCGCGCTGGGAGGAACTATCATTTTATAATTTCAACTTCAGACAACCACAACCCAGACTTTTTAAATGCCCATCCTTTCACAAACATAATTTTATTTCTAACATTTTTGTAATCTAAATGTGCTAAAACATCTAGGCAGTATGCTGTGTATCAGAAAGAGTGCGTGCTTTGCAGCCAAGTGAACCTGGCTTGGAAAATGCTTTCTCTCATTGACTAGCTGTGAAACTTTGGGCACGTTTCCTAATCTATCTGACCCTCACATTTGTCATCTGTGAAACAGGGAAAATAGTATCTACTCTGTGAGAAATAAAACTCTGAAAACAACTGATTCATAGTCAGTACTCATCAAATCTCTCGCCTATTTCCTTTCCCTTTCTTCTAAATAATTTCTTGGATAATATGTTCAGTAGTCTAGACACTTGGAAATGCTGAATTATTAAATATTTTCGTGTTTCGTTTCTCACATCTTTCAATGGCAACTGAAAAAAAAAAAACATTACCATAAGACACAAGCACCTGGACACTTAGAAGCATGGATTAACTCAGTCAAGCCCATTTGTATACATGGGGTCAAAGTCAGGTCCCACCCCGGAGAACATTGTGAAGTCAAGTTTGCCTCCTCCGGCAGTGAGCATCTCCTTTCCCCCTCTGTGTGCCCTTCTTGCTGCTTATGGACTCGGTGACCTCGCACTGTCTCCAGTCATCCAGTCAAGCCTGCTTTCAAGAGAGAATGTGAGAAGCACGTCCATTACGAGATATACATTATTGAAAAGGGTCAATAGGAGAATCTCCCTGGCTATTTTCATTTTAACAGAAGAGATGGGATTTAAGCCAAAGTATTAGCTACTAATTGTTGATTCTCATGTGTTAGTGAACCTTTCTGTTTTCCAACAGACTTTCTGGAACATGTCAATTATGGGGTCCCTGAAAATTGCTTTTAATTGGCTCTTTCGCCTTAAGTGGCTACTTTTGATGACTTCTGACCCACCAAAGAGATCCACAAATCACTGGAAACTGTTCCCTTCTGGCAGAGGCCCATTTCACTTGTGACCAAGTCGCCCAGTAAAATGCACAATGTCATCAAGGAAGGGAATTGGGAACAGAACAGAGGATGTTACTTACAGCAGAACTACTAGCTATGGTTATTCCTGGTCATCAACATGTCCCAAGAAAGACTTAAAGAGCAAGAAAAGGTGGAGAAAAATAACTTCTACCTTTAGTGCAAAATCAGTTTTACTGTGCCTTTCCATTCCTTTTTTTTCCTTGAAACAGGGTCTCACTCTCTCACTCAGGCTAGAGTGCAGTAGTGTGAACATGGCTCAGTGCAGCCTCAACCTCCGAGGTTCAAACAATCCTCCCACCTCAGCCTTTCGAGTAGCTAGGACTACAGGCACGCAACACCATGTAACTAATTTTTAATTTTTTGTAGAGATGGGGTCTCACTCTGTTGCCCAGGCTTGTCTCAAACTCCTGGGCTCAAGCGATCCTCCTACCTCAGTCCCCCAAAGTGCTGGGATTACAAATGTAAACCACTGCTCCCACCCTACTGTGCCTTTCTTTAAAGTCTTTACTTTTAGAAAATATCTGAAAGCAAATGAAAATCTTGTTAATAATGAAGACAATGTATTACAAGCAAAAATATCTTTTTTCCACTCGGGTAAATTACAAGGGTATTTTCTTCACAACCCCTAATAAGGGAAAGACTGCAAAAACGCACAGATAATTGTTGATAATCTCAGCTTTCTGCTGACTTTTTGCTTCTTTCTTTGTTGTGCTGTTCTGATAGAGGATTTGGGTAGATACGGAAGATCAAGGAGAAGTAATATAGAGGAATTCACTTAATTGCTAAATGCTCCCATGAAACATATGAATGATACACTGTCCAACACTGGATTATATACTGCCTTGTGTGCTCACTTAATTATATCTTAGCAACTATACTGTACATTTCTCAGGGGAAAGGACGATGTCTTATGTCTTTGAACATCCTTAAAGGAACCTAGGCTAGTAGTTGACATTGAATAGTTTCTAAGTAAATTCTTGCCAACTGGAATTGTATTTATGGTAAAGCTACTTGCAAATTACTTGCATTGAGACCAAATGCAAACACTAGAGGAGCCAGACGTGGTTTTCTTTGGATACACCTTGGATGTGGCTGATGTCCTCCCCACCTGCCTTGGGCATACCTTTATGATAAAACTTTAATTCAGTCAAACTAGTATCACTGCACGTTTTTAAGAGACTTGTCCACTTTCTGACCAAATTATCTATCTACCGGAGGTTCTCAGTCAGGGTTGGTGTCACTCTATCAAGGGGGTATATGGAAATAGGGAGGGGTTGGTTGTTGCTAGTGGTACTACTGGCATTACGCTCCTAGGGGCCGGAGATGCTAAACATCCTAAATGTTGCACAGCACAGTCTGTCACAGCAAAGCATTGTTGTGCTCACAGTATCACTAGCACTCAGCATTAAAATACACTGGATTCCTTAAAAACTTGTCCTGGTTACTAAATGTATTAGTCTGTTTTCATGCTGCTGATAAAGACGTACCTGAGACTGGGAAGAAAAAGAGGTTTAATTGGACTTACAGTTCCACATGGCTGGGGAGGCCTCCGAATCATGGCGGGAGGCAAAAGGCACTTCTTACATGGCAGCGCCCGGAGAAAATGAGGAGAGAAGCAAAAGCGGAAACCCCTGATAAACCCATCAGATCTCATGAGACTTATTCACTATCTCGAGAATAGCATGGGAAAGACCAGCACGGGACCCATTACCTCCCCCTGGGTCCCTCCCACAACACATGGGAATTCTGGGAGTTACAGTTCAAGTTGAGATTTGAATGGGGACACAGCCAAACCATATCACTACACAGCCTTATATTTTACCACTCCCCCCTTGCACGCTATATTTAATCCTTACTGAGCTACTTCGTTCTGGATCATGCCAAGCTCTGTCTACTTCTACATCTTTGCAGATTTTATTTCTTAGGCTCCTGACCTACTTTCTCTTCTAGCAAATGTTTTTTCATCCTTCAGGACTTAGCCCAGGCACCTCCACGAAAACTTTGCTTCTCACAAACCCAGCCTGGAATATGTGGCGTCTTTACATGCCTTCAAAGCACTCTGTGCTTCCCTCTGCCGTGACATTTGTCCCAGTGAATTGTGGTTATTTATTTTCATGTCCTCCCACTAGACTAAAAGCTACTTAAGAATAAGGTGTATGTCCTAGCAATTCACTCAGTGCCTGACACATAGTGGGCACTTAATAATTTTTGAATGGATAACTCAATCAGTGACATTGTCAGACAGGAATTAGTTCATCTGACAGACATTCACTGTGTATTCCTCATAACTTTATGCCAAGGAAGAGTCTTGGCATGAAGCAACACTGGCATTATGGATGGGGAAGAAACCTTAGGAGTGAGGTAGGAAGAAGGGGTAGAGAAATTATCCACATAAGAGGGTTAGCTCAGGCTTTATTCGCTCAGTAGCCCTTAAGACTGTGAGTGGGATATGGTAGTAGGAGGGACCCAGCCAACACTGTTCAAAGTTTGGAGCTTGGACCCAGCCAGTCCACAAACATATTGACCCAAAATGAGGTAATTACGGAAGTTGGAGTAAGCATTTAGAAATTTGACAGAATAATTTTGTGTCTCTTAAATCTTATACTGAAAACTTTGGTGCTTGTCTTTAATGCCATTTTTTCTAGTCATTAATCTTTATCATATCTTATAAATCAGTTGGTTCCTGGTGGATCTGAAATTTTTCTTTCCAAAAAAAAGAAGGAAGGAAAAACATTTAAATAGCTGGTCCTCAGTACTGTGCACCAGACTGTTCTAGGTGTTCCCAGCAGTGACTCTGTTTTGTACCAGATTCCAAGTTAGATGCCAAAGAATCAGAAACTTGCTGCCAGTTCTTTCCTTGCTTTTCTCCCCTCCTGGCAAGAGGATGGCTTACTTGAGATAGAAGCAAGCAGGTAGGACAGGGTCCTCTCTGAGTGACTAGCATTCTAGGTAAGGCAATAATATTTAGCCAGAGCTGCCATATGAAGAAAAAAAAAAAAATCTGCTCATCTGGATCAAGCCGGTCTGGCAGGAGACTGGGACACCATAGAATCTGGGGTGCCCAGTTTTTACCCAAACAGCAGAATTTATGGTACTAAGTCTAGCACCTACCTCCTGGTGGACTGGTGACCACCAGTGTACCCTCTATTCTGATGATGATGAGCTCAAGAACTAAATGAGACTGGCTGGATTCATAGGCTAAGGACCCTCATTGGCAGCAACTCAGCAGGTTATGGGAGGCAGTGGCCGACGTGTCTAGAATAAGAGGAGCGTAGTGCCAGGTATTATGAAGATTCAGACATGAGCAGTGTTGTTGACAATTTGAACCAAAAGCGTGGACCAAAGTACAAATAGAATGCTTTAGGAGAAAAAGAGAAATACAAAATGTAATACTGCAACCTTAAAGAGTAAATATGAACTAGTTTGTGTGCCAATTCAGGCAAGGCAACATTACTTTTACAATTATTGGAAGAAGTTGAAGATGGTAATGGTAATGGTAGTGGTACATTTATTGACTGTTAAGTAAGAAACAGTATGACCCTCATAAAGATTGTTTATGTGTAGCAGGGTTGAAGTGCCATGTGATAAAACTCATAAGCTTTACTTACAAGAGTTCTAACTAGTGTAGAAAAAAATCCTGCCAGACAGCGTGTCTGCTTTGTTTGGAATAGAAGCATAAATATCTAATTTGCCTTGTTACAGAGAAGAATGCATGATCTATGCAGCATGTAGCCAAATAATCATTCTATCAGGCTCAAAATGTAGGGAACATAGTTAATTTGCTGCTTTGCCCTAATCCTTATTCTCAGATGGTGAAACAAAAATCTCTACATTTGTACTTCGTTGAGTCATATTTCACCTCTTAGAAGCTAAAAACACAATTTTGCCAGAAGATCAAAAATAAAAGCAGCCAATAGCATAAGTCAGGATACCCTAAATTAGGAAAGTTAGAAACACACACACAGTAACAAATCTCTAAAAGTTTGTTTTTCTCTGAGCATTTCTCTAGTCTGTAGGGTTTTTTCTTTTCCATTTAAGTGTTGTGTCATGAAAGCAAGTGTGTCTGTATTGATGAACATGTCTCAGGAGTGTAGGGCAGGACCCTATAAACCTTTAATATTAGCATTTCACCACAAAAGTTCCTTTGTTAATTTTTCTGTTGAAGAGAAATGGGGGTGACCAGCAGCCTTAGACAAAAGCTTAGATTTTGTTTTCAAGCAAAATTGACTTGATGTGGTGTAGGTTAGAAACTGATATTTCATTTTTTTAATTTGTCAGGCTTTTCTTTTTTAGGTGGTGCCTTGCCCATATTCGATGTTTCAGTTTCCTAGTGTATTTGTAACACCCAAAAGCAAATGAATTTTTATGAAACCATAAACATGATCAACTATACACTCTTATATAGAATGTTCATGTGCAGCATAATTGTTTAATGCTGTTTTCTTTCCACATTGAGTCAGCCTGAAAGATTATTGATTGTCGCCAACACTGTTTCTTAATGCCAGAATTCTCCAGACCTGTGTCTCAAGGGACCCTAGTCAGGAGGGTAATTGTGTATGTTGCTGCTCTCTGTTGAATGCCCGGTGACAGCCTGTCTGGATCGACTCAGGTTGTAGAATGGCGCATTTCACGACGCTGAGTAGCCTGCCATTCTGGTGTAAAGTGGGAGTAGCCCCTCATTTATGGCTAAGGGAAGAGAGAGTTGGATGGTGAAAAACAGCACAATTTTAGTAGGTACGTTATATTCAGAAAAGACTTGAGATACTATTCCATGCGAAGTTTTAAATTTTGCCTTAATTTATAGATATGTGCCCAAATCATCGTGTTAGTTACTTTCATTTGTGTAGTACTTTCTACAAAGCACTTTACCTATGAATCATCTCACTACCTAGCCAAATAACTCTCAAACAAGTTATTTGACTTATTTGATCCTCAGTTTTCTGATCTGTGAAAGTGACATAAAATTACACAGCATCCTATTAGCCAGCCTCACAGAATTGTGAAGGTCAAATGCAATAGAGCTTAGAGATGCAACTGTTGTTTTCCCTGCAACAGAGTAAAGTCACATAAGTGAACAACTGTTCTTAAAACAACTATTGAATGCTAAGTATTGTGCTGTGGTCAGTGGAGTCCAGTTTCATATACTGGGAATGGATTCTGGCATTCCTGTGACATTTTATACTGAATCACCTGTTTGTTCTTAAAAAATGAAGATGAGGCCAGGCATGGTGGCTCACACATGTAATCCTAGCACTTTGGAGGCCAAAGTGGGCAGATTGCTTGAGACCAGGAGTTAGAGATCAGCCTAGGCAACATGGTGAAACCCCATCTCTACAAAAAAATACCAAAAAAAAAATTAGCTGGGTGTGGTGGCATGTACTTATAGTCCCAGCTACCTGGGAGACTCAGGTAGGAGGATCACCTGAGCCCAGGAGGTTGAGGCTGCAGTGAGCCATGATCATCATGCCATTGCACTCCAGCCTGGGTGACACAGTGAGACTGAGCTTGTCTCCAAAAAGAAAACACAAACAAACAAACAAACCAAAAACGAAAAAGATGAGACCAGGCAAATTGAGTGTGGGGTGAGGAGGGAGATAAGGGATGTGCCCTAGCTTTACATCTTTTCTAAGATTTTCTGTTTGAAGTATTCTTATTTGCTTTAAATCTGAGATTTACACAAAGTGATTTCAACCTCATGACGTGTCCAAAATAAGTTCTCGCTTGCTAGGCTTGAGCCCTAGGTGGTCATGTCCCGCTAGGCTGCCTAGAGCCTTCAGGATTATAATGTCTTACACATGTTTCTAGGAGGGCTGCAGAGCTGGGTGGCATGGAGCTCATTTGCATGCACTTGATTCACAGCCTCTATTTCCAGGCAGTCACATTTTCCTTCTCAGAACAATGTCCTAACTGTTGGAAGTGTGCAAATTTTCATGTTTTTTCTCAATGATGAAGAGCAGAAAGTCTATAAAAATGTTAAATTATGGTAATAAAGTAAATGTCTTCATTTACTGAACTGATCTTTCCACATTTAGAATAAATATCTCCTTTGTAGTAACTGCTTAGAAAAATTCCAAAAGCTTTGTGACATTGTTATGAGAGAAGATTTTTTTCCCCTCCTTTTGTGAAACTGGTTAGCAACATCTCAGAAAACTAGAATTCTCTAGTAACCCCTAGGTCAAGTGCCCATCTTCACACACATCTCTTTTATTCCACCTCTCTTATGAAGGAGCAGCTTATTCTTAATTCCTGGCTGCTTTTAGGGGACCAAGTTAATCTCAACAAAGAATGGTAAATCAGATTTGCAATCTGTGATGTTAGGGAATAGAGTGATATCAAGTAATTAGAAAGAATCATACAGATCACCTTAACCACTTGACAGCCCAAAGAAGCAAAGTCTCTGTCTAAAATTACATGGCTGCCAATCTGGATAATGTAGCAGGATCCCATCTCTACAAAATATCAAAAATTCACTGGACCTGGTGGCACTTGTAGTCCCAGCTACTCAGGAGGCAGACATGGCAGTATCACTTGAACCCAAGAGTTCAAGGCTGCAGCAAACTATGATCACACCACGGCATTCAGCCTGGGCTACAGAGTGAGACCCTGCCACAAAATAAAATAAAATTTACAGCCGGGCGCGGTGGCTCATGCCTGTAATCCCAGCACTTTGGGAGGCCAAGACAGGTGGATCACGAGGTCAGGAGATCGAGACCATCCTGGCTAACACAGTGAAACCCCATCTCTACTAAAAATATAAAAAATTAGCCGGATGTGGTGACGGACAGCTGGAGTCCCAGCTACTCAGGAGGCTGAGGCAGGAGAATGGCGTGAACCCGGGAGGCGGAGCTTGCAGTGAGCCGAGATAGTGCCATTGCACTCCAGCCTGGGCGACAGAGCAAGACTCCGCCTAAAACAATAAAAAATAAAAAAATAAATAAAATTACATGGCTGGTTTTTTGCTGATTCTATAGTTCAGTACTGTTGACACTAGGCAGCACAAAGAGTGGTATATCCTAAAGGTTCTAGTGGACTAGAATGTAACATTTTTTAATAAAATAAATGCGTGTGAAAACTGGCTCGGAGATTGTACCCTTCTAAACTGCTAATATCCAATGTTACATCCTTCTTCTCTCCTTAGTGGGTCTGGACTGCATGCACTACAGTTACCTGGTAAAATAAAACATCATCAAATACTGCATTGAGTATCAGGGACCAGGCATTTGTCTGAGCTCCAACACATGCTTTCTGGGTCTTGGATTTTTCCCTGCTCTTAAATTGGAATGATTAATTTAATCATTAAATTAGATGGCTGACATGAACAACTAATGTCTTCATGGAGTACCATTCTTCCATAAAAATTGCCCCAAAAAAATCACAGTCCATGTCCCAGAGCCCAGGAGGAAAGGGTGTTTTTGATTTCTGACCCTAACCTTTCCAATCTGTCCTTCAAATTCAGATAGGTTCGGCTCAGAATAAAGGTGAAAAGACCCAATTGGACCTTAAGGTTACATTAGAGAGAGGAGAAAAACATGTAGAATCATTTTGACAGCCTCTAGTGTTATTTGTGGATAGACTGGTCCCTCTAAGATACTCTTGAATTTACCTTTCTATCCAGTATTTCTTCGGTTCTGTAATCAAAGTAAACCTTCTGCTTTCCCCTACAGTTTTCCTGTCTGATTCAGAGCCAAGTCTACATTTTCGGAAGCCTGCACATGTCCATGGTCCATCAGCAATAATGTTTATGGATTCCATGACCAAAGGCTTCTTCAGCAAGCACAGGCAGGGGATTGATTGGTTGGGCGGAAGTCAATACCTAGAACCTACAGTCCAACAGGTAGTCACTTGCTGTGCAAGCATCACCAAATCCAGGCAAGGACCAATTCAAGTTTTTAACACATAAGGTCATTTTTTTCCCCAGTGTTTCTGGATAAATAGAAAGATAGTATAAAGAATGCTCAACCAGATAAAAACCTGGAAAGCTTGAGTCCACAATTTTATTAGTATGTTGCTTTTTCTTTTAATAAATGGTTTTAATATTTGATCATCCAAAACGTAACACCCGAGTAACTAACTTCCTTATGAGATTGGCAAATAGAGTATGATAGGGGTAATGGGGCCATTCTGGACTCCATGGGAGATCAGACCATTACACAAAGACTTAGAGGTGGAAATAATAAGAATAACAAACGCTAACTTGTAGCTCTGTGTCCATTGTCCATTGTTAATTCACAAGAGCCTTGATCATGATTGAAGCTGAGCTTCCTGGTTAGTGCCCTGCAACCAAGACCACCCTCTCTTTTTGAGTCCTGTGGGATCCTGACTTGACTTTGACTTGAGAAGAAGCTAATTATGGGTTGATTTCTGGAAAGAATGATTAATAATCACTTCCATTTGGCAAAATAAAATCTGTGGAAGCAACATTGGTGTTTTTACTACCTTATGAAGCAACATGAGGAAGAAGGAAAAAATCATGTATAATCTTTTGCAACAAGCTATAAAATGATGTATTTTGTCTTTAATTAAACAAAAGCATTTTTATTCACAGAATGTTATAATCATATTGCTAATACAGCTTAATACTTACTTTTTAACTAATTCATTTTCTCATTTGTGGCAATCTAGAAAGGTTTATTAAATCTAATGACTGTTTTAGGATTAAGTAGGGGGAAAGCATGTTCTAATTACGGGGATGGATAAAAGCAAACTAATTAACCAAAAACATGTATTTCCTTCCTCATAGATGTCTGGTCAGCCATGTCTGAGATGAACTTGGGTTACCTAGCTCCTGAGTTTTTTAATCATGTTTTTAGATTGCATTTTTTACACCATCTGTACCATTAACATGACTGTAATTTCTGTCACAGTTGGAAGCTTCAGTTAATAAATGTTTTGTTTCAGAGGGGGATGGGAAGGCAGACAGGAAGGTGGGAGTGTTTGTGAATGAACCAAAAGGGAAGGGATTGTGTCTTAACTGAGGAGCCATGAAGTAAAAATCCTGGACTTCTAGAACCGTGAATTTGGGGTTGTCCTTTTCTGCCACACCTTATAAATATTCTTAATTAACCCCGCTAAAAAATCCAACCTAGTAGAAAGTATTAATCACCAGCTAGTCAAAAAATCTAAATAACCTAATTCATAGACAACAGAATATATACAGAAGAATGTGTGGTTGTTTTACGAAATTCAGAAGGATTTGTTTCTTAGTGTTGTGTATATCCTGAACAAAGCACAGAATCACAGTATTATAGTTGAGAGTTCCAAATAAATAGATATTTTTTCCTATTTTTTGAATTACAGGTTTTTCTGAATATATTTTTCTTTTTATACTAGTAACTACTGCTGCAGACTTTTAAAAACCACTGATTATGTTTTCAAAGTTGAAGAAAATGATTAGTTTTAAATCATCTGTAATTTCAAAGAGTGATAGTATGTTGATTAAAAAGTCCATAGAAATAAATAATAAAATTTTGTTGCAGGGGAGAGGTAATAGGCAAGACACAAGGCAAACTATAGACTAATTCACCAAAAATAAGTACACATACTTTTCAATTTTAAAAGATTACCATTCATGACTAAAAAAGAATAAACTATATGAAGTGAAGACTGAATTTTTAGTTAAAAGTCTTATTATCCTAGGATGAAGTTTTGCATCTTGTAGCATAAGGGACATTAGATTTAGTATTATAAAGGAGATATCAGGATATATTGTGTGCCTGCTGAGTGCTTAGGGATACAAATCGTTAAGATAGGGGCCTACCTCAAGGAGCTTACTGTCAGTAAACATTTGGAGGACAAGGAGTTACAGTAGAATAGGAAATGTAATTTACTTAAGAAAAAAAAAAAAAGCTTTTTTTGAGACAGTGTCTCACTCTGTTGCCCAGGCTGAAGTGCAGTGGCACAATCTTGGCTCACCACAACCTCCGCCTCCTGGGTTCAAGCTGTTCTCCTGCCTCAGCCTCCCAAGTAGCTGGGATTACAGGCACACCCCACCACCATGCCCAGCTAATTTTTTTGTATGTTTTAGTAGAGATGGGGTTTCGTCATGTTGGCCAGGCTGGTGTCAAACTCCTGACCTCAAGTAATTCGCCCGCCTCGGCCTCCCAAAGTGCTGGGATTACAGGTATGAACCACCACACGTGGCCCCAAAAAATATTTTTAAATGATAATTTATATAATAATATTACTTCAGTGATAGACAATGGAAATAGCACTTTACCTATCTGGTTGCAATAATTTGTAAGTAGTGGTCTTGCAACATTTGCTAGTGATACATCCTAAAGCCTCACGAATCCTCACATTCCCAAAAAAGCCTTGGAATGGATAATTGCATCCCTAAGTTATGCTAATAAAAGTAATTGAACATTTAGAGTGATGCCGGCAGGCCTTTCTGAAAGTGACTGCGTACACTGACAGACAGTAAAGAAGCCACACATAGATGCAAACACTGGGAAGTTGGCTAAGGTGACTCATTAAGTGAGTCCATCGTATCTATCAATCTTGAGTAATTCGGGAATTCCAAAATGTGCAGCAGCCAAATAACAAATGAATGTCCTGAACATTTCTTTTATTTTTTATTTATTTATTTATTTTGAGACAGAGGCTCGCTGTGTCGTCCAGGCTGGAGTGTAGTGGCGCAGTCTCGGCTCACTGCAAGCTCGGCCTCCCAGGTTCATGCCATTCTCCTGCCTCAGCCTCCGGAGCAGCTGGGACTACAGGCGCCCGCCACCACGCCTGGCTAATTTTTTGTATTTTTTTAGTAGATATGGGGTTTCACCGTGTTAGTCAGGATGGTCTCAATCTCCTGACCGCGTGATCCGCCCGACTCGGCCTCCCAAAGTACTGGGATTACAGGCGTGAGCTGCTGCGCCCGGCCTGTCCTGGATGTTTCCATTCCAACTAGTGATGGTGAGGATCTGTAGATTTCCCACATAAACTGCAGCAGTTACCAAACAGCACACTTCCGGGAGCAAGAAAAGAATGGATGTTGGGTATTTATGAATACCCAGCAAGGTATTCAGGTATTCACAGAAATACCCAGGTATTTCCTTACTGGCCTTGCCAAAAACCAAAACTCCTGATGCCTCCTTAGCACGTGTACAAGCTTGCTTCCATGGCCATTTCCTTTAGTCCCCGGCTGTGTTCTCTAAAGGGAACAGTGTAGTTATGAAGTTTGCTGTAATGAAATTTTCCCTGTGTGACCAAATCTTCACCTTAAAACCAAACCTAGTTGGGGCAATGAAGGCAAATACAGCCAAAGCCTCCGTAAAGCTTGCTTTAAACTTGGCTTTTAGTGTGTGTCAGTTAGCCAAACAGTCTTATCAATTAAACCAGTGACCTTGGGATTGATCAGAGGAAGCAGTCAAGTCCACTTGATATTTAAAATGGCTTCAGATAACTCCCATGAAGTCCTGTGAAATACAGCAGCCCAAGTTCAGGTTTTGTCCTGTCAACTTCTTCCTGACAGACTTTCTATATTCCATCACTGGCTTTCTAACTTACTCTTCCCCAGACTGAAATCAGAGTAATGAAAACAGTCAAACTGCTCATAAAATGTCACATTACTATGAGCGCATGCATTCTTTCTACAGATATTTTCTATCAGTCACTAGATCACTACTCAAATGACAGCAGTGCCTGCCTGAAACATGCTTTAAAAATGACAGCCCCATACTGCAAAGACTACTTCAGCAGTAAAATTTACTGATTTGTCCCTCTGATCTCAGCCTACAAAAGATACCAAATGTTACTCAGGAATAAATAAAACATTTATAGAAAAGGAGAGAAAAGGTTATATGCTTCATTTTGCTTATCAATGTCATTTCCAAGCCAACAATTTTATTAGGGGTAGGGGTATGGTGACATGCTATTTTTAGGTTGTGGGGGAGAAATGTGACATTTAGCACAAATGTCATAGCATTTCTTCAATAAAAATCCATGCTGTCAGCTCCCTAGCTCTAGAGAATTATAGAAAAGCTGTACTGAACTAAAGGAGAGGCAACAATAACTTGATTTTTAGTTTAACCCTCTCAGACCCAGCCTCAGTGTGGCTGGACAGTAGTAACAGTTTTTGTGTGTTGCCCAGCTCTGGAAAGCAGTCGTGCATTCACACAAAGGGTATTTGTTTAAAAGAATCTATTCTGTCTACCTAAGAAATGACTCTGTGTTCAGCCAAAGCCCTGTGACCTGTTTTGTTCACTGAACCTTGAGGAGAAACAATTTTTTCATAAACAAAAGAACTCAAATATCTACTAAAATAACTACTCCAATATGAAAGCCAGAAAATGACTTTTATTGCCTGTAAACAAAAAAAACAGTAGAGGACTTTAATTATTAGACTTTAATAGAAAAATAAATATGTAATAAATAAAGTTCTCATTATGGAACATTTGCCCTTATCTCATTTCCCCCTTTTTTGGCATATATTCACATTCTATCATGTAATATCTCTGGGTTGTTATTTAACTTTTCAGGACAAGAGCCATATCTTACATTTCTCTAAATCCTCCGCAGTGCCTAGTACAGTTTTTGATAAAAGTATTGAACAATTGAAACATTAGTTTGAAAACTACGGTTCATATCTACAGTTGTTTTTTAACTTTCTAGCTCTCACTAGCACGCCACCTCCACCCTCAGCACACACAATGATTATTTTCAGACTTTGCCATTTTCAAGGCTTAGATTCTACTTGCTCCATCCTTACTCCTATTGAGTAGTAATGATAGTCTTCGCTGACGGTGACCTATGCACTTTAAAAATACATATTATCATCTCCACTAAGTAGGAAGATGGAGACATCTGTGCCTTTTTTGCTCTTCTCTCCTTTGCCTTTGCAAATAATTCTGTGCTTCACTCATGATCTTTTTTATTTCTTTCCTGTCTCAGAAGAGGGTCCTCTCTTTCTTCACCAAGTTCTTTCTTCCCCTAAACTCTCAATCAGATCCCGTCAGCCTGTCCTGGAATCCCACCAGTTGTTCCCCAGCAGTCTCTGTCTTCCTTTTTCTGACTCCTCCCCTTTGCTTTCAGATGGGCATAGTAGTAGTCTCCAATTTAACCTGCTGTCTTCTCTAATTACCGTTAATTTGCTAAACGTGAATTGAGCACGCAATAGGTACAGGCATTCAGCCAAGTAATAAGGGTATACTCTTGAGTAAGATGAAGTTCCTTCTCTTAAGCAGCTCACTACTGCCACACCGATTCAACCAGCAGCCTGTCATATGAACCCCACAAACATTCACTCAGCCAACATTCATCCAGTCAATTCCGGTGACGCAATGACTGCTCATGACAGCCGCTGCCCTCAAGGAGCTCGTAGTCTATGCTACTCCTGGAGCCTATGCTAGCTATACCTCTCATTTTGAACTTTTACTTATTTACTGCAAATAATGATTATCTATGGTTTATATGTAAGTGTAATATCCTTAATGCAGCTTTTCTTCTATTACTGTGAGGACAAAGACTGGTTTTCAAAAACGGAATTACTTTTTATCTTTTATGGTCCTTGTTTAACAGAGCACCTAAACACAGATCCCCGTTATTCAGCCACTCCAGCCATGTACTACGCAGATCCAAGGAAGGAGTACCAAACACATCTCAGTTTAGGCGGCCTTGCACATCAGTGTTCAAGAAATATTTCCATTCGACTCTTAGAGTACCAGCAATTTTTGAAACACTGTTCCGTTTTCTAAATTTTTTTTGAGTCTTTTATCTCTCGTATTCTGTTTAATCACCCTACTATATAAAGCCATGTGAATAATTCATGTTCACTGGTTCAGAAGTAGGTGATGTTTTGAAAATTCATTTTTATATGAATTAGATATATATGATTTAGTAATTTGTATATGTCCCCAATTATATTCTTAACCTGTTTTTTCTAATAGTGTTTTGACATGACTTTTTAACACTTGTCATCTATATTGACAACCTCATTGGCAGGGTAGAGGTATGTGATTTCTTTTTTTTTTTTTAATCGTTAAGCATTTAACCATGAATTCTCAAATACAAAGAAAAGAATTGCCTCTGTGTGGATTTATTTAGGACTATAATGAATTAACCTAATGCCATTTGAATTTAGATTGCTTCTGCCTCTATTCTGATAAGTTAGCAAACATAATGTCACGTTCATTCAATTATAGCAACTGTTTAATCATCAATAGTAATATTTTATATTAATCATAATGTAGGCTGTATCGCCTCTAGATTTGTGTGCCCATATGAGTAGAAAGGTATCATTCTCTTAGCTAGCAAGAGGATTCCTCTTAGGAAAGGAGCTGGCTTTGCTTAGGAAACTATCTTGATAAACAGTTCAATGGACAAAGTTAGAACCTGAGGACATGAGTTACAAGGAAACAAGGCTAGGAAAGATAGAACGAACTGCTCAGCAGTAGAAAAAAAAAAGAGGGATTTTTTTCTCTCAGCGTAAATGAGAGAAAGGGTAATAAAAGAAAAGGGAAGAAGTGGGGAATAACTAATATTCAGTTGTAAATGGTTTGCATTTTTACCTGTGTGGACAGAACTAAGCCAGAAAACAAAAAAATTGGGAGCTAGATAAGACCTTGAGAATGCAGGTCCTCTGGATGTTTAAAGTTGTTTGATTCACACAGGGCAAGGATGGGGAAATTAGAGCCAATCTAACTAAATCCAAAGGGGCGGGGAGACTCCAAATGACATCTGGGTTTCATAGATATTCATGCCTGCCTTTGATTCCCAGCCCTGCCTTTTACTATCTGTGTATCTTTGGGAAAGATACTTAATTGCCCTATGCCTCAGTTTCCTCATCCATAGCATGGGAATCTCAAAAGTGCATTTTTAACAGGTTGTCATGGTGATTAAATTAATGCATGTGGAAGAGGTTGGAAAAATGTTTTGCGTGTAAGTACTGGATAAATGCCACACACATCATCCATACGCATGGGAACACACATAGGATAGAAGATTTGGGTTTGCTTTTTATGTGTATGCTTTAAACTTAACTACAAAGAAGTAATACATCAAAAACCCATTCTAAGGAAAAAAATTGGCCCACTATCCCTACTTTCTAGCGACTTCATTTCTCCCTTAAATGGAAAATATTTTGTGCCCTAAACAAATTAACTAATGAGTAACTTACTATCTATAAAACAATGTTTAACTCCATATGTCATCATGTATTTTCAAAGACCAAAATTTTATCAATATCTGGATATATTAAACAATCCTTAGACATTTGCTCCTTGAGAAAAATATATTGCTTAGTTTCTGAAGCAATGGTGTAACTAGGTCTTTCGATATAATGTTAAATATTTTAATCATTTGGCTCTTGTCTACATGAAATAGAAATGTAAATTGCTTTGTAAAAGTTGTTAAGCTTCAATGGTGACTAAATACTCTATGATGTAAAATATTAAAATACAATAGTGGGCCGGGCGCAGTGGCAGCTGACACCTATAATCCCAGCACTTTGGGAGGCCGAGGAGGGCAGATCCTGAAGTCAAGAAGTCAAGACCATCCTGGCCAACATGGTGAAACTCTGCCTCTACTAAAAATACAAACAAAAAAAAAAATGAGCTGGGCATGGTGGCGCGTGCCTGTAATCCCAGCTGCTCGGGAGGCTGAGGCAGGGGGATCACTTGAAACTGGGAGGCGGAGGTTTCAGTGAGCCCATCATGCCACTGCACTCCAGCCTGGTGACAGAGCAAGACCCCATCCCCCCCGCCAAAAAAAATACAAGAGTGATGACATTAAGAATGTAATTGCTGTCTATTTTGATTGCTTTTATTTAAAACACTGCTGACCTATTGGTAGCCATTTAGAATATTTGCCACATTTGTTACAATATATCTAGAAACTCAGTTGTGAAAAATTTTATAATTCGAATCCGCAACATCTTTTAGAAAACTTTTAGATTTAGATTTTAAAATGTTTACAACACATTTTTCCCTAAGCAATTGTTTTATCTAGTTTGTTTTGGGTTTTTTTTTCCAGAATTATGCTATGTGTCATCAGTGTGTGTGAGGATGGGGAGGACAGCTTTAAGAAGCTGCTGCATTTAGTAGCAATTCCTTCTACAATTGGGAGGGGACTTTTGAAATAAAATATTCTATTTCCCCAGCTCAAGCTAGACATGGAAATCAGAAACACAGAGGGAGAAGGGGCATAGCCATGACAGGAAGAGGGAGGAATTTGATTTGAAGAGCGCCTGGAGAAGCCTGTTCTCACCCAGGACATCACCTCCCACGGTAGCACCTTTCCTCGTCTGTTGCTATCACTTACTACATTTTCTGTCTTGAGACAGTGAAAGCTCTATAAGAGCAGGAACCATGTCTCCTTGCTGTATTTCAGTGCCTAGCACGTATAGAAGGTTAATGCGTATTTGTTGAATGAATTAGTTGATTCACTTATAAGTCACTTTGCAATTTGGTGATTATTCATTATGTTCAAGAGACCCGTTTCCCATGCATTAGTAATTAGTCCTGCTGGGAATGAAATTTCATAAAATCCGTGAGAAGGGCAGCCTGACAGTGTGTGTCCAGGCCTTCCAAATGTGCTCCAGAATATATTATAAAGGGACAGGGACGGATCTGAGTAAACATAAATCTGTGAGGATGTTCATTGCAGAACTGTTTATAGTAATAAAATATAAAGAACAACCTAAATATCCCTTAGTAGGTGATGAGTTAAATAAATGTTGCATTCATATGGCATAATGGCAGTCACTAAAATCATGTTATAGGAGAATATTTAATGATAGGGAGGGGAGTGTTCACTGATATTTCAAAAACTGGAAAAGTATTGCAAGATAATGTGTATGTGATCCTAATTTCATAAAAATGATTGTTATACATTTGCTTAGGAAAAATAAGACTGAGCCGGGCATGGTGGCTTAAACCTGTAATCCTAGTACTTTGGGAGGCCAAGGCAGGTGGATCACTTGAGCTCACGAATTTGAGACCAGCCTGGGCAACATGGTGAAACTCTGTCTCTACAAAAAAATCTAAAAAAATTTTCGCTGGGCATGGTGGCTTGTGCCTGTAGTCCCAGCTACTGGCAAGGCTAAGATGGGAGGATCGCTTGAGCCCAGGAGGCGGAGGTTGCAGTGAGCCGAGATCACATCACTGTACTCCAGCCTGGGCAACAGAGCGAGACCATGTCTCCAAAAAAAAAAAAGGAAAAATAAGATGAGTAAAATATACACTACAGCGTTAACACTAGTTATCTTTAGCACAATCCATTTTTTTCCTTTTTGTGCTTTTTCTATGTTTTTGAAAATTTCTAAAATGAACGTTTATTCCTTTTGGAAAGAAAGGAAAATTTTGTGGAGTGATGGGACAAGTTTGTCTGAAAGGAGTTGAAACGGGAATGGGAGGTTTAGAAGGGAGAACGATGGATGTAAGGAAGATAGTGAGACATGGGTCAACTCTGAGCTGCAGCCGCTGGAGAATTTGTGTGGTGGGATTACTAGAATTCAAGCAGCTGGAGAGGTGCAGAGAGATCCCTAGGAGCAAGATTGGTGTGCATGCTGTTGTGGTTGCTTTGGCATGGAATCCTTCTAAGAGTATCAAGCCATATAAAATAGGTAGGAAACAGAACCTTGTATACCTGGTAAGCTTTGCCAAGGAGAACGGGCTACTGTCTGCCTGGGTTGGTTTTTCAGCATATGATTTAAGCATATTTTCCTTTGGCTCTTCATATGTGTTTATTGATTTCTTTTTCTGCGCCATATTCTTTGTTTCTACTGTGATACTTAGAGAGATGGTAGGTAGGGTGGACAGAGATAGGCTTTGAACTTGGCAGAATTCAGCAGACGTACATTTGATCCCTGCTCTATCACTTATGAGCTCTATGACCTTGGAAAACATTGTTCCGATGCTCCTAGCCAGCAGTGTTAAAATGATGCTAATAACAATCACCTTGCAAGGTTTTAAACAAGATACATTTATGTGAAGTCACCAAGTCAGTTCCTTTCATGATAATAGACAGCCAGTAAATGTTACTTGTTGTTCTCAAGATTGTCTTTTCTCAGCCAAGCGCTGTAGTATATATGCCTGTAATCCCAGCTACTCAGGAGGTGAAAGTGGGAGGATAGCCTGGAGTTAGAGACCAGCCTGGGCAACACAGTGAGATCCTGCCTCAAAGAAACAAACAAAAAAATGAAAGATTGTCTTTTCTCATTGTTCTTTCTTGATTACACAAACATAGTATATCTTATCATTGCAAAGCCATATGCTTGTGTTGATACCTTGTTTTTTGTTTTTGTAGCTTTTTTAAAGAAAATAGCTAAGTGAAAATCTTCACCAATGAAATCAAACTCTTTGTCTGTTCCTCATCATCCTAACCAAAATCAGTAGTTTGATGGTACTTCTGTTTCATTATGACATACATCTACCAGTCACCTAACCTGGCCTTACTGAAACAAAACAGTCTTTGAGAAATGTAAGCACATCACTCAGCCTTGTTATGGAAAACTGGCAGAGCACCTGGATGTGCCCAGAGGGACGTGATTTCACTTCGCACTCCATAAGCAACATCCTTCTGTTGTGAATTAAATCTTCACAGTCAAAATCTGTGTCTGCATGTGCTTGTTTATTTGGAAAAGAAATGTTATTCAGAGAGGCATTTTATTTGTAATACTTGTGGAGCAATATAATATTAAGTGAGCTTAATATTGGTGGAGTGCTCTTTTCATTGTAAAGATTCTTCACATGCATTTGTTTTTCTTTCTGGCTTTCCTATCGGTTATTAGGCCAACAGGCAAGTTGTATTTTACACTTATGTGTAAGTGTGATGCTTTACACATGTTTATAACATATATGAATATGGTATGTACTCTTCTATTTGTGAATTGCTGTGCATATCTGAGGATACGCATGTGAGTGAACTGGTTTCAGTTTACACAAGGAGGGTTCTTTTTTCTGTTTTCACCCAACCTTTATTGAGGACAGTAAATACTGCCTCTTATCTCCCATCCCAAGCTGAGTTCAGCATCTGGAGAAGCTTAAGTTCCCAATGCATCAAATTATCTTGCTCAAACTGTTGTTTATTACAGTCAATTTTGTCCTGTCACTCCAGTGGCAGAATGTCAAAGCTTTTCTTTGCATTGCCTTCAGCTTTCAGCCTCTGCGGGGATCTGATACGCTGCTCCTGCTTTGCCAGGGGGTGGGTTGGAGGGGACTCAAAGTGTCATGATGAAGCTGCAGGCCAGATAACTGCAGCACTGGTTAACCTCCTTGCTAAAGCTGGGAAGGGTTTATGCCCCACCATTTCACTCCCTGGACCACAAACATGCACTTCAGTTTATGAATATCTGTTAACTTCTCATGTTTCCATTTCTTTTCTTTTGAGACCTGTGTAACCACAAGCAAAGCATGTATGATAGTATTCGTAGAAGAATTGACAGTGTAAGTCTAGAAACTTAATGTGAATTTTGTCACTGACAAATATGTATTCTCTAATCTGAACAGTTTGATTTAGATAGAGTTTATCTTTTAAAACTCTGACTAGAATAAACATTCATGTGAATTTCCCATTTAATTGTTTAAAACTTCAACTTCTAACCTTTTTTTCAGTTAGAAACATATATGTACCTAATTATTTCTTTTCAGTTTTATATAATTGTATCATGTATATAATTATACATGATTTACCTTTCTGGGATGAAATTTTGTTGTGACAAAAAGTGCTTTCCAAATACGTTTCTGTTTTGACCATTGTCAACATAGTTAATAATCTGTAGACGTTTGCCTAATGCCTTCCTCTGGGGCTTCTTGACCTTGTTTTCTGAAACCTCTTTTTTTTTTTTCAATTTTTTTAATGACCCCTGTAATGTCTCATCAAAAAAAGCAGTTTCTATAGTGTTCTTGAAAAATGAGTGTAATAGAGTTGGAGATGATAAATTTATTTCCAGGGTGGAATACAACATATTTAGGTAAGAGAATATCTGCCAATAATGAAACATTTCACACTGATTATAAGCTAGGAAATATTCCTGTGTTTCTACTTAAAATCAGCTTTAGCCCAAGCAACCCTCTTCTTTTGCCTGGTCTGTAGAAGTTGCCTTCTGACTGGTCCCTCCATACCCATTCTTGTTCCCCTCTTGAAACTGTTCTTCCAAGGGAAACTAGAATGATCTTTTGTACAAGCTGTCATAGCAACCTGTGACACTACTCTTAATATACATCACAGTTGCCATTTTATATGTGTGTGATTATTTGATCGCTGTCCATCTCCCTTACTAGATTGTAAGTTCCAGAAGGGCAGAGGCCATGCCTGGCCTATGGTAGATGCTCAGTGAAGAGTTATGGGATACTTAAAAGAAGACAGTCAGATCGGTACTAAGTTTTGTGTTGTGAAAGTATGTCCTCAGTTGCCCTGGTTTACACGGTTCTCACAGATAATCCACTCTGAACAGCGACAGCTAATTCACTTCACCACCACTTGGTTGAGATCTTACCTCCTGTTCTGAGTCTGCACCATAGGCTGGCCTTTTAAAAATTAAACTCCTGCTTCAGGCAGAGTTTGAGATTCAGAAATTTCTCTCTAGTTCCACCCAACCCAGATTGGGTTTGAGAATATGCTTATATAACAGACAAGAGTGGGAGATTATTGACTTCCTAGCTGCTCTTGAAAAAGATCTTTGCAATGAGGCCTGATTATTTTCATATCATGTATTTCCAGAACAAGCAATGTGCAAAAACCCTCTGTGACACCAAATGTATAGGATTTGTTCTTGTGATTTTGGGCTACTTTTCACATGTCTCAGTTTTCAACAGTTCTCTGAGGAAGCACTTTGCTTATTTGGCAAAATATAGCATATTCGTGGTCCACATTGCAGACCCACTTTAAGTCATCTGTCTCCAGGTTTGAAAGTTTCAGTGAAAGAATCAATAAGTTGCTTTTGGCTTTAAAACGGCTCCTGAGCAGTCACCTTTTTGTTTTCATCCCATCTGTTGTTTTCGAATGGGAAATAAAGATTTTCTTTTTTTTTTTTTTTTGAGACGGAGTCTCGCTCTGTCACCCAGGCTGGGGTACAGTGGCGCAATCTCAGCTCACTGCAACCTCTGCCTCCCGGGTTCAAGCGATTCTTCTGCCTCAGCCGCCTTAGTAGCTGGGATTACAGGCCACCATGCCCAGCTAATTTTTGCCTTTTTAGTAGAGACGGGGTTTCACTATGTTGGTCAGGCTGGTCTCGAACTCCTGACCTTGTGATCCACCCTCCTTGGCTTCCCAAAGTGCTGGGATTACAAGTGTGAGCCACCATGCCCAGCCAATATTTTTTATTAATTCACTGTAATTTTTGGACACACACACACACACACACACATCTATATATATATATTTTTTTTTAACTTTAATTTCTGGTATACAGGTACGGAACATGCAGGTTTTTTATGTAGGTACACATGTGCCATGGTGGTTGGCTGCACCTGTCAACCCGTCATCTAGGTTTTAAGCCCCGCATGCAAGTATTTGTCCTAATGTTCTCCCTCCTCTTGCCCCCCACTCCCCGATGGGCTCCGGTGTGTGATATTCCCCTCCCTGTGGACACATATATATTTTCATTTAAACAGTGGCTAATCCAGTCAAGAGACTAGATCCTGGAAGATTAGAAAATGCAAATTAAGAAAAAATAAGAATCAATGATAATACAGGAAGCCCGTTTTGTTGGCTGGTGGGGTGCAGTGAAGGTAGTGTCAAGGAACAGGGAAGACAACCTCTTGGTGACACCCAGCCTGACCTTTGGTGTCAGCTCATAGTAATCACCTTGCTCTCCTGAGTTAAAAGCCGTCATGAAAACCCTATGTTGAATGGGCCCATCTTCCTTATGTACTTGACAAGGCTACATTTTTTCCCTCCCCTCCAACGATATCATGAGAGATTGACATTATCAGAATAAAAATATTATTGATTGCTATGTTTTTCAATACAGCAGCAGATCAGCAAACACCATCTTATAAGTAACAATGACTTTCTGCTTCATTAAAAAATTATTTATGCTATAGAAAAACGATATGGAATGGTAGTTCCTTTGTAGAAGCTACAGCTTGTGCATGCTGTAGCTCTCTTTTCAATCAGTGTAAGAAATAAATTGTTAGCCATAATAGAGAGATGCTCATTGAACTGAATATGCTGTTTTTAAGATAAAGAACTTTTTGGTGGTTTTAATCATTTATTTGCCTTTCTAGAGAATGTATCCACTTAATATATTTATAGGGGTGATCTATGTTTCAGATTTATAAAGTTTCTGAATATATATTTTTAACTATACACATAAAAATTAAATTTAGAGAAAAGAGTCTCAAAATTCACTCTTCTGTAAAGCTAACATATACACTCTGCTTCTACATGGCTTCTTTTATGGGCTTGGAGTAATTAAGCAGACATAATATAACACATAAAGGAATTTATTAGGCTTTTATTAAGGCTTGATAATTTGAGTTTCAGATTTTAAATCTCAAAGGGCTCATAATTGTTGTCATTTTCTACTAAAAGCTGCATTTAGAAAGAAGTTAAACTGTGGTGCAAAGGAAAGGCACGTTTCAATGGAAAATTCAAAATGCCGTTTTCATTAATTCAGCACTTGAATGCAAGTGCCTATTGTGCCTAGTGGGAGGCTTTTAATAAGTCATACAGATGCTGCTTACATGAGTTAATTTATGCCGATATTTTCTTGAAGCTGTGTTAGTTGCAGGAAGTAGAGGTTTGAGGTTGAGATATGTCCTGGTAGAGAGGGAAGACATTGTTTCAAACTCCAGAAAGGTGAGTGAATTCTAATTTGCCAAGCCAATTTAAGTCTTAGAAGTAAGGTTTTTAGTTTCACTATTGACTCAAGAAATCACTGGGACCATTCCAGGTCTCTGCAGGATGAATTGTGGAATTGTTTGCAACATTGAACTGCCATCTGATTAAACATCTTCTCTCCTTGTTAACTCCTAATTCCCCATAAAATAATCTAGTTGGGGTCATGGAAATCTTCCCCAACAAAGGCAATACTTTAAAATTTAAGAAACCTAGAACTGGAAGCTGAACCTCTGATGGAAAACAGGTAACTCGGGCATTGAACTGTGAGGCCCATTCCACAGTTTTGCCCAGAACCAGCTCTGGCTTTGAGATTTGAGTTCGTAGAATTCCAGTTAACTGAAATTTGCTCTAGGATTGAAAATAAAAACAAAAGCCACCTCACTCAATCAGGCTCAGCATCACGTATGTAACTTCCCTGATGCTTGTTATCTTTGAAGGACCTAGAAAAAGCCTGGCCTAGCTGGGCATAGTAGCTGATGCCTATACTCCTAGCTACTCAGGAGGCTGAGGTGGGAGGATCACTGGAGCCCAGGAGTTTGAGATCAGCCTGGGTAACATAGCAAGACCTTGTCTCCAAAAAAAAGGTTTTTTTTAATTAGTTGGGTGTGGTGGTGTGTCCAGAATTGGTGGGTTCTTGGTCTCACTGACTTCAAGAATGTAAGCCACGGACCCTCGCAGTGAGTGTTACAGTTCTTAAAGATGATGTGTCCGGAGTTTGTTAAGGTTCTTAAAGATGATGTGTCCGGAGTTTGTGCCTTCAGACGTTCAAATGTGTCTGGAGATTCTTCCTTCTGGTGGGTTCATGGCCTTGCTGTCAGGAGTGAAGTTGCAAACCTTCCTGGTGAGTGTTACAGCTCATAAAGGCAGCGTGGACTCAAAGAGTGAGCAGCAGCAAGTTATTGCAAAGAGCAAAAGAACAAAGCTTCCACAGTGTGGAAGAGAACCGGAGCAGGTTGCTGCTGGTTGGCTTGGGCAGCCTGCTTTTATTCCCTTATCTGGCCCCACCCACATCCTGCTGATTGGTCCATTTTACAGAGTGCTGATTGGTGCATTTACAATCCTTGAGTTAGACACAGAGTCACAGAGTGCTAGTTAGCTAGATACAGAGTTAGCTAGATACAGAGTACCAGTTGGTGTATTCACAAACTTTGAGCTAGACACAGAGTGCTGATTGGTGTGTTTACAAACCCTGAGCTAGACACAGAGTGCTGATTGGTGCATTTACAATCCTTGAGCTAGACACAGAGTCACAGAGTGCCAGTCTTCCAAGTCTCCACTAGGGTAGCTAGATACAGAGTACCAATTGGTGTATTCACAAACCCTGAGCTAGACACAGAGTGCTAACTGATGCACATACAATCCTCTGGCTAGATATAAAAGTTCTCCAAGTCCCCATCCGGTTCAGGAGCCCAGCTGGCTTCACCCAGTGGATCCTGCACCTGGGCTGCAGGCGGAGCGCCTGCTCTCCTCAGCCCTTGGGCTGTTGATGGGACCAGGGGCCACGGAGCAGGGGCTGGCGCACGTCCCAGAGGCTCAGGCCCTGCGGGAGCCCACGCAGGGCGAGGAGCTCAGACATGGCGGGCTGCAGGTCCCAAGCCCTGCCCAGGCAGCTAAGGCCCAGTGAGAATTTGAGTGCGGCGCCCGCGGGCACTGCTGGGGGACCCGGTGCGACCTCCGCATCTGCTGGCCCGGGTGCTGAGCCCCTCACTGCCTGGGCTGGCGGTGCCTGCGGGCAGCTCCGTGTGCGGGGCCCGCGGAGCCCGCACACCGCCCCGAACTCGCACTGGCCCGCCAGCGCCACCCACAGCCCCAGTTCCCGCCCGCGCCTCTCCCTCCACACCTCCCTGCAAGCCGAGGGAGGTGGCTCTGGCCTCAGAGGCCAAGGAGACGCTGAGAGTGAGGGCTGCTAGCACATTGTCACCTCTCAGTGGCATGTGTCTGTAGTCCCAGCTGCTCAGGAGGCTGAGGTAGGAGGATTGCTTGAGCCCAGGAGTTTGAGGCTGTAGTGTGCAATGATCACACCTACGTATAGCCACTGCACTCCAGCCTGGGCAGCATAGCAAGAACTCATCTTGATGGAAGAAAGGAAGCAAGGAAAGGACAAGAGGGAAAGAGGGAGGGAGGAAGAGAGAGAGGGCCTGGTTTGAATAGCTTAACTAATGCCACAGCTGAACCCTTCTATGGTAATCACAGTGAGGCCACCTGGGACAGAACAATATTAGGAATCAACTCCCTACACAAAACTCTGCCTTTAAATTTATGCCTGTTGTATAACACTAGCAAATGCCCGTTTTGCCTCCTCCTCACCCCTAGTACAATCTTGCCTTGTGCAAAAGTCACTTCTCTTGAGATTACTGCAGATGTGGTAGTTGTTCCTGAGTTCTCATTCAGGAGCCACCTTCCTAGGGTCGGTTTTATAACCTCCTCCACTTCACTCTCTCAGTGATGCGGAGGCCTCCCATACATCACCAGCTTCTTTAGACTGGATCCTGACCTGTTAATCTTCACAGTAACCCAAAACAAATACCCGCTTGGGGCCAGCGGCGGAACCCACTGTGGTCTGGGAATACAGTAGCCTTTAGTGTCTTGATTTCAAGTCACCATCTTTTTCACTTTCCTCATCTGTTTCTTTTTCATCCTGGTCATGTTCCCTCTCCCTCAAAAGTTCTTTAACCGATCATCCAAAATCCTTACTCTGTGGAGGCCTCTAAACCACAGGCATTTGTCAGATGAAAATCACAAAAAGGCATGTGGTGTTGAGTCATAATCTTAAACTTTGTACTCTTGAAATAATGCCGTTATTTGGCCGGGCACAGTGGCTCACACCTGTAATCCCAGCACTCCGGGAGGCCGAGACGGGTGGATCACCTGAGGTCAGGAGTTTGAGACCAGCCTGGTGAACATGGCAAAACCCCTTCTTTACTAAAAATACCAAAATCAGCCAGGCACGGTGGTGCATCCTGTAGTCTCCACTACTTGGGAGGCTGAGGCAGGAGAATTGCTTGAACCCGGGTGACGGAGGCTGCAGTGAGCCAACATCACACCATTGCACTCCAGCCTGGGCAAGAAGAGCGAAATTCTATCTCAAAAACAAAAAGAAAAACAAAACAAAAAAAAAAGAAAAGAAAAAGAAATAATGTGTTTCTTTTAGTTATTAATTAGGCTCCCTGTCCCTAGCATTGCCCCTCTACCTAGCCCCAGAATGACCTATTCCAGTGCTCCTAATTGTTGGTCTACTAAATGCCGGTCCAGGATGACATTTTCACCAAACTGCAGAAGAGATAAGAAAAACAAAGACAGTACAACTTATAGCTTAAATTGATTATTTAAAAGATTTAAAATGTCTTCCTATTTTGCAATGATTGTGATCACAGATTTGAAATTTTAAGAAATTATCTACCTGCTTGTTGAATGAAAAGTACACAACCTTATAAACAAGCTGGATTTCTAAAAAAAATTTCGACTCATTTTACTAGCATTTAGAATCTCAAAAACTGGGACCTAGATTTAGCCAGAACCCAGAAAACTGGGACCTAGGATCTAGCCAGAACCCAGATTTAACCTCACTGCCATGCCTCATACCCTATAGCAGCCATTGTAACCTACAAAAGCAAGTCCAGATGCTTCAACCATAACACACACAGACCCGGGCTGGCCCTTTACCACTATCCATCATTGTCTCCCAGCATTCCCTTTCGTGGAACTAAATTGGCTTGATGCCATTTATGCGTAATATTGCTAGCCAGGTAAAATCCATCCATGATGGTCAAGGGTACACTTAGAAGCTTACATTTATAAACACAGACTCAAAATTCTCAGCATCAAAGATGAGGTCAGAATGCCCCCTCATCTTCCCGGACTACTTTCTGCCTGAAACAGCCGTCCCACCTTTATAAACTAGATCCACTTTACTCATCCTCCTTGAAGCTTGACTTGACCAGCTTTGCGCCAGCCTTTAAGCCACCATTATAGCTTGCCTCTTCAACAACAGCATGTACACATAATATTGGAAAGAATCTTTTTAAAAGAATGTCTTTCCTATCACTAAGCTGTAAAGCTCCACCAGAGGAATCCAATTCATCTTCATGGTATAGCACACACTATATCTCTTTAAATTTATATCTCTTTAAATTGAACTGAACAAATAGACAGCTAAGATGTGGCTAATCAATGTGAATGCAAAAACCCTCTCTTTCCTCCTTCCCTAAGTGTCTCTTCAAAGGAATAAACTTCCTTCCTGGCTAAAACCTTGTGGCAAAGTAACTGACCACAGCTTTGACAGCAACAAAGATGACATCTTCACATCCACTTCCTTAGCCCTTTCCTTCCACTTTCTGTTTCAGAAAAGGAAGGACCATTTTGTTGTTATTGAAATGACTATGCTATTCTAAGAATTTCTGACTGATTACTCCAACTCCTGCCATCAGCTTCTTCTTTACGGCCCAACTCTCCTAAAATGTGATGCTGAATTTGTTGTGTTGTACAGTAAAAATAATATTGTTATTGTGAATTCTAAGGTCAAAATATAAAGAGTCAGAAAAATAGCTGATAGCTAACGGATTCTTTTTATTTACTCCGAACAGTTCTAAAAGGATATAACAAATATGTTAATAGCCTCTTTTTACATTTGGGAGTTTTTACATTTGGGATAATTATTAAACATCTTTATAATTATCCATCTCCTTCATTTTGCTTTACAGAGAAGGAAATATTGAATTTAAATGCTCTGATTTGAGAGCTCGTAGAAGAAACAACATTAGTAAATTACTGTGTTGACGTATAGTTCTCATTTTCATAGTATTTTGCGTTTCATTCAACCAAAGGCATTTCTTTAGCACTGACCATGTCATGTGGAAGCTGCTGAGGACAGCGGATGAGTAGGACACTTCTCGCTGCCCAAGTCAAGGAGGCTACTAGGAGAGTCTGTAGTCTGTGATGACAGCATAGTGTGTGGCGTGCTATGAGTGTGCTGACTTAAAAGAGAGAGCTTTACTCACCTGTGCAGGAGTCCACTGAGGGGAAGTTTCACAGAGGAAGCAACACTTGAACTTAAAGCCTAGTTCTGTGATTAGGAGGTGATTCTGGAAGTAGACTGCCTGGATTCATATCCTGGCTCTTCCACTGACTACCTGTGTGACCTTCGGAAAGTAACCATTCTGTGCTGTAGGTCCCGAATCATCAGATGGGGAATAAAATAGTGTTTACCTCATAGAGCTGCTGTGAGCATTACACATGTTACATGGTACAAGTACTCGGAACAGAGCCACGTACAGAAGTAGCATTCATATTATTAGGAATTGACCTGATGAGTAAATTGGGAAGAAACAGGGGGTAGTCGCAGGGGTACAGATGTGTGAGAGAGCCTGCCATGTGCAGATAACTTCACATAGTTTTTCACTATTGCCAGAAAATGATGTATGACGTGAAAGAGTGCAGAGAGGTGGGAACTGTGAAAGCAGACTTTATTCTGTAGGTAATGAGGGACCGTTAAAATGTTTCAGGTGATTAGATTTGGACTTTGTAAAGAAAATTCCCCTTCCAGTTTTAAGGCTGGAAGAGGGAAAGGTAGGGTGAGATTGAGGATAGCATGAAGTAGATCATACATAACATACCAGGCACGAAATGGTGTAGACCTGCAGGAGTGACGGAGGAAAAGATGCTACAGCTTCTCCTGCAGCAGCTTCATTAAAGGCTAATTGCTTTAATAACTTCTTGATAGCCCAGGTCCTTTGACACGCTAGCCATCAACCAAATCCAATCTCCTCATCTGGAATTTCACTATTGAAAAAACTTAAGTGGACAAAGGTTTAGCTTTCAATAGACTAATCAAAGAGAGCATAGTAGAACATTTTGATTGAAAAGGAAAATGTTTTACCTACTAAAAAATATTTGGATTTTTAAATTTGGGATTAAAAAAAAAACAGAGAGATAATCAAGTAGCTGTGATGCAGAAGCTGCTAATCTCTTTGTACCCCACTGTGACTGTCTGTCTCATGAGATGATGTTCCTATTCATATCCGCATCAGTGCTGGTCTCTTAGGGGGGCAAGTGTGAAAGTAGAAAGAAAACAACCCGTGGAGACAGAACACCCAGACTGACATCTGGTTCCACCACATACCAGCTGGGTGACCTTGAGTATGTCACTTAACCTCTGGGAGCCTCAGTTTCCTTATCTGTGTCCTAGAGATAATGATACTTCAAATAGTTGTCATGAGGAACAAATGAGATAATGTAGGTGAAAGCAATGTGATATGAGAAAAGCAAAACAGGCACTGTGGCTTGCCAAGCTGTACATCGATTATGGGCTACGGTTAGCTTATGGCATATCCTGTAGTTCTAACAAATGTGCGCTTAGTTTCAGTGGTGTTTTTGAGCCCGCGAGAAAGTTTGAGTAGTAGTGCCATCAGATTTTAAGTTTAGAGTTGCTTTTCTAAAATATTTCTGCCAAAGGTACTGTCAAAGCTGACAAGTGACTGACTTAATCATTTCTAATTAATGTGCCACCAAAAGTAACCATGACTGATTCATATGAACTATGGCAGGACTGTTTTATAAATATTAGAAAACATTTAATGAGCCTGGAACCAAAGATGGCAATTAGTTTATAATAGATATGAAAACCCTATCCAACAATAGCCACTTAACTTTAAATCATTTAGCCCATATCACCAGAATTATTCTTTTAGGACCCACCATGGTCAAGAATACACACTCTGTCGTTCACATCAAATTGATGGAAACTCCAAGATTCTCAGTATTCTATTCTTTGACCTTCCTTTGACACATTAAGAATGCCCACTCTCAGATGGCTACTGCAAAGCTTATAAACTGATTAAGTGACCAAAATCTTAAGTGTATTATTAATGGATGACCATGTAACAGTACGTTGTCTAACACATTCTTCACCAGTGAAATAAATCGGGAGATTCCATTTTATTTAATAAATTAAATTCATGGCTTCATAAGCCTTACTCAAGGAGACACAAGGCCCTGCCAGCTGATGTCATAATCTATGTCTGAGCTTCTAAGGCCCTCTGTCATCTCATTCCACAGATGTCTTCAGAAGCCCTTGAAACTATTGCAAGCTGATAAGTAGATGTGCACACCCAAGAAAGTATACTAAATTATAAACAGCTTTGCAGAACTGGCAAAGCATTATTGTTGTGCAGTAAACCTGAGGAATGGTGAAGTTATGTTCCAAGCTGCATTTGAGATATCCTGCATGTAGCCAAAGACTGCAGTTGACCATTGGAAGCATGCTGACCAATGGCTTGAGCATAAAAGCAGAAAATGCAATTAAGTAGATCAAGATAATCAAGTTGAAATCAATGTAAATCAAGTCAACCCTTCTTTCTGAGGGCAGTTGAGAACCTCAAACACCATTGTGCCCAGTCTTCTCCTCCTCCTCCTCCTGAGAACCAGATCCAACGCAGATAACATCCAGGTGCTCCATCTGTTTCATCAGTGTTGCTCAGGAAGGGCATTTGAGATTCAGTCAAGATGGGATCATTTTCAGGGTCCTAAAATGTCAAGCAGCCTAGAAAGACAACTCATTTGAGCAGATGCTGTACAGGTAACATATGGAAGCTACAGAGAGATTAATTTTGATTCACTAGTGGGAAGACCCTTTAATATTTAACTGACACAGCTACACATGAGAAAAATTTCTTTTTTGTATAATTGCACATTTCCTTGGACTCAAAGCTATTGTCTTACAAATCAGAAAGTAATACACCACAATTGGGAAAAGTGGAAGGGTAATTTCAAAATAAAATCATACCATCTGTTTCTAAGGGCTAAAGGGAATATTCTAAAAATCAGTGTAGTTTCAAAGAGCTATAAAAACAATTTGTAATGTACTGTCATACCCATAGCCCACATAAATATCAGGCTTTTACCAGTTTTCTTTTAGGTAATGTATTTGCTAACCAACAGAGCTTTGATCAGCAGAGCTTTGATATTTTTCTATATCTTTGTCTTACTTTTAATTCCCATCTATCTCAGTTTCTGTCTCTCCCTCATATACCCTTTCTCCTCTCCTCTTCTTTATAAATATCCTCCTTCACCAAAACATAAATATGTAAGTGTATTCTTTTCTGACCAAGACAGGAGCTAATTTAATGTAGATACACTTCCTGGGCTGCAAGACGAAGTTCCAGATTGGTCCAAGACTTGTGAGAAATTCATGTGAGGGGGAAAGGAGAGATTATTTATGTGGAGAAAGTGGGAACCTACATAGGAAGATTTTTATCCAGATGAAAGAAATACAGGCAGAAGCAAACTAAAATGGTCTACAAATTGGTCATTAAAAAAAATACAACTGGAATATTTTACAAAGTCTGCCCCATGGTGATAAATACAGATGAGCAGATATTACAAATGCCATGCACCTGTGTCCCCACCAAAAACCTGTGTGATTTAAAAAGTGATGATAATTTGGCGTAACCCTTGGTGAGTTCATCTGTTTTCTGACAAGATGAAAAAGTGATAGAAAAGTCATCAGATCTCTGACTGGCGCAATGGCTCATGCTTGTAATCCCAGCACTTTGGGAGGCTGAGGCAAGCGGATCACTTGAGGCCAGGAGTTCAGGACAAGCCTGGCCAACATGGCGAAACCCTGTCTCTACCAAAACATACAAAAATTAGCCAGGCTTAGTGGTGCACACCTGTAATCCCAGCTACTTGGGAGGCTGAGGCAGGGGAATCGCTTGAACCCGGGAGGCAGAGGTTGCAGTGAGCTGAGATTGCACCACTACACCCCAGCCTTGGGTGACGAGCAAGACTCTGTCTCAGAAAAAAAGTCATCAAATTTCTGATGAATGTAGATATATTCGTCTGTTCTCGTGCTGCTGATAAAGACATTCCCAAGACCAGGTAATTTATAAAGGAAAGAGGTTTAATTGACTTACAATTCCACATGGCTGGGGAGGCCTCATAATCATGGCGGAAGGTAAGAAGGAGCAAAGTCACATCTGGCATGGTAGCAGGCAAGAGAGGGTTTGCAGAAGAACTCCCCTTTGTAAAGCTGTCAGATCTCGTGAGACTTACTCTCTCACCAGAACAGCATGGGAAAGACCCGCCCCCATGATTCAGTTACCTCCCACTGGGTCCCTCCCATGACGTGGGAATTATGGGAGCTACAATTCAAGATGAGATTTGGGCGGGGACACAGCCAAACCATATGAATAGACAAATTCGTACCTATCACTGAGAGAAGCAAAGCAATAATGAAGACAGCTAATGTTCTGTGGACCACACAAGTGAAGTTTAATGTCTGCTGTCTCCAGCCTTGTCTGATAAAATGCTGGAAGCATGCTACCTGAGATGCCACCCCTGAGATGGTCACCAGGACCATATTTTACTGTCTGCAGAGGCACCGGTGGGATAAATCACCTCCAGTAATACAGGGGTTAGGAAGAAAAATAACAAAAGTAGTTTTATTAGTTTTCTTATTTCAAATACATTATCCACTTACGAGTTTTGTTTGTTTGCTTGTTTGTTTTTGAGACGGAGTCTCACTCTGTCCCCCAGGCTGGAGTGCCATGGCGTGATCTTGGCTCACTACAACCTCCACCCCCCAGGTTCAAGAAATTCTCCTGCCTCAGCCTCCCGAGTAGCTGGGATTACAGGCATCTGCCACTGCACCTGGCTAATCTTTGTATTTTTAGTAGAGATAGGGTTTCACCATGTTGACCAAGCTGGTCTTGAACTCCTGACCTCGTGATCCACCACTTTGGCCACCCAAAGTGCTGGGATTACAGGTGTGAGCCACCGCGCCCGACCCTACTTACGGGTTTTTAAAGGTTTTCTTTCTTACTGAGTTTGGCATTAAAAAAGCCATGACACTATTTCTAAAATGTTTCTGATGCAATGAATTTTTTTTACTGATATTTTCGTGTTGAAGGTAGGGAAAGCTTTGTGTAATTTACAGAGGCTGAGGAAGACAATAAGTACCCTAACCTCCCCAGACAGTTTCCACTGCTTTTAGTTGACACTGTTAGGCTATTTAGAAGACTTATCAATGATAATCTGTTTACAGCCCTGTCATTAATCAGCAGTATTTTTAAATTATCTTAATACTAAATAAAAAGTTGAAGTAATATTGTCACCATCACCATGCAGGGAACAATAGCTCTGATCACCTAATTACCCACTTTTATTAGTAAGATATTTTTAAATGGCTTTGATTTGATTGTTTAAAAAATACCTACTATATAGAAAATCTGAAAAGTAAAGAGAAGAAAAAAGAAAAAAATAATCACTATAGTCCAGCACCCAGGTTTCACCATTACGATCAGTTTGGAGTATTTGCTTCCTTTAGACCTTGGGTATTTATTTTATTTTACAATGCTGTCATTATACTGCATACAAGTTACTTCTAAAAATCATATTATGAGTGCTATTTTGTGTCATTGAAGTTCTCAGAAACCTTTCCTGTAATGGCTACATAATACTTTGCCATTGAATGGATACATCACTTTATTAACTATTCCACTATTGTTGAACATTCAGGTTGTCTCCAATATTTTATTAGAATAAATTACTTCATAATAAATCCCTCATACTATAGATGTATTCCTAGAAGCACAATTAATAGGTTAAAGGGCCCAGGTACTATTAGGTTAAAGGAGTTTTGGTAGAAACTGCCAAATTGCTTTCTAGAAAAGCTGTCCACACTCTCACCCCAGGGCCTTCAGTTCCAATGATTAATCTTTTTTTGTTATTGGTGAAGGATTTGTATAATGTGCCATTGTATTTATTTTGCTTATATTTCATCCAGACTTTTGTTTTGCATCTATGTTCAGAAGTAAGAATCCTGTGTAGCAATGGATCTGAACATTTTGTGGGCTGTGACTCGTTCGAGAATCTCATGGAAACCGTGAACCTTCCTCTCAGAAAAATGAACATACTGATACATATGCAGACTTTCACATATTTTAAGGGGACATGAACAGTCCTCTCCCTAAGGCCAGTCAATATTTTGTTGCTCACCTGATACGAAGTGCTTTATATGGGGGTTACTTCATTGAACCCTCACAATCGGGAGTATCAGAGGAAAGTGACTAGGTCAAAGTGGCATCACTACGAAATGGTCAAGCTGGGACTAACCCTCCAGAGCCTCCTCTCTTCGTGATGTTCATACCCCAAGGCAAAGGATCCCATTTTATTATTCCCCTTCCATGCACTGTGGTCAGGGTTTTCCAGTCATAGTCATGTTGCCTTCCTAAAATCTAGTGGGATCATTTGCTGTATTTTTTCCTGTGCTCTGGATCTCTTTCTGTAGCATGGAGATTGCGTTTCTTGAAAGTTTGAAAGCTTTCTTGGCTGGGCGAGGTGGCTCACACCTGTAATCCCAACACTTAGGGAGGTCGAGGCAGGCAGATCGCTTGAGCCCAGGAGTTCGAAAACAGCTTGGGCAAAGCAACATAGAGAAACTTCTTCTCTACAAAAAAAAAGATTTTAAAATTAGCCAGGCATGGTGGTATGCACCTATAGTCCCAGCTACTCAGAAGGCTGAGAGGGGAGGATCGCTTGAGCCCAGGATTTGAGGCTGCAGTGAGCTAGGATCATGCCACTGCACTCCAGCCTGGTGACACAGCAAGACCCTGTCTCTAAAAAAAATTAAAAATAAAAATTAAAGCTTTCTTCCCCAGAGTCTTTTAGCAGGAAATTATTTAACGACATTTTCAGTTGTTTGTGTGTACATTGGCTTCCTTTTTTTAAAATTTTTGAATCAATTTTTATAATTCTTTTCTCCAATAACTACCCATTTCATTTATATTCTTTTTCACATTTATTAGCATAGAGTTGTATATAATATTCTCCTGGTTCTCAGCATTTCCTTTTCATTCCTCATGTTGTCTTTTATCTTTTTTTTCTTTTCTTGATTGGCTTTGCCAGTGTTTTATCTGCTTCAGTATTAATTTTTTGTAAATTTCGTTTTGGTTTTGTGACGTTTTTCCTCCTTCACCTCCCCGCAACACCCTCCTTTCCTCCTCCATCCCCCCACTCCCAAAAATACTCTTGGATGAGTAAATGTGCCTATTTTTCTATTTGCTATTTTCTATGTTTGTAATATTTTATGTTACTTCTTCATTTCTTAGGGTGTGGATGTCGTTGGAGTTGTTCTTATTTTTCTAAATGCCAAAGTTGAATATTGTGTCTGTCTGTTTTTTAATTCTTCCGTGCATAATGTTCTGATCTTTTCTATTTTTCAGTCGACTTATTTGGACTTTAATTCAGTGCTTATTTAGGAAAGTGTTTTAAATTTTCATAGGTGCTATTTTTGTAAGTTAATCATTAAGTTTTGGATAGTAGAATCCTAGGTTCATTTGTTCAAGAAATTTGACCATTATAGAGAGAAATGAACATGCATTGACACCCATTGATGAGAAGAGAAGCTTCACAGTCCACATTTTCTATTTTATTTAGATCAAAAACTACTTACTGATTACCTACTGTGCTCGAGGACCTGTGCTAGGTAGTGGGACTATAACTGAAAGGCAGAAGTAGTTTCCTTTCTCATGGAAATTTTGGCCTACCAGAGAATACAGACAAATACACAAACAATTACAGAAACTGCAGGAAAATCAACTGAAAAACTAATAAGACCACTGAGTTTGAGCTAACTGGCAAGATACCATCAAAAATAAAAGTAAGGTCAGACGCAATGACTCACACCTATCATCCCAACACTTTGGGAGGCTGAGGCAGGAGGAATCCTTGAGGGCAGGAGTTCGAGTCCAGCCTGGGGCAACATAGTGAGACCCCGTCTCTATGAGAAATATTTAAAAATTAGCAAGGTGTGGTGGCACGGAACTGTAGTTCCAGCTTCGGAAGGCTGAGGCAGGAGAATTGCTTCAGCTCAGGAGTTTGAGGCAGCAGTAAACTGTGATTGCACACACCACTGCACCCCAGTCTGAGTGACAGGAAAAAAAAGAGATCCTGTCTCAGTTAAAAAAAGAAAGAAAGAAAAAATTAACAGAAAGGGACAAATTAAACAAACACAATAGAAAAAGATCTCATTCACTGAAGGAACTAAGCAAATATACCTGGAAATAAATCTAACAAAAAATACATGTTGTAAGACCTTTATGATGAAAAGGGATATTTTTCTGAAGACTATAACAGATCATGTATTCTTGTGTAGGACAGTGTAACATGATGATGATATATCAACTGTCCCTGTATTATTCAATAGAGTCAGCATAATCTTAGTCAAAAGTCCAACAGGGTTTTTGATAAATTTTAGTACAAATTAGTAAAAAACTTACATATAATGATTGATGATAAACAAAGTTTAAATAAGGAAAAATAGTCTCAATAATTATATTTCAGTTATTATAACTCAACAGAAAAATGGACAAAGAGATTCAATAAACATAGGAAAAGAGTTCCCTCTCAATAGCAATTAAGAAAACAAAAACTACAACAAAAACACTTAAAAAATGTTATATACAGTATTGTTGGGTGTAGGTAAGGAAACCCTCATAAACTATGTGGAGAGAGGCTGTGGTGACAGTGCTAAATGATGCCAAGAAAAAAAGACACATTGATAAGGCCATTTTGGAGGGCAATTTAGCTATATATATATATATATATATATATATATATATATATATATATGAAAATCAAAAGTGTAACTATTCTTCCTTCAACCTAGTAATTCCACTTCTAGAAAAATGCTCACCCCTGTATCCAAAGAGATATGTGTTATTGTTGGTAATAGCTAAAAATTGGAAACAAGCCAAATGTCTATTAATAGGAAAGTGGTTAAATAAATTATGGCATCTTCATTATATGGCCTCCTGTGCACTCATTTGAAAAATAAAGTCGGGCTTTATGTGGCAATATAAGGCGTTGGGCTTTCTCCTGAGAGCAGTGGGGAACCATTGTAGGGTTTTAAGTGGAGGGACGACATGACCAGACTTGAGGTTTTAAAATATCTCTCTGGATGGATTATGGATTATGAGAAATGGATCAGAGAGACATAAAATAGAGTCAAGAATCCCATTAGGAGGCTATTAATCCAACTGGGCATTAATGGTGGCTTCAAGGTATCACAGAGCTGAAACTGCAGTTACACAGCCAAAAGATACTTAGGTATGGCAATACATTGTGGTATTTTATTTTGACGTATTTTGGGCAGCTTCGACTTGCAAAGCACTTACCTAGACAGGGATGATAAAATAGGTTTTCTGACTATAAAATCTGTTTACTAAATTGGTTAGAATTACAAGTCTATTCGTTTTATTAAATTTGCTTTCCAAATAAAGCTGCTCACCCCTCTTTGTTGAAACAACAAAGCTCATCTGGGTGACCATGCCTCTTTTTTTTGCCTTGACTCTCAGGAAGCTCAGAGACAAATTTAGCACTCAATATAGTGACCTAAACTTAGGTTTAGATTATAATTAGCTTCTACTTTTCTTCCACAGATTTAGTCTTTTATTTTTAGTTTCAAAGGCTGCATGGTTATGTGTGTCATTTATTGTACACTGACTTCTCCATTTTTAAAAACCAGACAGGTTTAAAATTACTAATAAATAAATGAATGTTAAAGTTACCATCTTAGCTGCATAGTCTCTTTGATCCCTTGGTGACTTGAAAGGTGTCATTTGACTTTTATCTCCTAAAGTTGTGAATTTTTCATATTGGTTTAGCAAAAGTCTTCTAATAAAGAAGGGACCATTTTAACTTCACAGCAGGCTTCATGGTAGTAATCTGCTCCCCAAGATTAATTAAGCATTTGTAACATTACTTTATAACTATCACTTTTCTGTAAAATTGAAGAGGTTGCGTAGCATGGTAGTTTAGAGCTTGGCCTTTGGAGCCAGACTCCAGAGTTTGAATGTGGGCTGTGCCCGTCACCTACCAGCTGTGGGACTGTGGGCAAGAGGCTTAATGCCTCCGGGTCTCAGGCTCCTCATGAAGAGATCTCTACTGCATGGGGTGTTTTGAGTATTGAACTGGCTGATATTTGTAAATTGCTTACCATAGTTATTTGTTAAGTGATAAAATGGAATGGAGACTTTTTTCCTAGCGTACATCCTTAGGTGGAACAGATGTTAATGACTTCATTTAAGACGATGTGATAAGAGGAGCATTAAAGGTTTAACCCTTGATTCTTATTTTTGTATGCATGTAAGTACAGTTCTAAAAGAAATCATTTTTCTATACATTAATTAATTTAAAATCATAGATTGTTTATGGTGTTTAATGCTGATGAATTTGGTGTTACTGTTGCAAGACCAAACAGTGAGTCACAAAGAAGTGAACACAGACTGGCATTTAAAACAATGCACAGGCAAGACAAGTGAGTCGCTAAATATGTAACTCATCTCCTCAATGGTGAAATTTTAGATCTGCTTGGTTTCTTTTGTAAATTATACTCTAAAGGAGACAAAAATGTTGCTTTGAATTTATTTGTGTAGCAAGCCGCCTGCACATGAAGGATAGTACATGTGTGCTAGAATGTGAAATCTCATAAAGCACAAGGCAGCTTAGGCAAAGGGTCTTCCTGTCCCGTAGTCTGAGAATGTCTTCGTGGGATGGATGCTGGTTTTTAAAAAGCAATCCTCACAGCCCCCTAACTATTAGATAAGAATTATGATTTTTAAAATCCACAACTCTACTATTCATTTGAATTATTTACATAAGCAAGGCCTCTCCTTCTTAAATTGGAATCATACTGAAATATGCTTTTTGAGGCTTTTGGGTATTCTCAGTTAATTTAAATAGACTTGAGTAGAATGAAAATTGATCGAATATTGTATTATTTTTAAAGTATCTTGCTTTTCTCTTGAGAGATTTTTTCCCCTCCACTTTAATACATTGGCTCATTTCCATTTTTATGCTATTTCTTAGATATCACGATAATTATTGTTTTGATAAATTCCTACTCCCCATCCCCCCTTACACATACACACTTAATTTTGTTAGAGAATGTATCTGTTATCAAATACAGTAAGAACTACTTCTGCATTGTAATGATTATGAATTTTTCAGAGATTTGATTTAACTGCCTAATTATGTTTAGAAGCTTCAATTTATGTGGTTTTTTTTCAGTGTCCTCTCATTAACTACTAAAAATGAATACATTAGGAAAGTAGGTGTTTTCAACAAAGCCAGAACATTTGATTTATAAAACCAAAGCTTGATTTAAAGAGTATGATATGTCTTCAACCTGGTTGGGTATTATTTAAACTTTTCCTCTGATCTTTTTTTTTTTTTTTCTGTAGCAAAAAGATATATTATCTCCAAAATGGCTAATGGATCTATCCAAACATTGGTTTTATAAGGAAACTGAAGAATCATTATTTACGAATATATTTGACAATTTTCCAAAAAGATAATGAGAGCAGACATGTGGTGTAAATAGTATGTTTTTGATAAAAATGTTCTCTTAGCCTAGCAACTAAATCAGAATGTTGAACAAACAAAATGAGAAGTAAAATTTTAAAATGCATTCTGTAGTATTTTAGTTAATAATTTTATATATGCTTCTTTAAGCTTTTCCCACTTTATAGATGTCAAAACTAAACAGCTTGTCCAAACAAAAGTCAGAATCTCACTTGAACCCAACCTATTTTATCACCCACTGATACTTTCTCTAGTCTATCAACTATGTAATGAAATATGTCATGAAATATTATTATTAAAGGCTAATTCTAGCTAATGTTGCAAGCATAAGGCAGAGAAGATGATGAGAGATGAAGATTTAAGGGACAATCATACAGTATCCAAGTTGAAAAAGCCATATAATGGGGAAAGAATAAGATGATAGAGAAAAGGAAACAGTCAAGAAATTAACATTTCTGATCGTCGTTCTAAGCTATATGACAGGGGTTACATGTTTAGGGATCTTTTATAATATAAAATTCCTGTACAAAGCCAGTACCTGTATTTTCTTTGTAAATCCATTACCATTTATATTGTAATTCTAATGATATTGGAGAAAATATGAATTATGAGTATGCTGTTAATATGATGTGCCCTGTGTAATTTTGAACTCAAATAGTGAAGAGGAAGCCATGTTTATTTAAAATGTGGGAGCATCGTTTTTCTTAACATTTGTTTTTAGTGTTAATTTTATCTTGCATGTAAGACCTTACTTGGAAAAAGGAGACGATCACATGGTGAAAGATGATCTTGTTAAAAGTCATTGCAGAATGGGTTAATTTGATTGAAAATGATAACTTATTCTCTTGTGCCATCATGGACCTTTCTAGTTATAATGGTGATATTAACATCCCAGCAACCTACATTCATATAGCAATTTTCAGTTTCCTGAGGGATAGCACCTGCTCTCATTTGTTAAATGAACTGGTTATACTTGCTTCTAAGTGAGGATCCAAGAGGACTTACCTAAGCACAGGAGGGCTTGAAGCTGATCTCCAACCTCTGCAGGTTTCATGGTCTTTCTACAGCACTCTGATAGCTCACAGCAGACTACACAGCTCAGGAAATAATTACAGTCTGCCACAATTTTTCTTAATTTTTAACCGAACAACAAAATTTCAACTCTAAAATTTGATGGACAGTGAGGTTAGTTTGAGAAGTTTAGAAACTCTTATTTTCCATTATCCCTGTTATCTTTTCACCTAGGACACAGCAAGTGACGTGCTCATTGCATGGGAAGAGATTTTCCCACTCCTGGCATGGCACTGCTTTTATGCTGTCACCTCTTTTCAGGGTGAGGAAGGGCCACAATAACTTTGCAAAGAAAATCCCGTATTTTCAAAGAGAGCGAGAGTGTGGGGTGCCTACATGGAGTGGAGGTGGGAGAGAATGAGACCTTAGTAGAAACACTACCTGAAATAGGCATATAAAACAAATTACCCCAAATCAACAACTCATTATCATTACAGGGTTTACTTATTCGTAAATGTTTCCTTCATTTATTAAGGCCTTAAATATTTCCTTCACTTATTTAAGGCCTTAAATAAGTCTAGGGCCTTATTTAACCTCAAGACTAATACTCAACAAAGCCACACACTGATCATGAGGATGCCTATACAGGGGCAAGTAGTTCCTCAAGGGGCATTTATTTCCGTGTATTTTCTAGGAAATGCTATTGGGAGGGTGTATTTTAATAATTAGCATTAAATTTGTTTCATATTTTTGTCTGGTAGCTTTCTCGCAAGCTAAAGAATTTGGAAAGAATTGTGTATTCATTATTTATTTGTACAAAAATCAGAAATAAAGTTTTGAGGACTGAATATTTTAAGCTGTTACTACCTTTCTAAAACAGCATTTTTATTTGCTGCACTAGTCTTTTTCCACATATACTTCAAGTAATAGAACACTATCACTTTGAATTTTAAAATGTTATGCAAAACAAAAAAAAGAGACTGGTCCTGGTGGCTCACACTTGTGATCTCAGCACTTTGGGAGGCTGAGGCAGGCAGATCGCTTGAGTCCAGGAGTTCAGGATCAGCCTGGGCAACATGGCAAAACACTGTCTCTACAAAACAATACAAAAGTTAGCTGGGCGTGGTAGCATGTTCCTGTAGTCCCAGGTACTTGTGGGGCTGAGGTGGGAGGATTGCTCAAGCCCAGGAAGTCAAGGCTTCTGTACACTGAACTCATGCTACTGCACTCCAGCCTGGGTTACAAAGCGAGACCCTGTCTCAAAAAGAAAGAAAAATCACCAGCTTCACCATTTTGAACTATGCGATTCTGGGTAACACCACCTCAACCAAAAGGGTGTTGGTTTCTTGATGTGTAGAATGAGAATAATGTCTACTCACCCTGTAGGGTGTTTGGTGACAAAATAAGGCAAACCATTTCATCACCAGAACAAAAGTAATGGTATGGTAACGCCTGTGTTTGTAGTCATCATGGTGGTTAGTAGAAGAATCAAATTTTCTCCATCTGATGCTCAAACTTTCTTATGAATCCTTCTTACCCACCACCACCTTCATTTAAAACAGTGAGTCTAAGACCTTTCCGTTTCATACCACACCTGCCAGTCCTTGTGATACCGAATAATACGTCAACTGGAACACACCAGCAGGCTTGGTTTAACTCAGCTATTTACAGCTGCTAGTGTTTTCAGAAGCAAGCAGAAGTTAACTGTCTGGTCCCAGTGGTAACTATCTGATCTTTCACTGGTTTCTAGACAGCCTCAGAGGAACACCACCTGAATCAATCAGAAATAACTAGTAAGGAAATTGAATTAACATTTTGAATTTAAAAACTTCTTTCCAGGTACCTTTTTGACTAGGTATGAGTCACCCTTAAGGCTACTAATTTTGCTTCATTAATTTTTATTCATCTTGTATGCTGACTAAACAAGAAACAGCAATTACATCTTTCGAAAGATCTTTTGTAGTTTTATCTTCTGTTTGTGATCTGGTAAGAAAAGAACTGTTTATATCTGAGTTTCATTTTCCCGAAATCTCTGCATTGGTTTGGATGTATCTCTAAATGTTATGTGTTAGAAACTTGTCTTAGTCTTTTTTTTTCTGCTGCTGTAACTGAATACCACAGACTGGGTCATTTATAAAGAAAATTAATTTATTTCTCACAGTTCTAGAGGCCATGAAGTCCAAGTGCCTTGCAGCAGCATCTGGCCAGGCGCTTACTGCTGGCAGAGAGATCATGTGGTGAGAGAGCACAGGAGACAAAGACAGACACAGACAGAAACAATGCATGCATGTGCAAGAGGGTAGGAGTAAGAGAGAGCTGAGAGAGTCACACTCACCTTTATAAAAACTCACTGTCGAGATAGCTAACCAACTCCGGAGATAGCAGCTTTAATCCTTCACAGGGTGGAGCCCTTATGACTGAATCACCTCTTAAAGATTCTACATCTCAACACTCTTACAATGGCACTTAAATTTCAGCATGAGTTTTGGAGGAGACATTTAGATCATACTAAAACTTGATTCCCAGTGGGGTGGTATTGGGTGTTGGAACCTTCAAGAGGTTATCAGGCCATGAAGGCCCCCATGAGTGAATTAATGTTGTTATCATGGGAGTGGTTTCTTATAAAAAGACAAGTTCAACCCACTCTTGCTCTCCTTCCTCTATTGCCTTCTCTTTGCCCTTCTACCTTCTGCCATTGGATGATGCAGCAAGAAGGCCCTCATGAGATGCTGGCACCTTGATCTTTGACTTCCTGGCCTTTAGAACCATGAGAAAATAAATACATTTTCTTTTTCTTCCTTTTTTTTTTTTTTTTTTTTGAGATGGAGTCTCGCTGTGTTGCCCAGACTGGAGTGCAGTGGCGCGATCTCGGCTCCCTGCAAGCTCCACCTCCTGGGTTCACGCCATTCTCCCGCCTCAGCCTCCCGAGTATCTGGGACTACAGGTGCCCGCCACCACACCTGGCTAATTTTTTGTATTTTTAGTAGAGATGAGGTTTCACCGTGTTAGCCAGGATGGTCTCGATCTCCTGACCTCGTCATCCGCCCGCCTTGGCCTCCCAAAGTGCTGGGATTACAGGTACGAGCCACCACGCCTGGCCAAAATAAATACATTTTCTTTATAAATTACCCAGTCTCAGGTATTCCGTTATAGCAGCACAAAACAGACTAAGGCAGAGATCTAATCACAAATCTTACATGTTGGTGTTAAAGATCGTTTTCTGAGTCAGTATTTTGATATCAACAGCTCTGTATTTTATATGTTGTGACCTACTACAAAGCAGAGAACTTTTATATGGCCATTTTGAGAAAATAGTTTAATTATTTCTCTTCCTTCTCTACTGACAAGTGAATGGTAATAATGAAAATTTCTCTCTCATTTGCCGTTTCTTTCTGCTTTACTGTATTGATAGACTACCTGTTATTAATGGTCATTACAGTACCTCTTATTTTCTCTTAAAGAACTTGTTTTATGTTTTCTTCAAGACACGTGATAAGTAGCAAAGAGATGGTCCAGCATTGTTTACTGCAGAAAACAGTGCACTAGGAAGTTTGGCACCTAGGACCTATCTAACTTGTACCGTATCCTGAACCAAGTTACTTAAATTCTCTGTGCTTCTATAAGTTGGCAACAATAAAAGTATATGTGAAAATGAAAAATAAGAAACTAGATGAAATATGGTTATTATAGCTGCCCTTTGTTACGCAGTTGATAACAAAAAATACAGCTATTCTAAGGCCTTCAGAATAAATTACAGAATTAAATTTTTGAGAAAAATACCATTGATTTATTTCAGTTTAGCAATTTTTCAGAAGGTTTCAGTGCTTGACAGTAGAACTGTAAGAATATCACGATTTGTTAAAAGAGCTGGTTCATTCATTTACATTTATTGAGAACCTATAATGAGTCAGGCATTGTTTTAGGCACTAGGGATAAAGTTGCAAATAAACAAAATCTCTACTCCTGGAATTTAGAATCTTGTGAGCGTTCTTCTAGGTTATTTCCCCTAAAATTTAAGGTAACTAATTTTCTCAAATTAAAAGGAGTATTTTACCCTGCTGTAGTGCTATATGTGTGTGTGGTTCTTAAACTTCATGCTGTCCCGTGTACTGTTTAGTAACAGAATTGTTTATTATTATGGTTCTGGTATGTTAATGAAGGGGTACTCATTTGCAAATAACTGTTTAATCTGATTAAAATCTGGCAGCTCTCTTAAAAATAAAGACAGTTAAAATGCATAGTCACTGGCCTGCTGTATTGAATATGCAATTGAAAAACATTAAGAAAGGCATATCCTATTTATCACTTTTAATGAATCTTTCACCCTGGTCCCACTGTAAGCCCTTGATGGTATTCCTGTCATCCCATCCATATGCTCCTAAAAGCATTAACTATTCTTGGCTCTGTGCATGCCTTAGTATAAAATCAAAATCTCTAGGTTTTGATCACATATAAGCAAGCTTAAAAAAATCATTATCATTACCATATCCTCATTAAGATGATGGGGCCCTGACCATCTCTTCATGTTTGCCTTGCAATCTAAAATTCATGTATGCAAAGGGAATTTTTCTTATCCTTTTGAAAGAAGAATGATAAATATTTATACAGCCTTAACTCTTTCAAGCAGGCATAGGATCATGTTTTAGAAATGACAGGAAGCTGCTCTGGGTTGTTTTTTTTTTCCCCCCAGCATAATTCATCTTTCCAATAGCCACTGAAAAAAAAATGGAATTGCAGATTTATCAATATTGGAGAATTTTCCTACCCTCTTCCCATTAAATATGTTTTGTCTTACGTTTCTGCAACCCTTTTGAGCCATGGCTTCGAAAAGCAAAGAGGTCCCTCTGCTTTTCAGACAGGGTTCCCCCAGAGAAATGGCAGTATGCCTACCAGGAATGCTGACCTGTGCTCAAGACCAAGATCCTAATTCCTCCTACAGCCTTTTCCTTTTTTTTTTTTAGCATATTTAGCAATAATCTGGACTCCACGTAACTAGTCACATATCCATACACTGTTGCTTTCTAAAAGTTACTCCTCTCTGAAGCAGCAATTAGAGCCCCAAGACAGTTTTCTACTTGAAATTAAAATTCCCTCATGACTACTTGAATAAAGATGTCCAGTAGTAGTGTTGAAGTTATGAATGTGTTTCAGCTCACAGAGCTGTCTTCTTATAATAAATGGAAGATGTGTGTGAAGTTGGAATTTAGTTAAATATAGACCATCCTGGAGATAGTAGAAGTGCTATGGGTTATGTTACCAATAATAATCTAACTTGTCCTGCACCTGCTGTTGGACCTCCTCCATATTATTACTTCTGCCAGTGACTCCCAAAAGCCAGGTTATTAATCTGAAGACAACTCAAGACTAAAACTACATCATTACTGTTATAAACCAGAAATAAAATTCTAAGCCCTCCACCCAACTGAATGGACCCATCCTCTTGGCCAGGGGCATTCAAAGTTAACCTGAAAAACTGTGATGCTTTAGGCCATGAGAGGAAGCAGGGATGGGGGGTTGGGGGAGGGGTAGGTTGGACATGCCTCATTATGCTCTCCTCTGTTTGGAATTCAGGTACAGCTGATCAGCAGTAACATTAAAACAGAACTTAAGACTGACAAAACAGACTTTTTGTAACAATAAGATACCAGATTCCAACCTGATTCTGGCACAGCATCACACGACAGATAACAGGCCCTAAAAGAAATAAAAATATTTTACCCCCAAATACATTTCTTTGACTTTTTTTTTTTTTTTTTTTGAGACGGAGTCTTGCTCCGTCTCCCAGGCTGGAGTGCAATGGCACAACCTCAGCTTACTGCAATGTCACCTCCCAGATTCAAGCGATTCTCCTGCCTCAGCCTCCTGAGTAGCTGGGATTATAGATGCCCACCACCATGCCCAGCTAATTTTTGTATTTTTAGTAGAGATGGAATTTCACCATGTTGGCCAGGCTGGTCTCTAATTCCTGGCTTCAAGTGATCCACCCGCCTTGGCCTGCCCGAAGTGCTGGGATTACAGGCGTGAGCCACCATGCAGAAACCAGCTGTTAAATGCTGAGTAGTTCACCACATAGAGAAAGGCCTTTTAGAATTCAAGTGATCGTCTAAGGTTTATTTTAGCTGTATACTATCATGTGCAAAGTATTATAGCATTAAAATATCTCACCTTAGGCCTCTAGCCAATGCTTTTATTTAATTAATTTATTTATTTGAGACAGGGTCTCACTCTGTTCCCAGGCTGGAGTGCAGTGGCACGCTCATAGCTCACTGGTGCCTTGACCTTCTGGGCTCAAGTGATCCTCCCACCTCAGCCTCTGGAGTAGCTAGGACCACAGGTGTACACTACCATGTGCAGCTAATTTTTTTTTCTTTTTTTTTTTTTTTTCTGTAGAGATGGGGTTTCACTATGTTGCCCAGGCTGGTCTCAAACTCCTGGGCTCAAGTGATCCACCCACCTCAACCTCCCAAAGTGCTAGGATTACAGAGTGAGCCACAGTACCCAGCCTATGATTTTAATGACTTGAATATTCTCAAGGTCTCTTAGTTCCTACAATGCAGTAATTTTGTAGCAGTTTGAAGATCCAGACATACTAAATAGGCTTTCCCAGCTACTCCTTGAGTTGGCTCTGTTTCTGCTATTTAGTCTCAGGAACCATTGCAGTGGCTTCTATCTACATCTGTGATAAACAGCTTTTCCTAGAACAACTTGCAGACATGGCAATGTTCAGGTTTAAGTAGAGGATGTACTATTGTGTTTGGCAGGAGAGGCCATTTAAAAAAAAAAAAGCAGCCCTCATACTAAATTTCTTTTGAAAGGTGTTACTGATCAAAAAATATAGCTCAGAATTGAAAATTGTTTGGACTAAATAACTGTGTCCTTTCTCTCACCTTCTCATTCAATCCTTCCCCCAAAGTAGACTGATACGAAAAAGTACATAGGATTGCTTAAAGCTTTTATCTTTCTTGGTAATCACCCTGGAAGAATTTTTAAATTATTGATTTAAGTGAAGTCTTTTATTCTTGGTTTAAATGTATACAAAAACTACTCACATGCTCACCTGCAATCTTGATTTTCTTTGAATTTCCTCTGTTTTCTTGCTTGTCTACATCAAGGGGAAAGAGGGAGAGAGGATAGGTCTGAACCAAAGTACTCTCACTTAAATGGCATGATGTGTATATGTATCTATGTGTATGTGCATGCCTGTGTGTGCACACAGCAAATTACTGGTTGCAATAAAATTTGTTAGAATTTCCATTTAGCTTCATTTAGAATAGGTGAAGAGAAATAAATACTAGATCAATTTTCTTTCAAGAAAGATGTTTTAGAAGAAGTGGTATTCATTTTTTAGGTCATCATTGACATTTCTCAATGTTATATCCCTATAAACTGCATATTAGGACTTGTACATGCTTGAAGAAGCTACATTTTCACCGCAGGAGAGGAAATCAGAATAAAGCATTGAGATGCAGGTGCACAGTAATACAAGTGGGCTCTTTCCCGTGAAGCCTGAATGCCTGGCCAATAATGCAGAAGCTCTTGGAGCAGGGCTCTCAGGGTCTCCCGGAGCTAAGCCAAGAAGCATGGGGGTGGGGCGGGGGGGGGGTCAGGAGAGAATAATTGTTATTCAGTCTTCTTTAATGAGATGTATTGCCCACTGCTGAAAGATTGTGGCAGTGCCTTTTGTTATGCTAATTAGACACCATTAGAGCTTGGCTCTCTTTGATTTCTGCTTAATCTTTTCTGCTTCCTCAGCCTCAATCCTGACTGGCAAATGGTTGAAAGATGGTGGGGTGTACTGCACGTGTTATTTATTGCTCACATCTATGCTGAGTTCTTTGGGGAATGGGGGGTAATGTAAGATTCATCTTACCAAAGGCAGTACATGTTTTGGACATTCATTTTTGGCTTATTTTTTTTTTTAATGAATTTTTTGATAATGATTACTTTCTGCCTTTTAAGTCCAAATGCCACTGTTTTTTATATGGTTGCTTTTGCAGCCACACTGAATGGAAAATGACAGATTGGAAAATGTAGATGGCCTCTCCTTGGTTGCCTGGATTTCCCTAAAAACAGTGAGCAAGTTGATCATGCCATAAGGTTTTAGGGAGGCTGTGGTCAACCAGAAAAATGGAAGCAAGAATAATTTAATGGTCAAAAAGAGCAATTTTGCTATTCAGAATTTCTGCCTTTACAGTTTATAGACGTGTATACATTCCTTCCTAAAACTAAAACATTACGTTTGCACGATTACCACAATTAAGAGTGTGGTGAGTTTTTTTTTTAATTTTTTTGAAAAATGACTAATATCGTTTCTAAAACAGTGAAATGGTAGATTTCCACTAAATTTTTAAAAACAACATCATCATATTTTAGAGCAGCCCTCTCCAATAAAAGTATGGTATCAACCACAGATGTTACTTTAAATTTTTTGATAGCCACATTAACAAAGTAAAAAGAAACAGGTGAAATGTGTTTGAATAATGTATTTTATTTACTCCAGTATATCAAAAGTATTATCATTTCAGCATGTATTCAGTATAGAAATTAATGAGATGTCTTACATTCTTTTATTCATGTTAAATTTTTGAAATCCAGTGTGTACTTTGCACTGGTGTGTGTTTTGTAACACATCTCAATTTAGATTTGCCACATTTTAAGTGCCCAGTGGCCACATATGACTGGGGCTACTGTATACACAGTGCAGTTTTAAAGTCATTGAGTAATTCACCCCTTGCCTAAAACAACTGTCAGGATAGAATCCATTTTTAACATTATAGATTAAATATTATGAAGTACGTGAGCTTGACCAAGTCACTTAATCTCTAAGGGGCCTGTATTCTCATCTGTAATATGAAGAGTTTGTCCTAAATGATCTCTGAAGTCCTCTCTTCTATCCAATCCAGCTCTGAATTCATGATTTTAAAACTTCTCATTTAGAAGTTGGGTAGGCTGGAGTTTATCCATCCTTTCTCATAATTTAGTATTTGAAAAGAAGCTTTCTTATGCCATAAAGATAATTAGAAAGTGTCCTGCATACCACGCCCACACCTTTTTTTCTTGCAAATGTCTGAATCTTTCTCTGAATTATTCTGAGTTTTATACCATTGGTAATGCCTGGTAGTGTAGCTCACTGAGGTGCCTGACGCCCTGTGCTTTTGGAATGAGGACTTGGAGCAATGAAGATGTGAGGGGAGTTGGCAAGTGGTTGCTGCAGATTACTAGATTACATAAACAATCTCTCTCTCCAATGCTTTTGCTTTTGCTTTTCTTTTCTTTTTTTTTTTTTATTTGGCTTACTTTTTGTATTGTCAGTGAAACAAAGCTTCTACAAGCACCTTCCAAGAAAGTGACCTATTAAATGTTATCACTGGTTACTTGTCTGCCTTTTGGAGATGGGGAATGTATGAAAAAAATGTTTTCCCAGAAGCACAGCACAGTATTCATACATATTTTTGCCCATTTGTGAAAAAAAGGACATTTCCTTATTTTAGTGTTTCTTTGTTGAAAATGAAGGGAAACTTTTTTCACATATGTACTGTATGTAGGTAATTTAGATTTTTGGTTTTGAATTGCTTTTTTAGCAGTTTATTTTTCTGTTGGGAGCATTTATTTTCTGACTGGTTTGTAAAGGCTCTTTATATATACTATGTAACATATAACATGTCATTAATATATATATATCATACTTGCAATTTTTTCTATTTGCTTTTTGACTTTATGACAATCTTAATATACTTTTTTTTAATCAGTGGTTAAAAACTTCTCATTTATGGCAACATGGCATTATGTTAAAAATGTTTCATCAACACGTTACGTGTCTAATAATTTATATTTCCTCCAAGTATTTTGTGGCTTCTTCTTTTTCATCTTTTCAACTGACAAATAAAATCATATCTCTTTAAGGTGTACAACCTACTTTTATGAGTAGGTCCCTTTTTGAGAATCTGCTCTCAAAGAAGACTGGCTTAGACTTGCCAAGTAATGGCTGAGAGAGACCAATGGGAATAGATCAGGAGGGTGGAAGTGAATGGAAATTCTGTTCAATTTTTAGATTTGGGCTTTTCATAAAAAAGTTCTACACTTATATCCAGTGTTGGTTCCACTGGCCCTTTCCATGAATCAGATCTCATGGATAGATCTTACTGGCAGTATCTAGCCATAGGACTTCAGTTTTCAATGCTGAGCACTTTCCCAGGCTGCCTGGGCATGACAGAGCTTGCCCAGTGTGGGGAAAAACAGACCTGATGTACTTTGCGCCGGCTCCGTGATAGGAGGGTCAACTTGTTTGGGTTTGTTGAGAGGGTAGATTTCATGTTATATGTTCTTACCACAATTTTTTTTTAATTCCGCAAAAAGCATTATAGGCAATACCTTTGAATGCTCTAGAATACTCAGAATGTACAGGCAGGTGGTTAAAATGCAGCTGCTTTTTGAACTGGCAGTTTAGTTAGCACTAGATATGGATCCCTGATGCCAGGCAGGAAGGCATCAGCGTGGCATTTCCTGTGTAACTATTTACTCTTACTATTGGCTTTCGATCAGCAGATGAAAATAGCTTTGTTACTAAGAATGGGATTTTGCCCCCAGCAGGGAAGAGACTACCTTGGATTGTCTTCCTCTTACTAGGGTAGACACGGCTAGAAGAAAACCAGCCAGCGTGAAGAAAAGCACAAGGGGATTCTTGTTAGAAGAAACTTCATGGTCTGATTTGATTCGGTAGAACTGCCTCGGGTCTGGTCTTTGTATCTTGTATCACTGCACAAAGAAGGGAAGGAGAACCTTTGAAAAGCCAAATTGTTTTGCAATTTTTCTTCTTTACTTAGGTTATTTCTGAAATGCACAGAAGGAAGAAATAAGGTTACTAAGATACTCATGGCAATTAATAGATAAGCATATATACTTAAAAGTGTGGCTATTCCACTTCAAAGGAACATTCTTCCCCTTTTGAGTACATTTATATCTATTAATAAGTGTATCTAAAGAATTTTTTTTTCCACAGAGGACAATGTTTTCAAATAATCTAACGAATGCCTTTTTTTGTCATTGTTTAAGAATCAGTTACCAGTTCTAGCGCTTTGAGAATAAACTGTCCAACATCTTCTCTTAAGAACGCTTAAGTAGACCAATAAACTGATGGCTAGCATTTTGAATACGATGGACTTAAAGGCTCATTACTTGTTGTCTATGCTATCATCATTTTTGACACACATTCCTGTGTCGTGGCCCTATTTCATTATAGAATGGCATTGTGGGGTAAGGATGATATTAAATTTTAATGTTATTGCTATTATTACTGTTGACCGTTTTTAGCATAAGTATGCCTGGTTCTTTAATTCCAGCTTCTGCAGGGCCAGAAAATAGAAGTGTGCATAAACAGTCAGGAAAATTACTGTATACCCAGGAGACCCAGCATCGCATGCTCTGCCTGTTGTGAATGATGAATCAAAATGGAAAGGTTATCATTTTCATTAGCTAGGAAAGAACAAGACCATACTTTTCTCCAAGTGTAATTACAGCGGTTCACTGGCAACATTACACTGCAGTAATTAGTCTAAAGGTGTATGTGAGGGCAGGCTTTTGCACAGACACTAGAAATATTATTTCAGAGTTTAAGGTCACAGCCTTGTGTTTAACATGTTCCAGGCAGCTTGCGGGGGGGCGGGGGGGGGGAAACCTAATTTGACTGGAGCTAAGGAAAGAAAGACATTTGACATTTCCCAGAGTCATGCATTCAGAAACCAGTCAGGTCGAAAAATTGTATTTTATTATCTACAATAAAAGAAAAAACTTAGCTACAGAAGTAGCATGTCAGAATATTCTGTAGGATAAACACAGATAAAATTCAAGTTTATTAGGACCATGATGTAAATGATTACAGGAACTTTTGCTATGTGTGTTTTAATCTCCATTCTTTTCCTAAGGCAAAGAATGGACAGAAAAAATAATTGTCAGCAGTTCTTCAAGGGAAACAAAATAGTTTCTTTCTCCTTAACACTGTTTTCAATAAATAAATGTCTATCTTGCACAGGTCCATATATCTATGTCCTTTGTGAATGTTTTGGTACTCTAAATAGTAATATTGAAATCTTTTTGTAACTCAGGATCTCAGAATACAAATTGATTGACATTATTTTCCAAAGCCACGTCAGGCTTTCTGTTCACGTAAAGCAAAAATAAGAAGAAAAAAAAAGTTATAAAGAGAAAAGCAAACTTTACAGTTTATGTTTAAAGCCATATATGAGTTTAAGAGAAACCTTTTCTTTTCCTAGTCCAAAGAATACTTTTGCAAGCAACATTTTTTACTGGGTTAAAAGTATTAGCCCAAATACCCTGATGTCTTTGTTTAATTTGAGTAATGTCTGCCTTTCTTCAAACAATTCTGTTTCTCTCTTTATATCCTTATATAGCCTTGTAGAATATTGTTTGTTTCAGGACAAATGATGACTTAGAGTGTACTTGAGGAGCATTCATTCAGCAACCAAGTTCTGTTGGAAACCACAGCTTTTTAAATGCAAGTGTGTGTTTTATCTGCATTCTCTGCTGGCCATATGGTTAGAACTGATGTTTTTCACAACTTCAGGCACTTGGGAAATTTAAGCATAGATGTGACACAAATGACACAGCTAGCTGATTATGTAACTTACTGAAAAATCTACCCCAAAATTGAATTTAAAAACATTGCTATTTGTTTGTCACAGATGTTTCTCTACTCAAGGAAAAGTCATACACTGCAGAATTAGATCCGTGATGTTGTAAGTTTTCCACAGCTAGCAATTAAATAGGAGGCATTGAGTAGTGGGAAGAGTTCAAAGACTTCCCTTTCTTCTGCCACTGCCACTGAGCAAATCACCCATCTTGCCAGACCTTAGTTCTCTCCCTGTGGAATCAGAGAGATTGCTAAGCCGCCTCCAAGGTCTTACTTTCTTTGTCTGTCTAGGGGAATACTGCTTTTATTTTCTGCCTTTGTGGTTTTCATTTAAAAAAAAAAGTATAAGAGCTTTTCTCATATCTTTTCAACAAGGCCTAGAAAATTGTAGCACACTCTTTCTTTCACAGCTGGGGTCGTATTTCCCAGCAGCCCTGCGAGGTTGGCAGTAATGCAGGGTCTTGTAGAGATGTTTCCTGCGCCCTCCTTCACTTTAGTGACCCAGTCAGAGAAAGCAAGGGATGGTTTTACAGGAATATTTTTATAATTCATTTTTCATAAAATGTCTTTAAATAACGTTCAAATGATGAAATGAAATTCTGTACATCCTAGGAAAAAATTACTTTCTCTACTTACGTTTGATGAATACATTATAAAGTATGCCTAGGTTGTTAAAGCAGGTGCCAGAACCAACAGCCACTTTCAAAAGTCCATAGAGTTGAATTAAGTAAAAGAATAAGCTCTGAAGGTAAGAATTGTCCCTTACTTCAGATAGCTACAATCAAGTTACTTTCCTGACAGATCTCTTAAAAGGCAAAGCTTTGTAAATGGAAACTGAGTTTCCCCTGGAAATACTGTAGCATTTGTATTCTCAACAGAAGCTTTTAACCTCTAGCATGTTACAGAAATTAAATAAACATCATTTTATTTAACCAGCCATAAACTATATGCCTACAAACAAATCAGAAGGAAAAGGACATCTTTCTTAGGATTATAAGAAAATACTTTGGGGCCGGGCGTGGGGGCTCACGCCTGTAATCCTAACACTTTGAGAGGCCAAGGCAGGCGGATCACGAGGTCAGGAGATTGAGACCATCCTGGCTAACACAGTGAAACCCTATCTCTACTAAAAATTAAAAAAAAAAAAAAATTAGCCAGGCGTGGTGGCGGGTGCCTGTAGTCCCAGCTACTCGGAAGGCTGAAATAGGAGAATGAGGTGAACCTGGGAGGCGGAGCTTGCAGTGAGCCCAGATCGCACCACTGTACTCTGGTCTGAGCAACAGAGCAAGACTCCATCTCAAAAAAAAAAAAAAAAGAAACAAAATATTTTATTGAGATTTCCTTTTTTTTTTTTTTTTTTTTTTCAGAGATAGGATATCTCTCTGTCACCCAGTCTAGAATGCAGTGGTGCAATCATAGCTCACTGCAACCTTGAACTCCTGGACTCAAACAATCCTCCTGCCTTAGCGTTCCAAGTAGCTGGGACTACAGATATGCGCCACCACACCCTGCTAATTTTTTAAATTTTTTTGTAGAAACAAGGTCATGCTATGTGGCCCAGGCTAGTCTCTAACTCCTGGCCTCACATGATTCTCCCCGCCTTGGCCTCCCAGAATGCTGGGATTACAGGTGTGTGCCACCCACCACACCCACCCAAGCTTTGTTGAGATTTTGGCAGACTTCTCTAAGGAAACTTCAAGTCACTCAATAGCCTCTTGAGACACCTTGTAATTGTTTCCTGGCAGGTACTGTATTGAAAATCAAGTTGTTGGTTTAAGTACAGCAAGAAGGTAGCTGTAATTTGCAGAGGGCTCTAAGCATATATTACTGTTTAAAAAAAGAAAGAGAGAGAGAGAGAAAGAGAGAGAACGAGAGAGACAGGCTTGATTTAGTGTACATACTTTCCTTCAGCTGATTCTCATGAAACCTTTGGATGTCCTGATCCCCTACCTACGGATCTAGCTTCAAGAATGACTTAAACTTCATAATTGAAAGATCCTTTAAATATTGTAATCCACCTCCCCTTCAGCAGCCCTACTCTCTTCTCCCTACTTCCGTCCCACTTCTACCAGCCTCTCATTTTTAGATGAGGAAAGTGAAGGCCCAAAACATAGGTCTCTTTTATCTCAAAAATAATCTACTCAGACCCTGTGTCTTTGTCCCCTACTGACCAATCCATATATGTGGCATCTGTTGATTTCAAAGAACCCTCTTCAGACTCTTTTCCCTTGGGTTCTTCTAGAACTGTGTGCTTCTGCTTCTGACCTTTCATTGTCCATCCATCACTTTCCGCTTTCTTCCTAACCTTGAATGTTACAATTCTCTTTACGCCACCCATTAGACCATTCTTTGGACTTAGAATTTCAGTTGTATCTTAATCATTTTTGCTGAACAATTATATTGTGATCTGACTTAGTTCATTTTCTCTTGCTATAACAGAATACCCAAGACTGGATAATTTATAAGGAAAATAAGTTTATTTGGCTCATGATTCTGGAGGCTGAGAAGTCCAAGATCAGGCAACCCATTTAGTGAGAACTTCAACTCAGCAGAAAGCAGAAGGGTTTTCAAAGAGACCAAACACGAAAGGCAGCCTCACATTATAACAACTGGGTCTCATGTGAACTTATCCATTCTCTCAAGAACTGACTCAGTCCCTCGAGAAAGACGTTAACTGATCTTAATGGCCTAATCACTTCTTAAAGACACCACCTCCCAACACTGTGACATTGGCAATTAAATTTCAACATGAGTTTTGTCAGGGACAAACCATAGCAGGCTGCCAGTCACACATTTTATGAGAACCATGGTTTTCAACCTCTTCCTTACTTGCAGGATTTTGTCCATTTTTCACAATGATGTAACCTTTTCCTGTTGGTAGTTTCGGCTGTTAGGCAAGGATCTGTCAGCGATGGTGAGGCAGCCATAGAAGTTTGCTTCTCAGATGAGTGTAGAGTCTCCTTAAGACAAACTCTGATCCCTTCTAGTGGACTACCTCTGCCATTAGCATAATAGATACCTGGGTGGTGTGGTCCTGGAGTCCTGAAGATAACTGTAGCCTTGCCACTTTTCTCCAGATACCCTGCCTTAGTTCTGTGACTAGAACTTCCTTACTCGGATAGCAGAGGCACTCTTTGGTTATGGCAAGCCAGGATGATTACTCTCAATTTTGTTATATGAGGGTCTTTAACCACACAGGGCTACCATATGGGGTGGGAGAGACAGCAGCTGGAAAGTGTAGGGGAAGTGGCTCATTTTAAAAAGAAATTTGAGGCTTGTATATCTTTGCTTAGCCCACAAGTTCCTTTGCAACCAAGGTGAAGTTCCGTCTTCCCGAATGTCATCTGAACTCATTCTTCCATAACTTCAGTGTTGACTTTAATATTATTTGGAATAGTTGATTCTCTTAAAGGTTATATTTGATATTCACTTCAATGTGACTTCATTCATTAAAAAATATTGAGGGAAGCATTTATTATTTTTTGTTTGTTCATTTGTTGTGATAGGTTCTCACTCTGTTGCCCAGACTGGAGTGCAGTGGCATGATCAAAGCTTACTGCAGCCTCCAACTCCCGGGCTCTGGCAAGTCATATATACTTATAATATATATGTATACATATATTTATTTTAAGGGGTGAGGACGGATTGCAGCAGCTTTTGATCAAAGCCCTAGCCTTCCTAGGCTCATTTTTGCTCAATATGCTCTGGAGATTTTGTTTTGTTTTGTTCTGTTTTGAGACAGAGTCTCACTCTGTCACCCAGCCTGGAGTGCAGGGGTACAATCTCATCTCACTGCAACATCTGCCTCCCAGGTTCAAGCAATCCTCCCACTTCAGCCTTCCAAGTAGCTGGGACTACAGGCACATGCCACCACACCTGGCTAATTTTTGTATTTTTAGTAGAAACAGAGTTTCACCATGTTGGCCAGGCTGGTCTTGAACTCCTGGCTTCAAGTGATCCACCCACCCTGGCCTCCCAAGGTGCTGGGATTACAGGCGTGAGCCATTGTGCCTGGCCTCTGGAGATGTTTTATTTATTTATGTACTTATTTTTCTGAGACAGGATCTTATTCAATCACCCATACTGGAATGCAGTAGAATGATCACAACTCACTGCACCCTCAACCTGCCAGGCCCAAGCGATCCTCCCACCTCAGCCTCTCGAGTAGCTGGGACTAAAGGCACACACCACCACACTCGGCTAATTTCTGTATTTTTCATAGAGATGGGGTTTTGCCATGTTACCCAGGCGGGTCTCAAACTCCTGGACTCAAATCTGCCCACCTCTGCCTCCCAAAGTGCTGGGATTACAGGCATGAGCCACCGGGCCTTGCCAGTGACACTGGGGACACAAATAGGATGACTCCTCAGTTGAGGACACAAATAGGACGACTGAAAAAGTGTTTGCCACTATGCATTAGTGCACATTGCGGTTCTCCTGAGTCTCTTTGGCAAATAATAGTTAAATACTCACCTACAAATAGTTCTCTTATGTTTGATTAAAAGCCCAGCTTTCTACCATATAAACATAGCAAGTCTTTTTAACTCTGTATATATTACTGTCATTGTTATCGTCTCCAGATGAAATAGAGCAGCCCAGACATGATGGCCCTTACTCTCCACATTGATTCTAAGAAGAAGAAAGAAGCAGCATAGTTTTCAGTGGATCTACAATTTCACATTGTTGTTAATTTCCTGAAAACTTGATGTTAAATGAAGTGTAATTGCAGATTTCCTTAAGAACCATTGACAGATACTTATCCTAAGTCATAAGCAACTCACACTGTGAAATGTGTGCAAACATTCTAAGTTTTCTCCTAGAAGAATATACTTCAGTGAGACCCAATATTCCCCAGCCCTTTTCGACAAAGAGAGCCAGTGAAGCTCAACATAGAAGTTGGGGGAAATTTCTTTTTTGCCACTTGATTTTTTTAAGGGGATTAATGTTGCCAGAACTTCCATTGTTTTTCAGAGAATGAAAAGAGTCTTTAATAAGTGTCATCTCAGAGACCTTACAACTTTTGGCTAAGAGAGCTACACTTTGAATGCGATAGTAAACTAGATAGTAAATTATGGTGTATTTAGGTACTGGCATTGTATGATGGAGAGGGGAGTTTGAGTTTTTTTAATTGTTAGGTGGTCTATTTAGTGCAGCTGTGTTTATGTTTCCTTCATGGTAACCGCCTGAACATGGTGACAAGTCCCTACAAATGAGAATAGGCATTTTAAAAAATTATCTTGCCAATGGGCTTTAATTTGGGGGGTCATAATTATTAAGTAGCAATGGTAAAAATAATCCCCAGCACAGTCATTTAATATAGTTGGTTGGCTGTATCAGACATTTTGACAACCTTGTAAAAAGAGTAATTGAGGCTAGGCATGGTGGCTCACACCTGTAATCCCAGCATTTTGGGAGGCCAAGGTGAGTGGATCACCTGAGGTCAGGAGTTTGAGACTAGCCTGGCCAACATGACGAAACCCCATCTCTACTAAAAATATAAAAATTAGCTGGGCATAGTGGCACATGCCCATAATCCCAGCTACTCGGGAGGCTGAGGCAGAAGAATCGTTTGAACCCAGGAGGCGGAATTTGCAGTGAGCCAACATCACACCACTGAACTGTAGCCTGGGTGACAGAGCAACACTCTGTCTCAAAAAAAAAAAAAAAAAAAAAAGAGTAATTGATACCTTAAATGCTGCATTTCACAGTAGAATAAACTTGGAAATTGTAAATTTCCTGAGAATAGTCACACTTCTTTACCCATTGTTTTGGCTGATTTACTTCTTTGCTATTAAAAATGGGTGCTTAGATCATAATGTACATCAATCCTGTAGAAAATTAGCAGTTCCATATTTTTGCTGTCTTTCTCTTTAAAAAATAATAAATGAACATAGGGCCATGACTGCAGCATAGAGACAGTTGACTGTGACAGAGAAAATGTATATAATAAGTAAATAGCTCTGTGAATTACTTAGTACTTTCAGAATTGTGTGCAAGATATGAAATGTAGAGGTGCAAGGTCCTAATGACTGGTTTCCAGAGGCATTTTCTTTAGTGTTACATCCCTTATAACTCAAATTAATGTTTATTACTATTCTTTTATATTGCCAAAATATTTTCATGAGTTTGGATTAGAAGCAGCTTGTTCTGGCTTGTTTTGCAACTTTGTTTCAGGAAACAAAGTGATATTTAGAAGATTTTTGTATGTCATAGAAGCTTTAATTATCTTACTTATGTTGAAGGAGATTAAGTTCTGTTTCAGAGTTATGTAAGAAAATAAGAGTTTATACTATGCTAATTTTATGTTGCCAGATAATTAATGTCTTTCAAAAAATTTGAATCCGTGATTTGAGCAGTGTTCGCTGTTAAATAACCAGCAATGTAGAGTCTACTTTAAATTCAAGAAGATGCTACTTGGTCCAGACCAACTTGGGCTGGCCTTTATTTTAATTTTATTTTTGGATTCACAGGTGTTTACCCGTTTTTTCCCTCCCCTTCTCTCCACAGATTGGTGAAAGACAGCAAGTGTTAGTAACAGAAGAGTCTTTTGATTCCAAGTTTTATGTTGCACACAATCGATTCTATGAGCAGGTAAGAGGCACTTCAGTATTCTTGAGTTTTCTCCAAAATGAGAAAGAGTTCTGAAAGTTTAAGCACAGGGCATTTAAAGGGGAGAGTGTTGAATCTTGTCACAACAAGGCTGTTTTATAGCCTCAAGCCAGCCAGGCTAACATGGGCTCTATCTTTGTGACTTACTCTACAATATGTTCTGTACAAAGGAATAGGTGTATTTAGTCTATTTTAGTTCACATTAATCTTTGACAGGACCAGCCTTAGGCTTTTGGGCGTTTGGAACTAGGCAGTTGGCACTGCCAGAATTCCCACACCCTGGCAAAGCAGGGGGAAAGTCCTGCTCAGACGACAGGAAGGATGTCTGCATGGGCGACAGCAGCGTGAAAGGGCAGGGATTTCCTCTCACCGGCACATCACCCGGACAGTTTTTTTAGTTGGTCGGTTGGTTGGTTGGTTTTTTAGTTTTGTTTGGTTTTAGTATTTGTTTTTGTTTGTTTGTTTGTTTGTTTGTTTTTTAACTTCTACCTTGATAAAAATGCTAGGAGCAGAGGAAAAAGAGTCTATTCCTTGGACTCAACTCAAATTGTATGAACGACTGTGCAGAACAGTGTGAGGATCAAACCAGCTTCACTGTGAGAGCTTTGGAGGCCATCCCTAGGGGCGCCCCCGCTTACTAGCCCTCCTTCCCTGCCCATCTAAGCTGGCCTGCATTTGCCCACCGAGGAGCCTGACTTCTGTTTCAGCAGTTTCTACTCCTCCAGGTGGGAGAGCAATTCAAAAGTGACTGAGGAAAACAGAGTGCCTCTTTCGGGGCATTGACCCTGTCAAGGGCCAAGGCCAGGGAAGAGATGGGATACGCCCTCCTCTCCCATCTCATGATAGCCTGTGTGGGAGACTCTCATGGGCATATGGAGATCTTCATTGATCATTCTGGATTGTATTAAAATCAAATGGAGCTTCCTGCTTTTTTGCTTCTTTCTCATCAGATAAGAGGTGAAAATGTTTGCTGTGGGTCATGGCTGAAATTAGGGCTTGAGAAGACGCTGAAGGCCAATGTGGACAAGTCGGATGAGGGATGGGCAGAGGAAGCAGGCTGCCTCTGTCAGAAGGCAGGAAAGCAGGAGCTGAAGAGGCCCCCAGCATTGACATTCCCCAGGGAATCATCTCAGACTGGGCAGTGGGTCCCCAGGAAACAGGGGAGTTTTCAAAGCCCAGACTAGACGTGCTCTGTTCAGTACCAGTGGAGACTGCAGTTGAGGAAGGGCTCCCAGCACTCTGTGTCTGGACTGCGTCGCTTCCCCATTTCCCATCTCATTAATATACTCCAGAGGGCCATTTTCCTATTCAGGCCAACCTTCTGCTTAGCCCTGGGGAGGAGCTTGATTGCATTTTGGTTGCCTCTTCTCTCTCCTTTCTCTTGCCATCTGGGTTTTGCCTCAGCAGGGAACTTTTTTCCCTTCATTTTAAAGGCAGTGGCATGCCTCGTTAGCTGCTTCCTCCAATTTAAAGCAGTCGGGCTTTTTCCAATTATTAAAACTGGAGGAGGGGAAAACACTGAGCCCTTCATTCAGATCAAGGCAGCAGATCAAGGAGGGTTATTTTTCCCCAGAGTAGTACCAAATCTCCCAGGGTTAGTTTGGTCTAGAGATTTTCTTATTTTATAAAAACTGATTTAAAAGGGCTTTTTATATCCTAACACTAAAGCTCTTTTAGTTCGTTTTGCCTGCCATAAGTAATTCACCACCCAGGTGACCTTTTTCTTATACTTTGATGAAGCAGTGTACTCAGTGGTCATAAAAATCAAACTCAGACCAAGATTCAATTTTGCCTCTCAGAGAGATTGGCTGTGGAACTCCTGGCTCTCATCTGACTTTTCTGTCTCTACAACTAAGCATATCAAAGATTTTCTAGGAATTATTTTTCTAAATAAGATGAGTTCCAGAGGTGAAGATTATATCTAGAGATCCAAGCATTACTGGATTAGAATTGGTCTATTTATTTTGGATTCTAACTTGAAAAGCCTGGCAGGTCGCTCCAGTGCTGAAATAGAAGTGTGAGGGAGACATCATGCACGCAAGCTACCTGCAGGTCCCAAAAGAAGGGAAACGTTTGCTCGAGGTAAACAAGCACTTTTATCAGGAATCTCTAGTGGAAAGAGACGACCTGACAGTTTCCTGTGAACAAGCCAAAGTACCCTTCAGAGGACTGGTTCTAGATGGAGGTAGATCCCCAGGACTGACAAACACATGCTTTTTCTAACAGAGCCAGGGAAAGGAATGGCAGCCGTTCGTTTCAGGAGTCCTTTAGCTCCAAACAGTGGTGTTCGGTGCTATTGGAAGGTTCTTTTAAATGTTTCTCCTTCTCCCTCCGAACACAGCACACCCACGTGTGCGAACACAGACACACAGGCCTGTGTTTGAAGTGTGTTTTCAAACCGTTACTCTGACAGCTCACTTGGAAAGTATTAAAAGTATAAGGCTTTCATCAGTATTGTCTCGGTTTTCCTCATTGCATGGAATAGCCAAGAGCAACATATCAAAGGCCTGTCCAGAAGTGACTGACTGATTGCTGGGGGATTTCCCAGGTCTGCCTTCCACGTGCCTCGGGACATTAGGCGCATCCTGCACTGGAAAAGCACTGCATAGGGGCCCGGGGTCCCCTCCCAGAAGTGCCTTTCCTTCCTGCAGGCTCCCCAGACCCTTGAGCAGCTAGAAGCTAGAGCCCACTTTGGAGGGGATCCCAGAATAGAAAAATGACACTAAGGGACAATGAGGAAACCTGGATAATTAAGTATGCCTTTGGTGAATAGTATTAATAATATATCAATTTGGGTTCATTAATTGTGGCAAATGTACTATGCTAATGTAAGATGGTAAATAATAAGGAAACTGGGAGTTGGGTATACAGGCGCTCTCCATACTATCTTTGCAATAATTCTATAAATCTGATACTGCTCTAAAGTAAAATGTTTATTTTTAAAAATTAAGCCTCTGAAACAAATGTGTTTAAGGTTTTAGTGCCAAAGAACCCTGCGTTCATGGGGAAAATGGTTGAAGTGGACATCTGTGAATCAGGCAAACATTTTATGAAAGGGCAGCCGGTATCTGATGCCAAAGTGTACACACCCTCCATCAGCAAACCGCTAGCAAAGGGAGAAGTCTCAGGCTTGACAAAGGTAAGTAAAAGATGCTCTCCTCTCTACACTGCTAGTAAAACAGCAGCTGTGGAAGCACAGTGATTCCAGACCATGTTTCTGTTATCATTTATAGTTCCCTTTTTATGTATGCATGAGGCTTTAATCCTTTCTGACAGATTGAAATCTGAATTAGAAAGATGTGTTTTTGCTGATGCTGATAGCTTTGCTTCTCTGGCTGTAAAGGGAATAAGCTGTTTCTGCTTCCAGTTTAGAAGCAGGGGGTAAAAGCCATTATTTGCAGGCGAAAATGTTGACACCAAAAGATGATCTGATCCAGTATGTTTCTATGTCAGTAGATCCTGAGTGGAAGGGGATAAGGAAAGGGGTGTTTTCTTGCTTTACAAAGCTGTTTATACTGTAGTAAAAACCTACAGCTGAACAGGCACTAAACCGTATCATATATGCAGTTACGGTGCCTTTCAGAAGGGTGTTAGCTGGATATCTACTTTAGTCATGTGGAGTGAAAATTAAACATTTTTTTTTTCTTTCTGTAAAAATGTAACCTGACCCCTATTTTATACCTTGGTAAATATGGCCGTTTGCCAAGCTCTCTCTTACATTTCATTGAGCTACAGTTGTAAAAGCTGATGGAGTGTGAAATGAAAATGTGTATCACATTTCTAAGCATCATTTGATGTCCTTTCTCCAACACAATTGTTAAGCCCTTAAAAAAAAAAAAAAAGCATATAGCAATGATTTAACATATGGGAAAAAACCCTGATATTTATCTGGCCATGTAATTCCAAAATTGTTTTAATCTGTGTATAATCTTGTTCCTCAAAATAAATTGCAAGGACATGTTCATTAAAATAAAGCAAATACAGCTTGACTCTGGCAATAGCAACAAAGACAATACTATCGTCTGTATTCTCACTGATTGTGTGGATTCTTGTGCTTGACAAGTGCCCACGAAGGATCTGCATGCATGGCCGTCTAACCCATAGTGGAATGGTATAGACCAGCTTTTGTCAAAATTCTACCAAATGTATCAGCCTGCACAATCAGGAGCTAACTCTAAAACTTGATAAGCATAACCATTCATTTTTGCTGTTTATTAAAAAAAAAAAAAATCATACTTGGGGGATAGGATGGGGGGCCAGGAAGGAGCAGTGTAACCTGGCATTTAAATTATATTGCTAGAGATTTGGCTTTTGATATGTTAGCCAATACTTTGAAAATTTTTTTAAGAAGTCAGCTTATTTTTTGTTTTGTTTTGTTTTTCCACATAGTGTATTTTACAAGGTTAATTTTAGATTGCCACAGTGAAAAGGGTTTCTCAGCAAGTAACAGTAGTGGGGAAATTATTATTTCAAAGACTCTGCCTGGTTTAATTCCTTCATGTTTGCCTCTTGGAAAGGGTAGTATTCTAAACATCACCACTGATAATACATAAATAAGGAAATGTAGTGTCCCTCTATTTGTTCCTTAACTATAGTGTTACTATCTAAAAGGGCAGTTCCATTTGAATTCTCTGGGGCACCCTTTCTACTCTCCCATCCTTTCCTCTAGTCCAGACAATGGTATCATCGGTTCTACCAGCAGCCCAACTCTAAACCAGAATGGCCCAAAAGTCCCAGATAAGATGAGGAAGCCAGTGGGTTGCTGGTCTGCCAGAGCATGAGGCCACTGGGGTAGGAATATTGATTTGGGTATTTACATTAAGAAAAACAGTAAGGCTTTTGTTTGTTTTGAGAGAGGGTCTCCCTCTGTCACCCAGGCTGGAATGCAATGGTGTGATCACAGCTCATTGCAACCTCTGCCTCCTGGGCGCAAGCGATCTTCCCACATCAGCCTCCTGAGTAGCTGGCGCTATCGGCACTCACCACCATCCTGGCTAATTTTTTTTTTTTTTTTTTTTTTTTTTGACAGAGTCTCACTCTGTCACCCAGGCTGGAGTGCAGTGGCATGCAATCTCAGCTCACTGCAGCGTCCACCTCCCAAGTTCAAGCAATTCTCATGCCTCAGTCTCCTGAGTAGCTGGAATTACAGGCACGCGCCACTATGCCCAGCTGATTTTTTATTTTTAGTAGAGACAGAGTTTCACCATGTTGGCCAGGCTGGTCTTGAACTCCTGACCTCAGGTGATCCGCCCACCTCGGCTTCCCAAAGTGCTGGAATTACAGGCATGAGCCACGGTGCTCAGCCCCGGCTGATATTGTTTATTTTTTGTAGAGACAGGGTCTCTCTTTGTTGCCCAAGTTCGTCTTGAACTCCTGGCCTCAAGTGGTCTTCCCACCTTGGTCTCCCTGGCATCTAAAGCAAAATGCTATGCTTTGGACTTATTTTGTCTCACTTGACCTCTTTTTTTTTTTTTTTTTTGAAATGGGATTTTGCTCGTCACCCAGGCTGGAGTGCAGTGACACAATCTCACTGCAACCTCCGCCTTCCAGGTTCAAGCGATTCTCCTGCCTCAGCCTTCCAAGTAGCTGGGATTACAGGCGTGTGCCACCACACCCAGCTAATCACTTGACCTCTTTTGATGAAACTGATGAGAAGTACAACAGACTAGAAGGGTATTATCGAAATGATGGTGGGAATGGGTGAAAGTTATCTGTGCATTTTTAGTGAAAGGAACAGAAGAATAGGAAACTTGAGAAAAACACAGTTTTAAGATGCTAAGAACATCGATATTTTCATCTTGTGCTCACATGCAGCCTAATTTTGTGGTAACCTGCTTATTGTGATGATCTTTTTATACAATTAAGACTTCTGTGGAAAAATTGCTATGCTGTTCAGTTACTCCACCTGAAGAAAACATGTGGATAGACAGGACCTAGGGTCAGTGATACCAAGTCCATGACCATGTACTAGTTTGAAAAATTATCTGAAAGCCATCATCAAAGATTGGGATCAAGGATTTTTTTGTTTTAACTCCGTTAAGGAACTCTATTTATGGAAATTTTATTAACATTTTCAAGCATATACAAAAGTAGAGAGAATAGTATAATAATCCCACATACCTATTACCCACCCTTAGCCGTCATCAAATCACCAGCCAATCTTATGTCATCTGTGCTCATATCTATCCCCCATTCCCCCAACCCTGATTATTTTGAAGAAAATCCCGTTTACATTTTATATTATCTAGAAATATACTAGTAAATACCTCTAAAAGATAAAGATTCCTTTTACAAACATAATCAAATATATTATCAAATTTTAAAATCATTACCCATTGGCTAAATATTCCATGCCTACTGCTGGGACCCAAAGTCAGCATTTATGGCGCGCCTATCATGGCCAAATACCGTGCTAAATATGTTACATGTGTTCACTCATATCATCCTCATAACCCTGAGAGGTAGGCACTATTATTATCCCCATTTCACAGATAAGGAATCTGATCATCCATCACTCAATAAATAGCTTATCTGGAGTCACAACGTTTGAAGGTAGAAGAGGGAAGCCAGGATTTATGTCCCCACTTTCAAGCCTTTGTTTTTGTTTTTGTGTTTTACTTGTGGTAAAATATACATAACATAAAATGTACTGTCTTACTCATTTGTAAGTGTATAGTTAGTGGTGTTAAGTACATTCTCATTGTTGTACAACCAATCTCCAGAACTTTTCCTCTTGCAAAACTGAAACCCTGTACTCATTAAGCAGTAACTCCTCATTTCCCCCTTCCCTCAGCCTTCTAATCTACTTTCTGCCTCTATGAATTTGATTACTTTTGGTACCTAGTATCAGCGGAGTTGTACGCTCACCAGTGTTTGTCTTTTTGTGACTTGCTTATTTCACTTAGCATAATATCCCCGGGGTTCATCCATGTTGTAGCATGTGTCAGAATTTTTCTCCTTTTCAGGGCTAAATACTATTCCATTGGATGTGGATGCCATGTTTCATTTATTCATTCATCCTTTGATGGACATTTAGGTTGCTTCTACCATTTGGCTATTATGAATAATGTTTGCTATGAACATGGGTGCACAGATATCTCTTCAAATCCCTGCTCTCAATTATTTGGGGTATTTGTCCAGACATAGGATTGCTAGATTGTATGGTATCTCTATTTTTAATCTTTTGAGGAGCTGCCATCCTGTTTTCCATGGCAGCTGTACCATTTTACATTTCTACCAATAGTGCACAAGGGTTCCAGTCTCTCCACATTCACATCAACACTTATTTTCTCTCTCTCTCTCTTTTTTTTTGTTTTGTTTTGTTTTGATAGTAACCATCCTAATCGGCATGAGTTAAGCCTGTATTTTTAAGCCCAGGTCCAGACTGCCTTACCCATTTTAATTGCAGGAGTCTTATTTGAGAACTTCTGGACACTAGTTTCTTTTTGTATACCAAAGTAAGCTTACACTAGATACAAAAAAAATAATAAGTAAGAGAAAGAGGGAAAAACGAGAAAATGGACAGTCTTAATTATCTTCTCTGTGGGTTCAGTTAAAAATGGCATTAGAGATCTGTCTCTCTTAGGAATATGCGAGAATGTGAACATTACTGCTGTCTGTTTTAATAAAGGCTAACTAGTTTTACTACTAATGTTCTTTCTTCTTGTCTGGCCTATGTTATAAAAAATCACTTGAATCTTACCATTTCTTTGATTCTTAAGAAGTCAGAACTATTCTTTGCCTAGTACAAGATAGAAAAGAACATTTTCCCTTCTAATTTTAAACTTATGAATAGTTTGATTGCAAAGTTTTTTCTTATTGAATTCATTCTTAATAGTAAAAATTGCTTTAAAGAAAGAAGAAGTAGAGTAGCATCATGAAAGTTCTAAATGACCTGGACTCTGTCAGGTTTGGGTTCACATTACAGTGACAGTTCCTATGATGAAGTACAACTTTCTTGACTCACGGTGTCTTCATTTGTATAATGGAGCTAACAACTGATTTGCAGAGGATTAAGTTAAATCATGTGGACAAAGTGCACAATGCATACTCAGTGTGTTAAATATTTTAAAGAAAGAATTCAATAAGTATAGCTTTAAAAAGCAGTGGTTTCCTGGCTTTTATTTTTATTTCTTTTACTTTAATTTTTTTTTTTTTTTTTTTTTTTAAGATAGAGTCTCACTCTGTCACCCAGGCTGCAGTTCAGTGGCACAATCTCGGCTCACTGCCACCTTCGCCTCCTGGGTTCAAGTGATTCTCATACCTCAGCCTCCGGAGTAGCTGGAACTACATGCATAAGCCACCACGCCCAGCTAATTTTTGTATGTAGAGATGCGGTTTCACCGTGTTGGCCAGGCTGATCTCGAACTCCTGGCCTCAAGGGATCCACCTGCCTCAGCCTTCCAAAGTACAGGGATTAGAGGCGTGAGGCACCACGCCCGGCCTACTTTAATTTTTTTTTCCGTTAACACTTTTTTTTTAAGTACTTTGCAGCCTGATGCAGTGGTTCACGCCTATCATCTCAGCACTTCAGGAGGCCAAGGCAGGAGGAATGCTTGACCCCAAGAGTTTAAGAACAGCCTAGCACCACTGGGAGACTTCATCTCTATAAAAATTTTAAAAATTAGCCAGGTATGATGGTGCATACCTGTAGTCTCAGCTACATGGGAGGCCGAGGTGGGAGGACCGCTTGGCCCCAGAGGGTCGAGGCTGCAGGGAGCCGCTACAGCCCAGCCTGAGTGAAAGAATGAAACCTTATCTAAAAAAAAAAAACAAGTACTTTGCATTCGTGGATTTCACTGTACATTATAGTATAGCAATTAAGAACATGAATTCTGGATTCTGATTATGCAAGTTTGAATCTTGATTCTACTATTACAAAAAATATGATCTTGGGCAAGTTACTCAATGTCCCTCCATCTCAGTTCTCCCTCTGTAAATGGGTGATAGTAGTACCTGCTTCATAGGATATACGTGGAAATGGCTTAGCAGTCAATAAATATTGGCTACTATTTTCATTATTAATTTGTGATGCAAGCCAAGGCATTATTTTACTTTAATTTGTGAAGTAAAAGTTGCCCAGTATTTCATCATTTCAAATGTTGTATTCATCAGCCATAGATTTCTGACAATGGCAGATGAAACCAGACCAACTGCTGAAATGCCTCCATGAGAATGACAAATTAACAGAAAGAGATTCCAGTAATACTCCTACAGCGTTGGCCATTCTTACTGACAGGCATTTCTTCCTCTTACTCTTTATGTCTTCTTTTTTTTAAAAAAAGGAGAGTATTCTAGAATGGAGGCCTGGACTTACCATTCTCTTTCTTACAAGTTAAGAGAAGGCTGCCCCAGGGTGCCTAAGTGCCACCTGTTTCTCATCTATTGAAACTTTGATCCTAAGAATGGATTCACTTGAGTAGTTAGATAGCTCAGCACCGACACAGCCGACCGTGTTTGGAAAGGAAGCAGAAGTTTTAAAGGGTGGCATGGTTTGCTTCATTACCAGACAAAGGCCAGCAGGATATTCAGGTGTACTGAGTTTTATGTACAAACTATACTATATTTTCAGAGCTTTGACCCTTGGAAAAACACAGTTAAAATGCTTTCCTCTCCCATCTGACATTCATTTCCAGAACCACTGAAGTGAAAGGGTCTATTAGTTCAAGGCCAGATTTGAAAGCACATGAAAACTACATTCATGAGGTTAAGAAATGGCTTAATAATTAACTTAAAACACTTGAAAGTAGGTCTAATTTCAGACAGACCAGCTAACCATGCTCGAAGCAAATGAGGGCGTGTTTCTTCCTATTTTTCCTTCCACCCCCAAGATACCGGCCTCAACCCCAAGCAGTTTTTTCAGTTCCTTTTTTTTTTCTTATTAAACTTTATGTAAGACTAAATTCTTCATCGCTGCTAAGTTCATGTCACAAACAATTAAAACCATAGTACATTTAATATTTTATGCATTTTTCTTTCATTTTGTATCTTGTTAGTTTCTTTTACAGACTGGTTAGGATGTATTTGAGTTTCACAGTCTAGATACATAGCTTTTATTCTGTACTGCTGAGCTATATTGTATTGGCCATTGCAGCTGAATTAGTGTGACTGTCAGTTCAAACTGTGTTTAGTGTGTTTACAATACCTTCCGTGTACCAATTTGAGTACCATCCAAAGTATCATCAGAGCAAGCTGATGCTAAACAATTAGCTTTCATTTCACTTGCATCACTAATTGTGCAATCACTGATGATAATTCTCTTCCTCCTGAGGGTTGTAGCTGGAGCATCATGAGGGAAATTGCATGCATCAGGGAACTAATTGTGCCTTGATAATAGTAATAGCTACCATCTAGTGAACCTCTACTATGTGCTTGGTATTGAGGCTCTTTACTCATATTACTTCAGTTTATTATTCTAGCCTGGCCTAGGGTAGCTAGAACACAATGAAGTTCTTTACAAAGCTGTACACACCCACATAGAGGCATCACAGGATGGGACTGAGCAGGTGTTTTCCCCACCTCTCCATCCTTTGCCCACATTCAAGATAGGAGGCAGAAGGAGCAGTGAGCCTGGGACAAAGATGTGGACCGACTTCCCTAGCTGAGCGCTAAGGAAAAGAACCAGGCCCCCGAGCCTGAATTAACTCACATATACAACATACAGGTAGCACCTGGCCTCTTATAATATGTTTCAGTGTTTATTATCCAGGAACTGAATGAAATCTTAGAGATAGAAATAATGAATATGGGCTTGATCTTTGAGAAGTTTTTGGTCTGACTGTTCTTCTGGTATTACTGCCAATCAGTTGTGACCCTGGTGGGGAGGGATTGGCGTGAGGGAAGTGGTCTTGTATAGGTATGCTAGCTCATCTGTGCAACATAATTACTCCTGTGGTTAAAGTTTTATGGATGATTTTCCCAAATCTAAAAGGAATCTCTGAAGAGTAAAAGGGATTCTTTATCATGAAACCATCAAATGGAAAAAGCTTCCTTAGGAGAACCAAAGCTGTATTTCAGCAGCAGCAGAACCTGAAAGGTCATCTAAGCCCAACCATCTATCCCTGCAGGATGGGACTAGGAAGGCTTCAGAAGACCACGATCTCCTGTGATGATTTGAACCCAGGTATCGGGAACCACTCTTCCGCACTCACATTTTCACTGCACTATTTCCCCTTCACTTATCTTTACCTTTTTACTCAGTCAACAATTATCAATGACGAGTATGACACACTATGCATCAAAGAACTAATTGTGCCTTGGTAATAATATCTGTCTGTGTTAGGACTGTCTGTGTCAGTCCTGGTTTATACCTGTTTTAATAGTATTAATAATAGGCCCTTGTTCCACTCCTCAAAGTGTTCCAGTTTGGATGGTAAATTATATGGTCATCCTATAAATTCCAAAAGTTGACCCAGCGCTGTGTCAAGCACTGCTTGGGATACAGAAGTCTGAGATATCATCCTGCCCTCAAGGAGATAAAGTCTAGTTGGGAAGAGAAGATGTGTGCTGCTGTGGTGTGAATGTTGGTGACTTCCCAAAGTTCAATGTTAAAACCTAATCACTGATGTGATGGTGTTAGGAGGTGGAGCCTTTGGAAGGTTCTTAGCTTATGAGGGCAGAGCCTTCATGATGAGGATAAGTACCTTTATACCACACTAATGAAGGCTCCAGAGAGCTGCCTTGACCCCTCCGTTGTGTGAGGACACAGCAAGAAGACTCCGTCTATAAACTAGAAATCTGGCTCCCACCAGACACCAAATCTACTGGCACCTTGATCTTAGATTTCCCAGCTTCTAAAACAGTGAGAAATAAATCTCTGTTGTTTAAAAGCTACCCAGTTTATGGCATTTTGTTACAGTCACCCAAACGAACTAAGACAGTATGTGCTTGTGAAACAAAATCTATAATATGTCAAATGTTAAATTGGTTGGCATTAGATCATAAGAAGTTAGAAGATAGGAGATCTCTGAAGACTTGAGGTTTTAGGAAATGTATGGATCAGGATTCCTTGCAGACAATAGAAAGCAGTTTAGTTGAAAGGAAGGAACGTATAAAAGGATGCTAGATGGCCCACAGAATTGTTAGAAGGGCCAGGGACCAGAATCTTTGCTGAGTTTTCCAGAAACAACACCCAAAACCACACAGGAGCTTCTGGTAAGAGGTGTCGCCTCTGCTCCACCTGCCCTATCTAGGCAGAGGCCCCATGCCCTGTCTGCTTCCTCATGAAGCTTCCCAATCAATGTCTCACATATATTACATCTGATTGTGGAACCCAGGTCTCACGTTTACACCCTGGGGACAAAGGAGGTTAGAAAATCATTTTTGGCATCTGTATTCTTGGGGAACTGTCAATGTGGAGAGGGTTTTCAGACCATTTCTACTACAGAGAGTTTCATGGATATGGTAGGATTGGAACGGGACTCTGAAGGTGAGAAGAACTTAATCAGGCAAGTAAAGAAGGAAATTTTTCTCACTGTGGAAAGAACCAAAGCGAAGTGACAGAATGCACAGACTTAGATATCCATAAGCAGTTGTGTGCGGTTGGAAGGCACAGGGAAATAACCTTTAGTATAAAGACTGGGACCTCTGGGTTTTGAAGTCAAATATGATTTATACCAACACATTAGACAAGCACGTGTATTCATCCAAGACAGGTTAGGCTATGCTTTGGTAACAAATTAACCCTGAAATCTCAGGGCTAACATAACAAAGGTTTATTTCCTGCTTACACTGAGCATCTAAGATGTACCATTTAGTGTGTAGTTTAGAGTCAGGTAGTTGTCTGCTCCACACAGTCACTGAGGGACCCAAGTTGACTGCATATCTCCATGGCAAAAGGAAAAACGATTGCTGGTGAACCAGGCTTTTTACTGCCTCAGCACAGGAGTGGCACATGGTGTTTCTATTCATATTCATTGACCAGAACTATTCACATGGCCCTATCTAACTACAAGAGTCTAGAAAATACCTACTTTTGTTTTAACAAGGAGAAGATATGGGTGAATACTAGAAGTTTCTGTCATGCATGTGGGAATATTTTGTTTTGCTTTGTTTTTGAGTCCGAATCTCATTCTGTCACCCCGGCTCGGGAGTGCAGTGGTGCAATCTTGGCTCACTTGTAGCCTTTACTTCCTGGGCTCAAGTGATCCTCTCACCTCAGCCACCCGAGTAGTTGGGACTACAGACTTGCCCCACCGTGCCTGGCTAATTTTTTTTACTTTTTGTAGAGATGAGGTCTCATTATGTTGTCCAGGCTGGTCTCAAACACCTGGGCTCAAGCAATCCTCCAGCCTCAGCCTCTTAGAGTGCTGGGATTACAGGTGTGAGCCTCCGTGCCTGGCTACATGTGGGAAAGTTTTTGAGCATGAGCATAGTATAGTAAAAGTTTCTATATGAGGGAAAGCCCATGAAAGCAGGCCCCGCCTGGCTGTTCTGCCCACCACTGGCTCCAGGCCCCAGTGCAGTGCCTGTTTCACAGTTATTGAACGAACTTGGCTCTCGGTGATATGCAGGGTGGAATGGATGGGTTCTCCACCAGAGGCAGGGAACCTACATGATAGGTTGAAATCCTCTGTTACTCCAACTGATGAGGACATTAATATATTCTTCAATGGTTAAAAAAAAAAAAATCACAGTCAAGCCACTCAACCTGCTTTTGAAGTCATTTGACATCTTGATAAGCAGATTGCAGAGGCCCCTTTTTAAACTGATAGTAATCTTGCAAATTGAAATTCTTTTCATGGGAACTATGAGGATGAGTACTTTAGAGCAAGACTTTCTTCTAACCATAAACTGTAGTCTCCTAGTTTCCCTTCTCCCTTTCTAATGATGAAAGTGACAGCCTGTTTCTCCTATGAGACTCCGAGTATGGATGTTACATTGTACCTAAAATAATAGAACATTATTTTTAAATAAATAAAATAGGATATGTTCAAAGAAATAGAGTATGTTTGTTTTCTGACATAGTTTACAATGTTTAAAATTTTTTTCATTATTTTTAAATTTTTATGTGTTTAGGGGGTACAAGTGCAGATTGCTTATATGCATGCAAGCAGTGTATTAAATTTAAAGGGCTTTGGAGAAACAAGTTTTCTCCTATCCCTGTATCTCCTGAATGCAACTTTATAAAATTATTGAGAAACAGAAATATTCAATATGTCAAATCAGTTATCTAGGGCGGTTTTCTGATAGGAAGCCAACCTAAAAAATTAAGATGTAGCACCTTGCAAATTTACCAACCCCTGAGAAGGAAAGTCAAAAGGCAATAAAGGCAAAGAACCATTGGCAGACTTTATAAAGATCAGCGTTTTCCCTTCCACAGGCCCCTGGCTCCCAGGGCTTCCTTCTTGCAAACGTCCATGTTAAAGGAATAGAGCAGCCCTTAGGCACGTCAGGTCAGACTGTGGGTTTGGCATTTTGGCTCTGGTGCTTACTAATTGTGATCATTGTCTGGTCACTTACCCTCTCTACGTGTCTTTCCTCATCTGTAAATTGGGACGAATAGAGTCCATTTGATAGGATGGTTTTGACATCGAAATGAGATAAAGCTTGGGAAGCACTGAACGCTGCCTGACACGTAGAAGTGATCCGTGAATATGTGATGTGGAGTGGGGGGCGTGGTGATAGTGAAGATTTACTTGGGGCCTGGTTGATCAAGATGCTAATAGTATCTCTTTCATGAACATGGATGATGTTTTGCCCTAATCACCTGTATGCCATGAGACGAGGAATTGGTCGTTGGTCTTTTAAAACATAACAGTCTTTATAAGCAGCAATAGCATTTGTAAAGGATAGCTGCCTGAAATAAATTCTTTGTGTTTTTCAGTTCCCCCTTTTCACTGACTCTGAGTAGCTATTTCTTTTGTTATCCTTCATGTGAGCACAGTTCCTCTGAACAATCACAAAGCATCTATGGTATAAGATAGTAGCATTCACTACAGGTCTTTTTCTCTTAAATATTCTTGTGGGAAGTGATTTTCCCTACCATGTACTATATTATCTGAAAATAAAACAATCTGCCTAACCGATCTCCCTGTTTCTACCCTGAATATAAATCAGATTGTGTCTCTCTCCTCCTCAAAACCATCTAGTGCTCCATATGACTCAGACATTCCATATATATATCCAATAGAATGGAAACTAGGGACTCAGGTACTTATATCCCAATATTCGTACCAGCATTATTCATAAATAACCCAAAGGTGGAAACAACAAAAGTATCTATCAGAAGATGAATGGACAAACAAAATGTGGTATGTGGCAGAATGGAATTTTATTCAGCCATAGAAAGACATGAAATTCTGACATGTGCTACAGCATAGGCAAACCTGGAGATCATCATGTGAAGCAAAATAAGCCACACCAAAAAGGGCAAATATTCCATGATTCCACTTATGTGAAATACTGAGAATAGGCAAATTCATAGAGACAAAGTAGGTTAGAACTTACCAGGGGCTTGGGGTGGAGATAGGGAGTTTCTTCTTAAGATTTGCAGAGTTTCTGCTTAAGGTGATAACGTTTTGGAAATAGTGGTAATGGTTGTACAACATGGTAAATATAGTTAATGCCACAAAATTGTGTACTTAAAAATTGTTCAAATGTTATCGATAACCATATAAACTTTTTTTTATGAAAATCATCTAAGGTTTCCCAACATGTTCAGAATGAAAGCCAGAGAAAGTACAACAGCCTCAAGGTCCTGTGCCTTGACCTCTCTGCCCTCGAGAACACTGGCCTCCATGCTGCTCCTTGAACATGAACGCACGAGGTCTGCTCCCTCAGGAGGGCCTTTTCACCTGCCGGTCCCTCTGCTTGGAATACCCATCTCTTAGATATCCATGGAACGTACTTCATTCAGGTCTCTGCTGAAGCATCAGCTTATCAGTGAGGTCACCCTGGGCAGTCCTCCATAAAATCCCAAGCCCTCACCATCCAACACAACCTAGTACTTCCTAGTCTTACTCTGCTCCATTTTCTCCATGGCACGTTTTATCACCAGACATATTACATATTTACAGGTTTCTTTTGTCTCTAGTTACTAAAATTGAAGCCCCGTGAATCCTGGGACTTCGTTTCATTCACCTTTGTGTCCTTCATGACTAGGACAGGGCCTGGCAGGAAGCAAATGCTCAGTAAACGTCTGTTGGATAGATGGATGGATGGATGGATGGATGAATGAGTGAATGAATTTGTTCCGGAGATATATGTATACCCCTTACTGAAAAGGACTGCAAGACCAAAAAGCTGGTTATCCTAGATATGGGTTATCTTTTGCCACGATGAATGCCCTATGACCACCAACCACAGAACTGCAGTGGGGCTCAGCTGGTCTCAGCCTGGCTCACTCACACATCTGCAGTGCACTGTGGGGTAGCTCAGCAGCTCTTCTAAGCTTAGTGGGGCTTCCTAACACATATGGAGGTTCAGCAGGCATTTGATGCATCTAGATGGCCTCAACTGGGACTCTGCGGGTGAATCAGCTCTGCTCCGCATGCCTCATCCTTCAACCGGCTGACCTGCGCACGTTCCCGTGGTAAAGGCAGAGAAATAGCCAACAGACACGCACAAGTGCTTTTCAAGCCTCTGCACGCATGATGTTTGATAGCATCCTGTTGGCCAAGTAAATCACAGAGCCAAGACCAGGAACACACTACAAAGTTAACGTCACAAGAAGATACAGCTACAAGGAGGCATAAGGAATTGGAAACATTAATGTATTCGGTCTGCCACACCCTGCGAAGTCTTGGTGGTTTTGCCTGTGATCTCTGCAACCTTCCTCCTTCTTTTCTACATCCCCAGAAGAAATCACATTCAGTTTCAACCTGAGATCCAATCGTTTCAGCTCTACAACTCAGTGTCTTGTGTTTAGATAGTGAGTTTAGAGCTGGAAAGGTTGAATCTGGTAAAAAGAACCTGAAATCTAAATGTTAATTGAAGCTAAGGGACCTTGTCATAGTCTTTTCTATGAGGAAATGTCAAGTGCTCTAGATATCCAGTGTTTTCTCTGAGATACAGATGTACCCAGCAACTCCACATTATCACCCTGGGGACCTGTGGTAGGCAGAATAATGCCCCCCACTTCACCCCACAAAGGTGATCATGTCCTAATCCCTGGAACCTGTGAATATGTTAGATTACATGACAGAGAGAATTAGGGTTGCATGTGGAATTAAATTTGCTCATCAGCTGCCCTTAAAATAAGGAGGGTATACTTGATTATCCAGATGGGCCCAGTGTAATCACAGTGGTCCTTAAAAGCAAAAGAGGAAGGCAGAAGCATCAGAGGTCAGAGTGATGGGAATGCTGACTTCGAAGATGAAAGGGGGCCGTGAGCCCAGGGATGCAAGCTAGAAAAGGCAAGGAAATGGATTCTCCTCTACAGCCCTAGAAGGAGTCCACACCACACTTGATTTTCATCCATTGAGACACATCTGACTTCTGAGTTCCAGAACTAAAAAATGATAAATTTGTATTGTTTTAAGCCATGCAGTTTGTGGTAATTTGTTACAGCAGCAATTGGAAACTAATTGGGAACTTATCAGACTGATTTTATCCCATAGAATCCATGTAAAAAATGAGAAGGTGTATATTGGCAGGCTGGGCATGGTGGCTCACTCCTGTATTCCCAGCATTTTGTGAGGCCAAGATGGGAGGATCACTTGAGCCAAGGAGTTCAAGGCCGCAAGTGAGCTATAATTGCACCACTGCACTATAGCCTGGACCACAGGGAAAGACCCCATCTCCAGAAAAACGATAATAGTAAGTGTGTATTAGCAACCAAGTGGCTGTTTATGTCCCATCTATTTTCCACATTGACCAATCATTGTAAGAAAGGTGGGGTGGATGGGTGGGGAACACCTTAGGCACTGAGAGGTGGTAAAGGAAACGTGCTAATGGAGAAGAGGGAGGTTAGTGACTGGGGCCCATCTAAGAAAAGAAAGAGGGAGACAGCTTGGAGAGTTGATGTTTGCAGGAAGCCCACCCACAGGTCTTGAACCTCCTTTGACCACCCCTTCCCCAACCCTCATCTCCAGCCCAAATCTTGCTAGAGCTTCTAACTTACATCACATCAGCTGTGATGAGGACTTGGGATGGCCACTTATCTGCAATCATTTCTCTAGTCTGGGTGCCATACCTAGGAGTGGTATTGCTGGGCTGGCCAGAGTGCGCAGCTCCCATCTTACCGGGTAATGTCCTACTGTCTCCCAAAGTGGCTATGTTAATTTCTGCCATTACCAGCAGCAGTGGCATAGTGTTCTGGATCCTCCACATTCTCACCCATACTTGATATTGTTCATTTTTTAACTTTTTCCAACCTGATATATGTTAGCTGGTATTTTTGTATTTTTAACTTGTATTTCTCTGATTACAAATGAGGTTGAGCATTTTTAAAAAATATGTTTATGGGTTTTATGTATATATACATATATATACACATATATTCAGATTTTCTCTTCAGCAAAGAGTCTGTATAAGTCTTTTGCCCATTTTCTTCTATTGGATGATACTTTTTCATTGATGTTTAGGATTTCTTTTTCTTTTTTTCTTTTGAGTCAGGCTCTTGCACTGTTGCCCAGGCTGGAGTGCAGTGGCGTGATCATTAGCTCACTGCAGCCTTGAAATCCTGGCCTTAGGTGATCCTCCCACCTCAGCCTTCCAAGCAGCTGGGACTACAGGCATGCATCACCATGCCCAGCTAGGTTTTGTTTTGATTTATTTATTTATTTATTTATTTATTTTGAGATGGAGGATCACTCTGTCCCCCAGGCTGGAGTACAATGGGACGATCTCGGCTCACTGCAACCTCTGCCTCCCAGGTTCAAGCAATTCTCCCGCCTCAGCCTCCCAAGTAGCTGGGATTACAGACGTGCACTAGCATGCCTGGCTAATTTTTGTATTTTTAGTAGAGACGGGGTTTCGCCATGTTGGCCAGGCTGGTCTTGAACTCCTGACCTTAAGTGATGCACCCGCCTCGGCCTCCCAAAGTGCTGGGATTACAGATGTGAGCCACCACATCCAGCTATTTTACAGAGGTGGGAACTCACTGTGTTGCCCAGGTTGGTCTCAAACTGCTTGCCTCCAGCAATTCTCCTACTTTGGCCTCCCGAGGTACTGGGACCACAGGCAGGAGGCACCATGCCCAGCTGGGATTTATGTAGTCTAGAGTCAGTTACATGTGAAGCAAGTGTCTCTTCCCAGTTTGCAGCTTGTTAACCTCTCTGGTTAGAACTTTTGTTCTTTTGTTTAGAACTTTGTATATTTTGTGATTTGTTTAAGAAGTATGTCCTCCCTGCCTTGTGTTTAGAAATGTTTTCCTCCCATATTGTCCTAAAGTTTTTCCTTTGCCAGTTAAATATTTAATATACCTGAAATTGATTTTTAAACATGGTAGGTAGGGGTTAAATTTCATTGGTTTATCTGTGCATAACCAACTGTTCCAGAAAACTTTATTGAAAGTCCATCTTTCCTGTTGGTCTTCAATGCCTCTGTTATGAGTCAGATTTCTAAATGTGTGTGAATTGGTATCCAGCCCTCTACTTGACAACTTTTTGTATTAGTTGTCTGTTGCTGTGTAACAAATTACTTTAAAACTTAGCGACTTAAAACAACAAACATTTATTACTTCACAGTTTCTGTGGGTCAGAAATCTAGGTGCAGCTTCTCTGGGTGCCGTTGGCACAGTACTGCTCCTTTGGCTGCAGTCAGGCTGGCACCCGGGGATGTGGCCTTAACTGAAGGCCCAACTGGGGAGGATCTGCTTCTAAGCTCACTTATGTGGTGATGGCAGGATTCAGTTTCTCATGGGTTGTTGCATTAAGGTCTTAGTCCTTGGCTGGCTATTGGTCAGAGACCTCCCTCCATTCCTTCTCCTGTGGACTTCTCCATACGGCAGCTCACAGCATGGCAGCTGGCTTCCCTAAGAGCAAGCAAGCAGAGAGAGAGAGATGGAAGCTGTAGTACTTTGTAACCTAATTTTAGAAGTGACATCCATCATTTATGTTGAGCAGTAGAAGCAAGTGAGTACATTCAGACCATAGCAAAGGGGAAGGGATTACATACGGGTGTGAATACCAGGAAGCGAGGATCACTGGGGATCATCTTCAGGGCTGCCTACCATACTTTTATAGTAACATAAGTAATTAAGTCTTTTAATATTAATCTAATTTTAAGTGGCTTTCCATAGGATCATTATTTTTTACTTTTAAAAAACTATATTCAAAATAGAAAGGGAGAATGGGCATGTCTTGGAACAGATTTTTGGAAGAAGGCATAATAGAACTTTGGGAGTGATAGGAAAATATGTAGAGATGTGATCTTTCTTCAGATGGTTGGGTTCAGTTTAGTGTAATTATAGTAAGTACAGTCCTCTCTCAGTATCTGTGGGGGATTGGTTCCAGGACCCCCCATGGATACCAAAATTCATGGATGCTGAAGTTCCTTATATAAAATGACATTGTTTTGCATGTAAACTATACACATTTTCCCATATATTATCTCTAGATGACTTTTGATGTCTAATACAATGCCTACACATCACTTGAGATTCATGGATTCAACGTAGTATTCAGTGTGTGACAAATTCAAGTTTTGCTTGTTGGAATTTTGTGGCATTTTCCCCCCCGAGTGTTTAGTGTTTTCTATTCATGGTCAGTTGAACTTATGGATGTGGAACCCACAGATACGGAGGACCAACTGTATAAACTATGTAATTGTTCCTAACTAGTTTATCTGCATTTTCCAAACTGCAAAACTATCATGGTGATATATAGGAAACATTTTACGTATTAGCTGATCATTTATAAGATTCTTAGAGATAGAGAAAAGCACCTGCCATCTCCTTTATTTGTTTTATGTAGTTCATAGAGCTCAGTGATGCTAAAACCACATTTCCAGTGTCATTGAAAATGATACTTAGAACAAGATGAGAGGGTTGTATTGTAATAACAGCTAACGTCACACATGGCTTCTTTTTCATTTAAAATACAAACCAAACATCTGCCAACACACTTTCATGGTTACCTAGTTGGAAGGAAACCCTTAGGAACAATTATTTTGAGTTGAATTGATTACTTAAAGATAAAGTTTAATACACCCAATTGTTATGTTTGTCAACATCCTAGCTCAGTGCTTCCTGTGTGCACTCCATAGAATGAGAATGGTTTTGGGTGTGGTTTGAGAGAATATTGAAAAGACTTCATCATCAGTAAAGCATCTTGACCCAATTCATTTTTTATGTCTTCAACTTTGCCACACCTGTGGGCCAGCTTTCGTTTATACTGATGCTTATCTCCAGCCACTAATGAGGAATAGATGAGTTCAGGTTTCTACTGCTATCATGAATGCTGGGATTACAGGCTTCATGGTTGTGAGTGTGCCTCTTGGTTCCTTTTTTATGTCAGAGCTCGTGTGTGTGTGTGTGTGTGTGTGTGTTTGCAAGCACATGTGTACTCGTCCGTGTATCTTAGGCTGATATTTAGTTAGCAAAAGAGACTTACATGACAAGTTCTAGAGTAATTTCCAAATTTCCAAACTTTGACCCAGTAAATAACTAACTTGTGTTTTCCTTACGTGTAGTTACTAAGAGAACCTTCTCTACTTACCTCTCTTTGGAGAAAAACATTTAAACAACAATGAGGAAGCAGTAAAGATAAATGTGTCTCCAGCTAAGATGCCAGACCTCTGATCGCATACCTTCTTGGCAGGGCTTACTTTGTGGAATTGGAGAAGTTATGTATAAACAAATGCCAGCGCACCACTGTTGGCAAAGGTTTCTATACTGTATTATTAATTCTAGATCTAGTTCTTCTGCCCTATACCCTCCCCTTATTTTGGTAAATGTAACAAGCCAAAAATTAGGAAACTATTATAAGCTCATTTGAATAAATATTTGGTACTAAGCTAAAGATTAAGAAAGCTAAAGATGAAGGTATTCAGATAGAAGCCCACAGCTGGAGTGTCGTGAAGGCATTACAAAGCCTGAGGGGCCACCTTCGCTCGTTCCTTCTTATGAAGGGCTGATGCAGCAGTTCCTGTTAGGGATGCTTACCTTGGGAGGTGCTTCTGAAGTTTATACTGGAGAGATTAAAATAGAATTGTGGGCCAGGCACAGTGGCTCAAGCCTGTAATCCCAGCACTTTGGGAGGCTGAGGTGGGCGTATCACATGAGGCCAGGAGTTCAAGACCAGCCTGGGCAACATGGTGAAACCCCATTTCTACTAAAAATACAAAAATTAGCTGGGCGTGGTGGCACATGCCTGTAATTCCAGCTATTTTGGAGGCTGAGGCAAGAGAGTCACTTGAACCCAGGAGGCGGAGGTTGCAGTGAGCCAAGATCACGCCACTGCACTCCAGCCTGGGCGACAGAGGGAGACTCCATCTCAAAAAATAAAAATAAAATGTAATTGTGATAGAGATAGCTTATACTTTTGTATCCAAAACCAGAATTTTTTTTGTAGGGGAGACAAGGTCTTTCTCTCTCACCCAGTCTGGAGTGCAGTGTTGCCATCACAGCTCACTGCAGCCTCCACCTCCTGGGCTCAAGTGATCCTCCTACCTCAGCCTCCTGAGTAGTTGGGACTACAGGCACACCCTACAACACCCAGCTAATTTTTGTATTTTTTTGTAGAGGGGGATTTCGCCGTGTTGCCCAGGTTAGTGTAGAAGTCCTGGGCTCCAGCAATCCACCCACCTTGGCCTCCTAGAATGCTGGGATTACAGGTGTGAGCCACCATGCCCAGCCAATTTCAAGATTCTTTTCTATAGTATACTGTACTGCGTAATGTATGTTGTAAGATTATTTCTAATGTATGTTTGAAGATCGTTTCCTTGCATTGGTCACATATTTGGTTTCAGTAGGTTTTCTGCAGAGCCCATATGTTCAGACTTGGTGGCGGGAAAAAGCCTGTTCTAAACTCTAATTTATCCTGAGATCTGAGCTATCAAACAATTTTTTCTTCATCCCTGTTAGATTGCATTTCAAGCTCTAACAGTGCCTCTGAGCCATGAGAAAAATTTACACATAAGAAATGTTTTGAAGCCATTAAAATAAGTTCAGAGCTTAAGAGCTGCTTTCCCATCTCTTGAGTCAGATGAACTGTGGGCTTACAGAGAGTAATAATTAGGTGATGGGCAGATGCCAAGCTTTGTTTTTTGATATGATTATCTCTGTCTTTCATTTGGCACCGTTCAAGTCTGCGGGTTGGGCACTCTGAAAGAGAGGGATCGCTGAGACCATGCAGGGGCACATCAGATCTGTTCCTTTGGTGGACGTCAAGGCAGAATTACTCAGAATATAATCTGAAATGCATTTGATCATACAGTAGATAGTTGAATAATTTATGTTCAGCCTTATGAGCAAAGCCTTGTGTTTACTCTGCTACCACCAAAATAAGATAAAAAACCCATCCATTATATTAAGAGTAGAGAGTTTGCGTGTGTGTGTATGTGTGGGTTCAAGTTTAAAATTTTTGTTCGTAATTGTAATGACCTGATAGCAATTACACATTTGGGGCCAAAGGGGTAAGGGAAAAATTTCACAAGAACGATGTCTGATGTAGAATTTCTCATTCCCAGAATTGAAACAGAAAGGCTGACAGTATTGTGCTCTAATTGTGTGACTGTGTGACAGAGGTCTTATAATGGAAATGTCCTTCCAAAAGAAATGGAAAGGAGCAATTAATTCCAACTTCAATTTGTAGATCCTGTTACATTCCAGTGTACCTATAATGCTGATGGACTATGCATATCACATTGTTTTAACTGACTTCAAGATAAAATCCTAGCATTTTTGGTTTGGAGATAATTGGGTATACCTACTTATATGATATTAAAGAGCTCCCAATTTGGGGAATGTCTAGAAGAATAAGGGAGAAAGATAGCTTGGCACCCTTAATCCCCTGTACGTCCTGGTATCTGGTAATAACATGAAGCCCAGGGACAGGGTTGTCTTGTCAATTTGAGGAAGGAAGCTGGCATGTGGAATGTGATTGCAGGGCCCTGGCAACACCTGCAGGTGTCAGGGACAGAAGAACTCATTTAGAAGCTGTACCGCAAGATGGGAAGACAGGTGGCAACTCTCTTACAGGGATATCTTTTATTTGAGCAGAACCAGACCAACTGTTCCTCATTAAATCACATTTTGCAACGTGTTCTCATGTGAGCGCATCAAGTGTGTGTGTATGCGTGTGTTCAGAGCATACTCAGCGATGTGCCATCTACAGGTCACAATTACAAAGTCGCAACGTGGCTCAGAACTGCAAGACAGGTAGCGTGAAATGTCTCTGCATCGCTTGCAACTGACTTTTCTGGAATGGCCTCTGTAGGGAAACTCAACATAACACCATTACCTCTGTGAGGTGCAGTGGCAAGTAAAATGGATAAAATCTATCTGGTGGGACTGTTGGTCTTGATAGTCATTTTAATAACTATGCAGTGCCTTGCTTTTTTTCTCATTTATTTCTATGGAATTATCAATGTATCTCAGAAGATTTGCTGTGGGGCTGTACTTAGTATGACTAAAGCCAGGCCACTCATCTACTTCACCATTTATACTATCAGAAATTTGGGCAAGTGACTTAACGAGAGGGTTAACTCCTATTAGCTACTTCATTGAGTAGTTTGAAGGATTCGAGAGCACTTAGAGTCCTGCTAGGCACACGGTGAATGTTCTCTAAATATTCCTTCTATTTAGTATTTTCACATAGAGCCTATCCTCTGCCTTTCTCACTGAATCCTTGTGCTTCTGGTTCTCCAGCCAGGTACCATATTACAACTTATCAATATTTTGTATGAGAAGGAAGAGGACTTGGAAGAAAGGCCTCTAAACGACATGACTTCCTTCCATTGGAAGCCCAAGCCCATCCAGCCCCCAAGAAAAGAATACTTGCAACTAGGTGAAGAAATGATGATAGGAGGCAAACAAATAAGTAGAAATGCAAATGCCAATTCAGAAAACATTAATTGATCATCTCTTGGGTGCCCTTTCCCTCAGAGTCTTGTCTCTTGGGGTCGAAAGACCTGTGAGTAGGACACATCGGAAGGCCCTGGTGGCCTGTTTCCTCCCCATTTTCTTTTTTTTTTTTTTGAGGCAGAGTCTCACTTTGTCGCGCCCAGGCTGGAGTGCAGTGGCCCGATCTCAGCTCACTGCAAGCTCCACCTCCCGGGTTCATGCCATTCTCCTACCTCAGCGTCCCAAATAGCTGGGACTACAGGCACCCACCACCGTGCCAGGCTAATGTTTTGTATTTTCAGTAGAGACGGGGTTTCACCGTGTTGGCCAGGATGGTCTCGATCTCCTGACCTCGTGATTCGCCCACCTCAGTCTCCCAAAGTGCAGAGATTACAGGCGTGAGTCACCGCGCCCGGCCCCTCCCCATTTTCTTAGCAAGCAGCTAGCTCAGCCAGTCTGTTAGCTCAGCAGAAGGAAAAGGCCTTAGCAGAGGCTGAGACTTGGAGGTTTGCTGTCCTCTTCCCCCAGGAAACTTCATGGTCACCCAGCCACACAGTGGCCTAGAGGCACCTGTCCCTCTTTCCTGGTAAACATGTAAAGCATCACACTTCTGTCAGAGTGTGATCTCTTGGGCAGCTATTTCAGCTCTACCTACACTGAGCACATTTTCTGGTGGGATGCAAGCTTGGGGGCTCACATATGTCAGGAGTGGTAGGCACGGTCATATCCCCCACCCAAAGATGTCCATATCCTAATCACCTGAACCTCCAACGATGTTACCTTACATGGCAAAAGGAACTTTGCAGATATGATTAAGATAAGGATCTTGAAATGAGAGGATTATTCTGGATTATCTAAGTAGGTTCAATGTAAATCACAAGGGTCCTTGTAAAAATAACCCTACGATCACCTGAGGTCAAGAGTTTGAGACCAGCCCAACCAATATAGTGAAACCCCATCTCTACTAAAAATGCCAAAATTAGCCAGGCATGGTGACGTGCACCTGTAGTCCCAGCTACTCGGGAGGCTGAGACAGGAGAACTGCCTGAACCCAGGAGGTGGAGGTTGCAGTGAGCTGAGATTGCGCCACTGCACTCCAGCCTGGGCAACAGAGTGAGATTGTCTCAAAATAACAATAAATAATAATAATAATAGTAACCCTATGCTACTGGCTTTGCAAATGGAAAAAAGGGCCACAGGCCAAGAGATATAGGCAAATTGTAGAAGCTGGAAAGGGCAAGGAATCAGATTCTTCCCTGGGGCCTCCAGAAGAATGCTGGCCAGCCAACACCTTGACATAGAACTTCTGACCTCTAGAATTGAGAGGGAATGAATGCATATTGCTTAATACCCTAGGTTTGTGGTGATTTGTTAAAGTAGCAACAGAGAACTCATATAACATGCTGTTTCTGTGCTGGTAAGGTTTTTCCCTAGTAACCCTATTTCAGATTTATACTATGTAGTGTTGGTGATGTATGACTCTTTGTCCCATTTACTTGCCAGTCTAATAGGAAATACAAGAATAGGTAAATGGCAGTTCATATGGAAAGGATATTAGCTCCTGTATAAAATGTGAATATATGGTAGTAAGTAACAGGTAGCAATGGCAGTATGCATTCAGCTAACACTGGCTCGTCCTAGGTGCCAGGCCCTGGGCATCCGTTGGAGAGAAAGGCCACCCCTGCTCACAAGGAGCACACCTAGGGTGGTGCAGGAGCCAGAGCCAGCAGGGCGCTCACCACCGTTGACACGCACCCTGAGGAGGGCTGGCTGACAAGGCGAGCAGTCCCGCACTGGGTGGCCAGTGGTTGAGAGAGATTTTCCTAAAGCACGTCCTGTCTCAGTTGAGGCCTGAGCAAGCAGTAACTAGAGGAGCAGGAGCAGGTGATGGTTTTAGTTTGGAGCTTTCCAGAAGGCACACTCCACAGGCTTTACCATCTCAGAGCCCAGGGAGTAAGAGGTGCTGACTTCACAACCGACGTAGCTTCTTCCTCATGGGTTAGTGCTTGTGAGGATATTCAAGACAGGACATTGTCATGTCAGTATTGGTAGTAAGTGCTGTAGGAGGCTCTGGCCTTCTGTTTTTCAAGCTGCACTCCTGTGATGTCGCCATAACAGCAGCCTTTGTTGTGAATCTTCTGTATTCCAGGCACTCTGCCGGGCTGTGGGCACGTTACTTCTATTCCTTCTGATAACATCCTAAGGTAGATGGCTTTCCTCCTTCACAGAAGGAGTAGCCAGGCTTAGAGAGTTTAAACCACCTGCCTAAGATCACATGGCTGTCTGAACCTGGGTTCAGTTTGGTCTGCCAGAATTCAAAACCCATGCTCATTCATTATAGTGTGTGCCTCTTGATGGTGTACATAAGGAACAAAAATAGCACAGGTCAATTCTATTTGAGAAGCAAATAAAATAATGACTTTGTAATTTACAAAAAGAATTTCTGAGGACATTTGCATTTTTCATTAGAACCACAAAATACCAAGGAATAAGTTAATCTGAATTGACATTTAAATGTTCAGGACACTTTATCTATATATATCTAATTTAATCCTCATAAAAACCCTATGATGCACAAATACTAGCAGTATCTCCATTCTACAGGTGAGGAAATGGAGGAAAAAGGAGGATAAAATTTGCCTGAGAATCCTCAGATGGAGCTGGGATTAGAGCCCAGAGCTCGAGGACTTACTGCTCCTAGAACCGGTTCCATCTGTGCCTCGTGGCATGAAACATGCTCAAGTTAAAAGCATCTCTTTCCTTTCCCCAACAATACATGCAAAATTGCTAGGGATGAAGGAAATAGTTAGAGATGGATTGTTGTTATCATCCCAACTGTCTGTATTTATTGTTAACTGATTGAAATCTGATCCCTAAAGTTTCTGACTATGAAAGTTTTTTGTTTTTTTTTTTTTGAAATTTTGGTATACATACTTGGTTCTGGTTTAACAGATTTATTACTTTGATAGGATTTGATAGGCTACACTTTTGAAAATTAGTAGATTATTTTTAAGAGTTAGCATGTAAGTAGGTTTAGAAATTAATCAAGGGAGCAGTGAGATTTACAAGGGAAGACAAACCCATGTTAATCAAAGTTAACACAGAATGCACTATGGGAATTTCAGTGTGTCCCCTAGTCTATTATAACAGGATAAACACATAGCTCCTTTTGAGTGAACAAAGGTCATACTCTGCCTTGTTTCAAATTTCTGTTCTTAAAAAAGCATTTCTGAGTGGAATTTGAGTTCTTAAAAATTGAGTTGATGTTCCAGTTTGTTTTAATAAGCAGTAACATTTTTCAAATTTGGTGTATTATACTTTGAGAGATGCAGATATGTATTGAATTTCAGGAATTGACAATCTTGATAAGGTTTTAAAGGTTTAGGGAAGGTCTGATCCTCTGTTTACTTTCTAGAACGATGCTTGTCGCGTGTGTGTCGACTTTTTTCTTTCTATCGGCTGTTTATAATCACTTCGCCTATAAGCACTTTTTATTACATTATTTTCTATTCATGATGGTTGCTTTCAACTGCTATAGTTGCACATTTACATGTTTGAGCATCTTGGACTTTATGAGAAAGATCTCGTATTTCCCATATTTCTAAATTACTTTTTCTCAAGTATCTCAGTGGTAGTGACAATTGAAATGTACAAAGCTAGCTGGCTACTGATTATTACTCTGTCATCTGAGAAACTTTTTAAAGATTATATTTAAAAATAGTATCATCAAAATCCTCTTATCAAGATCTTGATTTGGTAAAAGGTGAAAATAATAAAAGGGCACAGTACAATAGAGACAGGATGCATTTACCCTCTCCTGCTCCGCCGTCACGCTCCTGCCTTGATCCTCAAGAGAGTGGCAAATCTGTGGGTGTCTTGTGGCTGCATATGCATGCTTCTGCTTCTCCGCAGGATGCAGGGTGCAGGCTTGTCCAGCAGGCACAGGAGGAAAGCTCAGCACCAAAATACCTTTTATGAATCAGTTATGTTCAAATGTGGTAAACGTTTGAGGGGTGGAGAGAAAAAAGGATGGCCAAGGAAGAATGACTGAACTTAACATGACCACAAATAATCCACTCCAGCAGTTTAATAGGTAACTTTATTTTGAACAAAGTTTTATGACAGATGAGTTGAAAGGAGAAGAACTGTTCTGAAATTGTCATCAAAAGTCGAAGAGTTGTTGCTTTTATTTTAACCCAGGCCAAGAAGGCACAGTACCTGCACTGCTTCATGAAACAAAAAACAAAATGTATTATAAACCCAATTAAATGCTTAAGACTTTAAGACTCACCTAGTCCTTCCCCAGGTCAGCCTGACACCTGGCCTGGCACCACTAATCATGACACAGGTGCAAAACCAAGGTCAAGCATTCTGAACTGGGGATAGGGAAAAGGGTGGATTTTCCCTGAAGCTCGTTTAGGCAGTTTCAGGGTCTCTCAATTTGAAGGGCCCCTTCCAAGACCCTGTACCTAATTTTGTATTCATTACTTTTGTCTCAAAGAGAAGGCTGCAGGAGCCACAAAATCTGGGTCCACTCCTAGGTGAGGGTATCTGTGAACCTCCTGAAGACAGAATGTGAGCGTGGCTGTGTGGATATGTAAATATGCTTCCATATTTTTCTGGAAGGGTCTGTAGTCTTCTCAAAGCCATCTCTATGACTTACAGAGGTTGAAGAACTCAGGCCTCGGAGAAATTAATCAACCTTTTAATTCTGGTCTTATAAAACCACACTTATTAAGTGATGGTTTAATTGCTAGAGGCAACAAGTTGTGACTCAAGTAGAACAGCTTCCTGAATATATCACAGGACACACTGATCACCAGAGACATAGATGAGAATGTTCTTGATGGTTGCTCATCTCACTGGAATACACACTCTCATATTATTCATTCAATCAGTCACTCATTCATTCATTCCTAAACACTTACTGAGTACCTGCTCTGTGCCTGCAGCCTGCTAGGTTCCAGTATTTCAGAGATGAATTAGGCAGACTCGCCGCTTTTGAGGAACTCACATAGTTCCTATCAATTCAGCTGAAGGACTCTGCATTCTTTCTCCAGGTTCCCACATATGTGTGAGCGCTGTCCTTGAGATCTTGAGGCTATTTTAAATTGAAATGGAAGCTGTTCAGCATAGATCTCGCTCCAAAATATTACACAAAAAGCCAACCTCATAAGAGAGCTGTCTCCTGGGGGCGGGGACAGGTCTGGGTGCACCACTGAGCTCCGGCTCTTGCCTCCCGCTGCCATGGGAAGGACGGCCCCATTCTGTCCAGCTGTGTGCCTCCTTATGAAGGACTCAGAGTGCAGGGACACCAGCAGGGTATCGGCCCAGATACCTGAGGAGTGCAGCAGTAAATAACGCTTCAACTGTCACCGGGGTTGAGAGACTTTTCCTTGTGGCTAACAGCTTTCTTAATTCTGCTGTTAGCCTCCTAGAGACAGAGCAAGAATTCTTCCCATACAATCGCATGTGAATAGGAGCCTGTGGAAACTGGGCTGTAGAATTTGTTTTCATTTCCCCATTCCTATTCTTTGTGTCTTGCATTACTCACTCCTTTGAACTCAAATCCTATTGATTCTACATCAAAAGTCTGTTGTTCCCTCTGCTGTCATCCTGATAGAGGTCCTCATTATCTACCATTTCATCTGTTGCTCCAACTTAACACTGGGTTTTCTACCCCATTCTCCTGCCTCCCTTCAGTCCACCCCACACATTCCCTGTTCGTGTTACCTTCTGCAAAGCACCATTCCAGTGTCTCTCCTGTGCGTGGTGGGATGCAGCTTCCCAAACAGAAGCCAAAGAGGTACCAGGAGATCGTTAGAGAGCTTGGAAGGGAAGACCGAGCAAAGTACCATGGTTGTTCCGAGACACTTTGTGCTTCTGTGGATTTCCTGTCCTGTCCTGCACAGCCTCTGGGCTGCCCCTCTGCCCTCTCATTTTTCCTTCCATCCAGTATTTCTTATCTGCCCCTTCCACACCCCTCCTTCCATCTCTCAAAATGTTATTCAGTTTTCAACAGGGGAGTCCTGTGTTATTGGGGGAGGCACCGATTCTGAAGCAGGTGCACAAGGTGAAAATCTCATCAATTGCGCTTCAAAACTAGAGCCACCCTGAGACTAGCCATGTGCTCCTCTCTCTACTTCCCTGGACACCAGCTAAGAAGCCCGTGAACAGAAACCACTGAGAAAAGCAGCACGGTCAGGTCCCCACCTTCTCAAGCTCTGCCCAAGCAGGTTTTCCCAACCTGTTCTATGTCTGGCATGAAGAGAAAATGATAGTACTTGTATGGCACACAAGGTACTTTGAGGGGACTGAGTGTGGGGGTCATGTGGGGTGGGTCACTCTTGGCACAGCCCTCCTGTGGCAGCAGACCAGCTGCGAATCTTTGTCCTAGGGATGTGTTTGCTGAATCAAGTGGCTTCCATGGTTGTTTGTTTGTTTGGTTGTTTGTTTGTTTGTTTTTGAGACAGGGTCTCACTCTGTCGCCCAGGCTGGAATGCAGCAGCACGATCTTGGCTCACTATAGCCTTCACCTTCCAGGTTCCAGCAATTCTCCTGCCTCCAGAGTAGCTGGAACTACAGGCACCTGCCACCACACCCGGCTAATTTTTGTATTTTTAGTAGACATGGGGTTTCACCATGTTGACCAGGCTGATCTCAAACCTCTGACCTCAAGTGATCAGCCCACCCCGGCTTCCCAAAGTGCTGGGATTACAGGCGTGAGCCGCCACACCTGGCCAATGGTGTTTCTTTGTCATTCTTCCATTGCTGAGAAGATATGGTTACATCTCTCTAAGAGTTAAATATGTCTGTGGTATGACTCCACTTTACACAGATTCTACCCTTCATGAATTCTGTCTTGATTTTCTTTTTTTTTTTTTTTTTTTTTTTTTTTTTTTTTTTTTTTTTTTGAGACGGAGTCTCGCTGTGCTCCCAGGCTGGAATGCAGTGGCGTGATCTCGGCTCACTGCAAGCTCCGCCTCCCAGGTTCACGCCATTCTCCCGCCTCAGCCTCCCAAGTAGCTGAGACTACAGGCGCCCGCCACCACGCCCGGCTAGTTTTTTGTATTTTTAGTAGAGACGGGGTTTCACCATGTTAGCCAGGATAGTCTCGATCTCCTGACCTCGTGATCCACCCGCCTCGGCCTCCCAAAGTGCTGGGATTACAGGCTTGAGCCACCGCGCCCGGCCTCTGTCTTGATTTTCTATAAACACAGCCCGTCTTTCTCATACGGCTTATGGGTAGTCTGGAGAGTCATGAACTTGGCCTGGCCCCTTCAAGCAAAGGAACTGACTCATTCCTACCTACCTTGGGGCCACCTGGCTCATGGTGGCTGTTCAAATGTGTCTCTGTTGAAGGAGTACATAAAAGGCAGCACCTTCTGGAATCCGTTACTTGATTGATATCACAACAGGGCTTTCTCTGCATCTAAAAATAAATTTTTCCTCTGTTTCTCTCTTTATAGGACTTCAGAAATGGGCTTGGGAGTTCAGGATCCCACACCTCTGCTGCATCTCAGTGTGACTCAGCAAGTTCTAGAATGGTGCTGCCCATGCCAAGGTTACATCAAGACTGCGCACTGAGGATGTCCGTGGGCTTGGCTCTGCTGGCTCTTCTTTTTGCGTTTTTTGTCAAGGTCTATAATTAGAATACAACTAAATGAAACATCTGTAAAGAAGAAAACATTTCTAATTAAAATCTTCAATGAACAGGAAAGCGACACCTCCGTTCTCAAAGGGCAATAATTTGTACTGGTCATGCTGCCTCCTCTTCAGCCACTCTTCTCAGTGAGGCTCCCCTGTCTCACATTGAGTTGGGCCCATTGGTTATTTGACCTAAAACCTAATCACGGCTACCATAGCACATCCTTCAAATTAAACTGCTTTTGGTTTACTTTTAGCAAGAAATGCAAGCGGTCGCATTTTTTTTGTTTGTTTCAATCTCCAATCTTTAAGTCAGAACCTAATTGTACAGTGGCTCTGGCCATCTTTTCATCATGTGGAAGGATTTTCTATCTTTAATAAACATTTTTTGTTTTTTCAGATGGAGTTTCACTCTTGTTGCCCAGGCTGGAGTGCAGTGGTGCAATCTCAAGTCACTGCAACCTCTGCCTACTGGGTTCAAACGATTCTCCTGCCTCAGCCTCTCACTGGGATTACAGGCATGCGCCACCAAGCCCAGCTAATTTTTTGTGTTTTTAGTAGAGACGGAGTTTCACCATGTTGGCCAGGCTAGTCTTGAACTCCTGACCTCAAGTGATCCACCCGCCTCGGCCTCCCAAAGTGCTGGGATTACAGGCATGAGCCACTGCCCCCAGCCTCTTTAATAAACACTTTTAAGTGCATCTTCCCCTTCAGGCTTTGTTTGGAGTCCCAGTGCTACAAACATTGTATTTTTCACAGCAGATATGTTCCTGAAAAGTGTATAGAAACCTGTTCTGGGAACTTGAATGCTTTTGGAATGCACGGGGAGAGTCTGCCAGCTAAAGGACTCCTGGCAACATTCTGTGAAATATGAAACTGAAAAACTGGATTTGTCGAAAACAAATTATGCCCATTTTCTCACATTTTTGATCCATTCGTTTTTTTTTGTTTTTGTTTTTGTTTTTGTTTGAGTCAAGGTCTCACTGTCACTCACGCTGGAGTGCAATGGCAGTATCTTGGCTCACTGCAGCCTCGAACTCCTGGGCTGAAGCAGTCCTCCTACCTCAGCCTCCCTAATAGCCAGGACTACAGACACATACCACCATGCCCAACTAATTTTTTAATTTTTTGTAGAGATGAGTGTCACTATGTTGCCCAGGCTTGTCTGGAACTCCTAGCCTCAAGCAATGTTCTAGCTTCAGCCTCCCAAAGTGCTGGGATTATAGGCATGAGCCACTCCACCCAGCCCAGATTAAATGTTTTTATTTCTATATGCCATCATTGGTCTTTACTAAGTGAAGTGACTTCTTTAACAATAAATGGAATTGGTATACGAAGCAAATCCTATGTTTTTCAGAATTTATTTGGATTGCATAGGTACAGGAAAACCAGGTAGCTTATGGTTACCATAGGATATTTTCCATCTTGAAACCCATACCCCTCTTCAGCTCCCATTTAACTCAAAATGTTTTGTGTTTTGTGTGTCTTATAAGGAACCCAAATTAAAATTCAGTCATGTCCTAGTTGGTAAATTATAAAATATATATGCTTTTAGTGTTAGGACATTTCTTCCAGAACTGGTATGTGCTTCTAAAAGGTGCTCACATTTAGAATGCAAAAATCTGCCTGTGCTCCTTCTAGTTCTACAGCGAAACATCCACTTGGGAGCACCCCTCACTTCTTAGCAGGAATGGGGAGAAGAGGACAAGAACCTGCCATGTGCTTCCCTTCCTGAGCTCCATGCAGTCATTTGTTAATAAACAGTGGGTTCCAGTGTGGTGCTCATTTAACGAAAACCTAGCAGAGATAAAAATGCCATCCAAAGCCTAGAGTTGAACTAGATCAGACATAGAGAAAGCTTTACACTTGTAACTGATTGGAGACAAAAAGGATTTTTTCTACCTCCCTTTTCTGACTCTTTCCCTACTCTTTTCCTCTAACTCCCTCATCTGTTTATTTCCTCCCTTCTAGCTCTATGCTATCCTCTCCTTTTTTTATTTTTTTCTTCCTATAAGAGAATCATACACCCAGTCATCCAAATCCCCCCCTGCTGCCCTCACCTACCATGGCATGGATCCTCAAGGATCGTTTCAGCTGTACAGGATTCTCCCTACTTCCTGCCGTGACCATTATTTACCCTCAATTTGGCTGCAGCTTCACTCTGCTGTTTGACCCAGAAAGGGACCAAGGCCACTGCCTGCAGCAGACGCTGGACCTTCATGATATCAGTCTCCATACTGGTGACCAATTGGTGAAAGGGGTAGCAGTGTTCTGGAAATCCAGGGTTTTTCTTCCCCCTCTGACCTCCATCTACAGGGAGGGGAAGGGAGGGAGCAGAGAAGGATGTGGTGTGAGTCAAAAACAGTTCCCTTAAGCACTGGACTCTGAATGGGGCTGAGTCTGGGAACCACGGGAGCAAGTGTGATCATCAGTAGAGCTGTTACTTTTCCAGCCCATCTCCTTCCTGCCCACTGTGCAACTGCACTTCTCCCGCCCCGTTGAAGTTAGGCTTGCCCACGTGGCTTGTTTTAGCAGGTGAAATGTGAGTGGAAGGGTCATGTCCTTCTTTGGGGCAGCCACGTTCAGAGCTGCTGTATGCTTTACCGTGTGCTCTTCCCACTGCTGTAGTGATCCTGGACCCATATGTCAGAATGACGCCTCCCCGACCCTGGGTCCCTGAGTTAGTACAATGAGTAGGGCTCCTGGCCAGCATGTGCTAGACAGGCCTCAGGAGCCAGAAATAGATTTTAGTTGTGTTAAGCCACCAGCATCTGGGGGTCGTAGCCATAGCGTACATAATCTGATTTAACAAAGTGTTAGCCGTGATAGGATGCTTGACTCACAGGTTGCAAATGTAATTGTTATGTTTTCTTTGTATGCTTTTGTATGCTTTGCATTAGTATCAAGGGGTGTGTGTGTGTGTGTGTGTGTGTGTGTGTGTGTGTATACTTCTCTGCTGAGAAAGAAACCTATGAAGTGATCTTTTCAATGCTTTGGCCAATTTTTTTCTTAAACTCTTTATTAGAATAAAACATACATATGAAATGCACATAAACCATAGGGATACAGGGATTTTTAAAAACTGAGCACACATTGTAGCCAGCACCAGGAGGCTCCCCATGCACCCTCCTAGCCATTAACTCTGCCCCCCAAGGAGTAACCAATATCCTTATTTCTAACATTACAGATGGATTTGCCTGTTTCTAAACTTTCTATAAATAGAATCATGTAGTATGCACTATTTCATGTCTACCTTCTTTTGTTCTACAGTGATTGTGAGATACATCCAGATTATTGTTTGTAGCAGTAATTACTTCACATTCACTGCTGAATAGTATTTCAGTGTATAAGTACACTACATTGTCTTTGTTCATTCTACATTTGAGTTCTTTCCAATTTTTTGTCTATTATGAATAATGCTGCTACAAGCATGTTTTGGTAAGCGTTTATGTGATGATGTGAGGAGTACATGTCTAGGAGCGGAATTGCTGGGTCATAGTATTTGCATATGTTCAGCTTAGATGCTGCTAAACGGTTTTCTGAAGTAGTTGTACCAATTTACATCCCCACTAGCAGTTCATAGGAACTCTGCCATTCTCCCACTATTTTTTCTCTTTGGACCTTAGATATTCTTCAGCAGACCTCATCTCTGCTGTCTCCCTTCCACGAGTCATTCCTATTTTAATAGTAATGATAATATTGACAAGCATTAACTGTCTAGTCCTTAAATGAAATGTACTGGGTGTTATAATTCGCACTTAACAGGTATTAATCAGTCCTGAAGAAAAAATTTTGAGATAGGTATTGTTATTCCCATCATACTGAGAAGAAAAGCTAAAACTCAAAAGACTAAGTAACTTGTGCAAGAGGCACAGAGCTATTAAGTTTAGAGGCAGGACTGGTACACAGCCTGACTCCAAAGCATATACTCCTCTCCTGTAAACTCCTCCTGCTCCTCTGTCCCATCTTTGACTTAAACTTGACCTGTGCCAACAGATACGCATTTAGGATCAATCATATGGATGCCTGAGGTTGGGGGGCTTCAGCCCCTCAGTCTGTGTTGTCCTGCTCCAAGAATGTGCATGGTATTTCATCTACTTTTTAAATAAAGATTTACTAATCAAGCTTTTTTTCTTTGTCCTGCCCCCCTTCCTTCCTTCTTTCCTTCCTTTCTATCGTCCCTGCTTCATCTTACCATCCCTGCTTCCTTTCTTATCATCCCGGCATGAGATAGTCAATTTGACAATGTAAAGAATTCTTGGATTAAAACTTTGCTTTGTTGCTGGGAAAATGTGTCTAAACATCAGATTTCCATATGTCATTCAGTCAAAACATACACTACTTCTACTGACTTCACTCCAGGTTGAAAATTTCAGTGTATATTGTAAGATGTCATGGAGGGAGAATTAGAGTTACAAATCAAGCTTCAAGAGGGTTTGTCATCATAAAACAAAGATAGGAAAAAAATGAAGGAAGGGAGACGGGGGGAAAGGAAGAAAGGAGGGGAGAGAAAAGGAAGAAAAAGAAAGGGAGAAAAGATATTTTTAAGGCTTGCAGCAACAACAAAAAAGGTAACTGTGAGATGATGGCTATGGTAATTTGCTTGACTGTAGTAACCATTTCGCTGTGTATGTGTATGAATACATGTTCACCTCAAATATGATAAAAAATGAATACGTACATTTTCTAAAAGGCTTGCTGGTCCCCCAAGGCACCCCAGGATGCTGCAGCACATTCACAGGAGCACCCTGGGATTCTTTAAATTTTTGAGGAAACACAGCAACATCTGTCATTTACCAGGCCAACTACCAGCTCAAAATAGTTCACAGTTTTCAACATCAGATTTCACAATTTTTTGATGACACCATGTCTTTATAAAACTGGATTTTCAGCAATTGCTGTGATAAAAAGCAAGTATCAAGTGAAAATCAATGTGGAACAAGAAATGAAAATTGTGATCATAGTCCAAGGTTTGAGAAGTGGTGCTGTAGCCAACAGATGCACAGCTGCCATTAATAAGTAATATTAAAATGAATAAAATCATAGTTTTCTTTAAGTTACATGTATTATTTTTTCAAACAGTTCTTATAAGATAGAAGGATAGAAATGCTTATTCCGTTGTCAGGATTACCTATTTAAACAGAAAGTTAGCTGTTTCTTTTGGCCTAGGGGTACCACGAATCAAGAAAGTTTGAAAACCTCTGCTCTATGATACAACCTAATTTAAAGAATCCATGTCAAACTTATAATCTGGAGTCCTAATCGCTTCTCAAAATACTTTCCCCTTACTTTAAGGTTAAATTATCCATAGCATGTGTTTGATACATTTACATTTGGCTTACCATTGAGTTTGATTTTACGATGTTGAAACTGTAAAGGAGTTAACAATCAGAATCACCTGGATTCAGATCTCAGCTGTTTCCGATACAAATTTGACGCAGAAAATATAAGGAAAGAGCATGAAATTTTTGACATCAGCAGAACTTGAAATTCCAGCCGGGCCACTTTTTATTTTTGGGCCACATCTGTAAAATAGGAACAAGATTCCATTGTGGGTAATTGAAAGATAAGTGAAATCATGCATATAAAATACTGTGTTCTTGACACATGTCATTTCCTCCTTTTTTATGATTACTGTAGCCACTTAAAGGTGAAAAATACCTTTATAAATAAAGTTAGATGTTTTAAATTCTGATATCAACACATGACCACCCAAAAGATTTATATATGGAATAAAAAGATTCCGACCTTGAGAGACATAGAGTCTGATTCTAACAAATGCAGCAGAGGAAGAAAAATTCAAAGGAAATGGACTGCAGCTGTATTTGAGGAGATCAAATTAATGAATAGTGTGGAGCACAGATTCGGGTGGCCAATCTAAGATCAAGAAGGAGATTTTCCGTGGCCAAAGATGAAAAGAGCAACCAGATTAATAGGGAGGCCTAGAAGTCATGCCCTCCCCCATCCTGCTTTGAGAGTAAAAGGAAATGCAGACTCTATTATTCTTCATTAGTTTTCTGTCAATTATTTTCTCCCAGTACTTTTTCCTAGAGTTCTATAACCAAAATATCTCAACGGTGTAGAAGTTGAAGCAAAGGATTTCACTTGGTGTCTCGTGATCTTCCTAGTTTCTGGGTATCTGAATACATTTATGAGTATTAATGAGGCAAGTTCACAGGAAAAAAAAGTGGGGGAGATGGAGGAGAACAGCCTTGGGTCAAGGTAAAGGAAAACTTGGAGTTCAGAAGAACCTAAAGAAGTATGAATTTTTAATGCCTAGGTTTATCTAATCTGCTTTTAATATGCCCAGTTAATCACAAAACAATAGATGTTATACCAGACTGTCTGATTCCAAAGCCCAATGCCTGCTTTCACCAGTGCTATTTACATTGTACTGGGAGTTCTAGTGAGAAGTATTAGACAACAAAAAGCAGTAAAGGGCATCAGAACGGAGGAGGTAACGCTATCTCTATTTGCAGATTACATGATCATATGTATAAAGCATCCCAAAGAAACCACAGGAAAGCTACTAGACCTAATAGATGAATTTAGCAAAGTTATAAACTATAAGACCAATGCAAAAAAAGAAATTCAGTTGTGTTCTTTTACACTAGCAACGAACAATCCAAAAAGGAAATTGAGAAAGCAGTTCCATCTACAATAGCAGCTAAACAAATTAAATACTTAGGAATACGTCTAACCAAGGAGGTAAAAGATTTGTATGCTGAAAAGTGAAAACCATTGCTGAAAGAAATTTATGAATATCTGAAAAATGGAAAGGTATCCTATGTTCATTAATAGGAAAACTTAGCATTAAGATGTTAATACTACCCAAAGTGAGCTACAGATTCAACACGCTCTCTATCAAAATTCTAACAGCATTTTTTTTACCAAAATGGAAAAGCCAACCCTCAAACTTGTATGGAATTACAGGGGACCCCAAATAGCTAAACCAGTCTCTAAAAAGTAGAATAAAACTGGAGGACTAAAGTTTTGCAAGTTCAAAACTTCCAACAAAGCTACAGTAAGTAAAACTGTGATACTGGCATAAGGACAGACATACAGACCAAAGGAATAGAGTAGAAAGGCCAGAAATAAATTCTCACATATGTAATCAATTGATTTTCAACAAGGGTGCCAACACCATTAAATAGAGAAAGGACAGTATTTTCAACAAATGCTGTTGGGAAAACTGGATATCCATGTGCAAAAAAATAAAGTTGGACTTCACCTTATGCCATGTACAAAAATTACCTCAAAATGGATCAAATACTTAAATTTGAGTTAAAATTATAAAACTCATAGAAGAAAACATTGGGGAAAATCTTCCTGATATTGGATTTGGCAATGATGTCATAAATATGACACCAAAAGTACAGGCAACAAAAAAAAAATGGACTTCATCAAAATTAATAACTTTTGTGCATCAAAGAACACTATGAAGAAGGCAAAAGACAACCTACAGAATGGGAGAAAATGTTTGCAAATCATATATCTGAGAAGGGATTAACATCCAAGAGAATTCCTACAACTAAACAACTACAACAAATCACAAACACCCTAATTCAAAAATAAGTAGAGGATTTGAATAGACATTTTTCCAAAGAAGATATACAAATGGCTAATAAACACATAAAAAGATGCTCAACATCATTAGTCACTGGGGAATTGCAAATTAAAATTATGAGATATTATCTCACCCATTAGGATGGCTGCTATTAAAAAATTAGAAAATGGCAGCTCTGTTTAAGTTCTTGGAGGAACCTCCAAACTGCTTTCCACAATGACTGAACTAATTTACATTCCCACCAACCAGAGTATAAGTTTTCCCTATGTTCTTTGCAGTCTTACCAGCATCTGTTGTTTTTTTGTTTTTTTAATAACACCTATTCTGACTGGTATGAGATGGTATCTCACTGTGGTTTTGATTTGCATTTCTCTGACAGTGATGATGAGCATTTTTTCATATGGTTGTTGGCCTCTTGTGTGTCTTTTTTTGAGAAGTGTCTGTTCATGTAATTTGCCCATTTTTTAACAGTTTTTGGGTTTTGCCTGTTGATTAAAGTTCCTTATAGATTCTGAATATTAGACCTTTGTCAGAAATATAGTTTGCAAATATTTTTCTCCCATTCTGTAGGTTGTCTGTTTACTCTGTTGATAGTTTTCTTTTGCTGTGCAGAAGCTCTTTAGTTTAATTAGGTCTCACTTGTCAATTTTTGTTTTTGTTGCAATTGCTTTTGAGGAACTTAGCTAAAAATCCTTTGTCAAGGCCAATGTGAAGAAAAGTATTTCCTAGGTTTTCTTCTAAGCTTTTTGTAATTTGAGGTCTTACATTAAAATCTTTAATCTATTTTGAGTTAATTTTTGTGTATGGTGAACGAGAGGGGTCCAGTTTCATTCTTCTGCATATGGCTAGCCAGTTATCCCAGCCCCATTTATTTAAGAGACTCATTTCCCCAATGTTTGTTTTTGTCTGCTTTGTCAAAGATCAGATGGTTGTAAGTGTGTGGCTTTATTTCTGAGTTGTCTCTTCTGTTCCATTGGTCTATGTGTCTATTTTTGAACTAGTACCATGTTGTTTTGATTACTGTAGCCTTATAGTATAGTTTGAAGTCGGGTAGTGTGATGCTTCCAGCTTTGTTCTTTTCACCTAGGATTGCTTTGGCTATTTGGGCTTCTTTCTGTTTTCATATGAATTTGGGTATATACCCAAAGGAAAATAAATCATTCTACCAAAAAGACACATGCACTTGCATGTTCACCACGCTATTCACGATAGCAAAGACATGAAATCAACCTAGGTGCACATCAATGGTGAACTGGATAAAGAGCATGTGGTACATATACACCATGGAATACTACACAGCCATAAAAAGAAATGAAATCATATCCTTTGCAGCAACATAGATTGCAACTGGAGGCCACAATCCTAAGTGAATTAATGCAGGAACAGAAAACTAAATACCACATGTTCTCACTTATAATTGGGAGCTTAACATTGAGCACACATGGACATAAACATGAGAAGACTAAGCACTTCAGACTACTACGGGAGAAGGGAGGGAAGGGTCGTGAGTTGAAAAATTACCTACTGGGTACTAGGCTCACTACCTGGGTAACAGGATCCATACTCCAAACCTCAGCATCATGCAATATACCCATGTTAAAACTGGCACATATACCCCCTATATCTAAAATAAAATTTGAATTGAAAAAAAAAAAAACAGAAAATAACAAATGCTAGTGAAGATGTCGAGAAGTTGAAACCCTTAAACATTTTCTGTGGAAACGTAAAATGATGCAACCACTGTGGAAAATAGTGGTGCCTCAAAATTTAAATCTAGAACTACCATATGACCCAGATATTCCACTCCTAACTATATATCCAAAGGAATTAAAAGCTGTAACTCAAACCGATGTCTGTTTACCAATGTTTATAGCAACATTATTCACAATAGCCAAAAGGTGGGAACAACCCAACAGTCCATTGACAAATGAATGCATAAACAAAATGTAGTATATTCATACAATGGAATATTACTCAGCCTTAAAAAGGAGTGAAATGTTACAACACAGATGAACCTTGAAAACATTAGGGTAAGTGAAATAAACCAGACACAGGACAAATATTGTACGACTCCAGTTACATGGGGTACCAGAATAGGCAAATTCATAGAGACACAAAGTAGAATAGAGGTTATCAGGAACTGAGGGGAGTGGGAAGAAGGAGATTTATTGCTTAATGGATACAGAGTTTATGTTGGGTATGACTAAAAAGTTTTAACTGTAGTAATATACAAGGGAAGTGTCTAGTAGACTAAGAAATAAGTTCAGGTCATGTTGTGAAAGGTTTTGATGCCCTGCCAAGGAATCTAGACTTTATTCAGTAGTCAAGGGAGAGCCACTACAGGCTTCCAAACAGGCTTGTAAACATTGCAGGCCATGAAGAGATTCATGTTTGGAAAGATAACCAGCCACAATATGGAGGTTAGCTGGCTCTCCTATTGATAATCCTGCTCAATGGGTGCCCTTACCATACCCTATATTGACACTTTTGGAAACGTGCAACATAGGAGTCACTTTCTCATGCTTGGGAAAAGTGAAATTTCTACTGCTGAGCTTCCAAATATGTCCATTTCCAGGAGAGCTAGTAGTCAGCCTCAACTTAGCCAGTTGGTGGTGGCTTTTGTTCTTGTCGTTACTATTACTGATCCTAGATCTTATCTTACTGCTGCCGATAATGGAGTTTTGTTTTGCAATAGTCGCTGTAATACATAGCTGGAAAGGATGTGCAGATCCCTTTGTTATCTTAATTAAGAAAGTGCCTCAGTAAGAGGCAAGCTCCTGTCTTTGTAGTTCAGCATCTTTGATCCCCACTTAATCTTTGCTTGGACACTTCCACACTGAATAGCTTCTGGAAACCTAGCAACCCTCTATCCCTCCAGCACCCGCTACCTTCTCTCCTTATCTACTGCAATTTAAATAATTGACTCCAGCTTTCTGGTTTTGATTTTCTGTGTCTCAAATTCTCTTACTACATCTGTTCAGTTAACAATTCATGTGCTGTATTCTTAATAAATGGATGCGAATGCTTTACAAAAAAAGCCACTTGTGATAACTATCTCAGGCTGTGATCTTGGAAGGCAGATGCTTCTGGTTTTTTGTTTCTGTTTTTTGTTTTTTCAACCCATGTGATTTCTGCAATCTTACCTGGTATCATTTGAGATGTAAGGGGAGAGCTTCTGCTACCATAGACTCTACTTCATGGTTCACAGCGCTTAATTCCAAACTTCACGGGAAAACTCTAAATTTCTGATCATTGGCCCATTAAAGTGTTAAAACTTGGTTTCCACAAGACCAGAAAAACTAGACTATAATTTGGTCTCAACCCTGTGTTTTGGGCCTGAGTAAGGAAACCTGATCATAGCACAGTCTCTCACCCGGGAAACAATGGTGAATAGTCAGTATCACGTCTCATTTGGTTCCATATTCAAGAGTAAAATCAGAAGTCAAACAGAAAATGAACCAGGAGATGGAGCTTATAGAGTCTGGGTCCCAACCACAGGAAGTAAAGAATCTCTTAAATTCCACTTAAAATATAAAATATAAATGTTTTATGTGGAGAAACATTCAAGATGGGTTGGGGTTTGTGTCTTTTTAACAGAATGATCTGCAGACTCTCAAAGAAAGGTCTGGAATGGCTGTTGCCCTTGACTACTTCCATATTTCCCTGATGTTATCTTTTCATCTCAATTCTCTGATAGTTTTCCTTCTCATACATTCCTCCTAACCCCATATGTGCCTTAAACTGGGATCCCTCTTCTCTTCTTCCCTCTTAACCCAAAATCCTTCAAGATTTTTGAAGGCAGGAAGGTTGAAAATTTCAAAGCAATCTTTAGAAAAACAGAAGTTGGTTGGATACCAGTCTAAAAATTTTAATCTCATCAAACCAGATTGCCTTGTGCCATCAGAATTATAAAAAGCTACAAGAAAATTCAGTAGCTAAAAATGTTGCAGTTTAGTTAGAAGAATATTTTTAATGACTCTAGACATATTAGTCAAAAAGAAAGTGGGGGGAAAAAGGCAATTTAACACCAGCTTTCCCTCACGCTCCATGGCAAAGTCAAGCTGTGTATCTAAGGAGCAGCAGTAGCTCCAATTAATATTAAATGAAAAAGCTGTGGCAACCTAACATCGAAGTCACAAATTTAAAGCCCCAGAAAGTCACCACCGGTTGCCATCTGGTCATCAATCCTAAACAACCTCTGTTCCTCTGTCATGTGTCAGGGAATTTAAATTTTCTTATATTTAAAATTTGAGTTAAGATTTGAGTAGGTTTTACAGAAAGACTGCTCTTTCTCGGCGCTCGATGAAAGGGAATTGTGTCTGTTTCATCTGGAGCCTGGTCTTTCTTGAAGAGGCAGGAGTGGTAAACCCTGCACGCCAACCTCGAGTAAGAGCAAGAGGCGCTCATAGAGCATGGAGTTGGACTCCTTTATTTTACAGACGGAGAGACTGAGGTTAGGAGAGTTTAGTGACTTGTCCGAGGCCACCCTTCTAGTTTAGGACATTTCTGAATAAGAATCCCTAACATTCTCTTTGGTGTTGAGATGCTTTGGGGCAGGACTCTGGACTTACCTGTCCAGTTGTATTTAGTGTATTCACCATTAGGTCACTTGGTTTATCCATGCCAGAGTGGAGACTCAGCAAACGAATAAATAAATGAAAAATGGGAATGAGATCCCACCGTATCTAAATGCCAGATTGCCAAAAAGTAGGAGCTGAATTGCCTGAGTTTTCAAAGGTTCACTGAGAAATGGGGAAGAGCTTGGCATGGCCTTTGAATCTAATCGGAGTGTCTCTTCTTCACACCAAATATCTAGGCAGACCCTAGGAATTTGACTACAGTGTATCTGCACACATATTATGCAAAGGAACCACTTGGCCTTTCACTGTGAAACAAACAAAATCCAGCATACCTCAGCTGATTTGTCAAACAATATCATTTTTTATGTATTCTGGGGGCCCATTCTAATGACCCAGAGAAACCTCTCACAAACAAATTGGGTTTTTATAAGATTACACTGGGGATGGGAACAGGAAAACAGGATTGAAAAAAAAAAAAATGGCCAGGCACGGTGGCTCACGACTTTGGGAGACCGAGGTGGGCAGATCACAAGGTCAAGAGATCGAGACCATCCTCGCCAACATGGTGAAACCCTGTCTCTACTAAAAATACAAAAATTAGCTGGGCATGATGGCGCATGTCTGTAATCCCAGCTACTCGGGAGGCTGAGGCAGGAGAACCACTTGAACCAGGGAGTCGGAGGTTGCAGTGAGCCGAGACGGCACCACTGCACTCCACCACTGCACTGCAGCCTGGTGACAGAGCGAGACAACAAACCAACCATCAAACAAACAAAAACCTTCCTGGCCTGAAGATATAGTGCACACCTGTAACCCCAGCACTCTGGGAGGCCAAGGCAGGCAGATCACTTGAGGCCAGGAGTTCAAGACCAGCCTGGGCAACATGGCAAAACCCCATTTCTATAAAAAACACAAAAATTAGCTGGGTGTGGTGGTGGGTGCCTGTAATCCCAGCTACTTGGGAGGCTAAGGTGGGAGAATCACTTGAACCCAGGAGGCAGAGGTTGCAGTGGGCCAAGAACATACCACTGCACTGTAGCCTGGGCAACAGAGTGAGACTCTGTCTCAAAAAAAAAAAAAAAAAAAACAGACAAAAAACAAGCCCTCTCCCTCCATCTCCCTAAAACAATAAAGAGATTTTGTTCATTTGGAGGAAAAACAAAACAAAACAAACACTTCTTGGCAGCCAAAGGAACTCGGAGGAACACAAAACTTTACTCGGCACAGGAAAGTAACATACCATCAGATTTTCAATTACTTAGTCAACCTTAGTTTACAACAATTGACATTAAGATAGCACTCAGAAATAACGATGACGAAAACCAACTCAAACACTTACCACCTCCTCTTACAGAAAGACAGCAAGGGGTGGGCGGTGGGTACCAGTCAGTACCTTCCAAGGGAACATTTCCTTTACCTGGAAAAGGAATTCTAATAGATGAAATTTGCTCTAAAAATTATCAGATGAGGAAAAGTAAGGCCTGCATGTGAATTTTCTCTAATGTCTACAGCAAAAAAGCAATGTCCCAGACTGGTAATATTTTTCTAAGAAATTATATTTAGCCCTTTTTCTTTCCTTTTTGACCTTCAGGAGAGGGAAAACAATTAATTTCAGAACCCACTTAATACTGGTCAGAACTTCCTCTGTTTTCAGACAGTGACAGGTACCAGGTCCTCCCCTCTGCTGATAATCTTTCCTGTCTCTAAATGTTTTGTAATCAGATGTGGTAGTTCCAGATTCTCTTTATTCCAAACAGAGCCAGGAAGTAATTTCTCAGACAGTTTAACTTTGATAGCAGGTAATTTTAATCTATCGCAAACATCAGCCTGACATGGACTTGTTATCTTCATTATTTTAATTACTCTTTTGGGCCACTTTTTTGCCTCATTCCTTCCAGGAATGAGTGAATAGAAATTGGCAACTTTAATCTTATCATGCCATGGACCAGATTTTTTTTTTTTTTTCTTACTAATGACATCATTTAGCCATGTACCTCATGTACCTTAAGTAATGAAATTTGTTTGTGAAACTCTTTATCTTAACGAAAAAAGGGAAAAAGTTACCTTTTCTGATGGGAAGTCACCCACCTCTGTCATACTGCTGTCTGTGCTGTTCTGAACAGCTGACAGTTTCTGTTAATTTACTTTCACTCCCCAGTTCAACTTTCCCATATGGAAAGCTGGAGTGATTTCTGAATAACAACAAGTAATATCTAATGTGGCAGCAACTGGCAGCTCTGACATTGAGCTTGGCTGTGGCCATTACCCAGGATTCCCCGCTTCTCCTTGAGAAGCAATTACAATTTCACAGGCTGGAATTAAAATTCCCTGTGGTATGCAATAGAGCAACTGACACTGTCAGAGTGATTTCAAGCTGCTAATCTCTCACTGGAGTATGAGTGAAAATAGAGTTCCTCTTCATGGAAACCGAGGCCTGACAACTTTAAAACTCAGAATCTTTGATATATTTTAATTCGCGCCAAGGTCAGCCGGCACTGACCCAACAAAATTTGTTATACCACTAGGTGCTGGAATACAGGGGCATTTTCACTGAAGTAGGGTTGGGAGGAGGAAGCAGCAGCATTTGGACTGAGAATGAAAATAACAAAAAGTGGGCCCAGCTCTCGTATGAACCATGTGACGAGAGAAGCAAATAGGCAACAACTTCTGAGATCTAATCTGGGGAAGGACACAGAGGGTAAATGCCTTCGGGCCAGGTTCTCCACCTGCCTTCGCGAGATCCTCTTCTCACAAATCAGAGGGTGCAGCCCCCACTGTGCCGGGAAGAGCACCGAGGCAGTGTGCTGCATCAGAAGGCTCAGAGCTGTGGCCATTACACCTGGATTCACATCCTTCTCCACCCACTCACTGTGTGATCTTTTACGATGAAACAGAAACTCAGCTTCCCCATAGGTAGGATGAGCTCACATATACCCATCTTGCAGAGTTGTGATGGATCAGGTATGAAAAGTGCTCTTCCCAGCGGCCCATGCATCACAGATGCCGATTAAATATTAGCTGTTATTAACAAACAGAAAGACCTTGTCTAATCATGAGGTTCCCCAAACCTCATAACTTTTGTCATAGTCAATGACCATCGACAGAATTGTTTACTTAATGGTTTGTTTTCAGTGACTCACTTTGGAAACTTTATTTTAAAGGAACACTTCATATCATGAATGGGAAACCTATATCTCTTGCCATACATAATTACCATTTAAAACAATGCAAAATAAGAAACATTAATAAATTCTACTTAGCATTGCTTGAAGAAGGCTATGGTATTAGTTAACAAAAAAAAAACAACAAAAAAGAAGAAACAGAACTGGTAGAAAGATCGGAACCAAACTAAGCTGAGGTCTCAATCCTTATCAACCTCTACCAATTGCTCACCTGTGCCTACCTTTGGGGGCTTGGTCCATTTTTATTAGCCTACTTGTTTCATTTCCTGTAGCCTCATTTTCTTCTTACATTTGAAAATAGTGAAGGATGTATACCTAGCAGAGAAGCAAGTCAACCCCTCTGAGTTTTTCTGTTACTTGACTTCCTGGACGCTGATATGAGTTTACAAGTGTAAACATGGGTAACACTGATTTTCTTTCTTCCTCATGAACAAAGAGGCAGCCCCTACGAATGAGCATTGGTAGGAATCCAGCAATACTCCTCACTCCTGAGTGTCATGATGGTCAGGGGCACCAATGGAGCAGAGCCAGTTGCTGTCCTGCCCAGCCCCTGACCTCTTTCGTTCCTTCTGAGTGCCCAGCCCTGTGATGCAAGTGTGAGCTCAGGAGCCTCTGATTAATTTTCATGTTGTTCCATGATGCCCTGGGTTATGTTTGCTCTGACCAGTTTTTCAGAGGAAAATTACGAAGCAGGTCTTTTTTCTACAGCTACCCAACCACATTGTGTGACTTTATCCTTTTCTTTTTCAACTTAATATTTTTCTTTTATTAAGAGTTTTTCTTTCTTTTCTTTTTTTTCTTTTTTTTTGAGACGGAGTCTCACTTTGTGGCCCAGGCTGGAGTGCAGTGGCGCGATTTCAGCTCACTGCAAGCTCCGCCTCCCAGGTTCACGCTATTCTCCTGCCTCAGCCTCCCGAATAGCTGGGACTACAGGCACGCATCACCACGCCTGGCTAATTTTTTGTATTTTTAGTAGAGACGGGGTTTCACTGTGTTAACCAGGATGGTCTCGATCTCCTGACTTTGTGATCCGCCTGCCTCAGCCTCCCAAAGTGCTGGGATTACAGGTGTGAGCCACCGCACCTGGCCTCGTTAAGAGTTTTTCTAAAGTCTTCAAGCTAAGCTCGTGTCCATTCTTAGAATGACGGGTGTTTCCACTACATTTTTAAAACTGCACTTAATGGAAAGATCATCTATAGGTAAAAGTCCAGGGCCAGCCTTAGAGCTGGTACATCGATAGTCCTGGAATAAATGAGTTTTAGAAGATGAGAAATCTCCATTTCTCCAGTAGCCTTTCTTTCTTTTTTTTTTTTTTTTTTTTGAGATGGAGTTTCACTCTATCGCCCAGGCTGGAGTGCAATGGCGCGATCTTGGCTCACTGCAACCTCCACCTCCTAGGTTCAAGCAATTCTCCTGCCTCAGCCTCCTGAGTAGCTGGGATTACAGATGCGCACCACCACACCCAGCTAATTTTTGTATTTTCAGTAGAGACAGGGTTTCACCATGTTGGTCAGGCTGGTCTCAAACTCCTGACATCGTGATCAACCCTCCTTGGCCTTCCAAAGTGCTGGGACTACAGGCATGAGCCACCACACCCAGACTTCTGCAGCCTTTCTATCTGGTTTTGTAGTTACTTCTTGGTGTGTTCCAACAGCACATTCTCCCCAGGTTACCCACAAAGGCTCAATCCCTTGGGAAGCATCACCTACCCTTTCTCGATTGTATGTCAACAATCTGATCCCGAAGTCAATCTAGGGAGAAATAATTATGCAGAAGAATGGAAGCATTTATGACATTGAATAAAATTAGGTTTAAGAAGGAAAAGAAAGAGATTACTGAAACTCGGTAATAGATGGAATGCAATTGGATTCATCTTTTACATAGAACTGCCACTTAATATTAGGCAGTGTCTTGGGCTAGTGATTCTGATGTGTACAGGGGTAAGACAACCTCTATTCTTCAAACATTTTCTTGGCTGACTTTATATCATCACATTTCCACACACTGGACTTTGCAGAGAGCTTATTTATGGAGAAGGCATTTATACCCTTTCCCACGATCTAAGAGATATATTTGTTAAGTGGAATAATGTTGTTAATTATAATCTATAATGTGTTAAAATTTAGTCTGATTCTGTGGATTTAATGTAATTCAACTTCCACCTGAGTTTTTCCTGACTAAGAACTCTACACCTAAGTTAATACAATCACATAAAACATTTCTGTCCAAGAAATCAAAGAAGCTAATTGTGGGTAAAATGCTGTGAAAGCTTATAAAATACAGTGTCCTATAAATGTGAGGGGTCATTGGTTGCATTTGTTTCCTGTTCATACATGATTTTTATTGGTCATGGAGACAAGGGCTAAGAGCAGATCTGCACCTCACCTTGTAGGTGAGAGACCTCACACAGTCCCCCTCCCAAATGCTTCCTCCTAATGGCTAGAATTCTACCTTTTATCTTTAAATTGAGATGAAATTCATATAACATAAACAACCATTTTAAAGTGAACATTTCAGCAGCATTCAGTATATCCACAATGCTGTGCAACCAATACCTCTATCTAGTTCCAAAACTTTTTTTTTTTTTTTTAAGACAGGGTCTTGTTCTATCTCCCAGGCTGGAGTACAATGGCGCAATCTCTGCTCACTGCAACCTCCACCTCCCTGCTTCAAGCAATTCTCCTAACTCCACCCCCCGAGTAGCTGGGACCACAGGCACCTGCCACCACGCCCAGCTAATTTTTGTCTTTTTAGTAGAGACACGGTTTCACCACATTGGCCAGGCTGGTCTCGAACTCCTGACCTCAGGTGATCCACCTGCCTTAGCCTCCCAAAGTGCTGAGATTACAGGTGTGAGCCACCACGCCTGGCCCTAGTTCCAAAACTTTTTTTATCACCTGAGGCAGGAATTCGGTACCCATTAAACAATAACTGTATTCTCCCAATCCCATCCTCTGGTAACCCACCTTCTGTATCTATGAATTTGCTCGTTCTGGATAGCCCATAGAAGTGGATTCATATAATGTATGTCCTTTTGTGTCTGGCTTATTTCATTCAGTATAATGTTTTCAAGATTCATTCATGTTGTAGCCCATATCAGAACTTTATAATTTTTATGACTGAATAATAGTCTATTGTATGTATATACCACCTTTTGTTTATCTATTTACCTGCTGATGCCATTTGGGCTGTTTCTACCTTTTGGCTACTGGGAATGCCGTTGATAAGAAGAAGATGTATGTTGTCTGTGTTTGTTTGAGTAGCTGCTTTCAGTTCTCTGGGATGTATAAGTAGGAGTGGAATTCCTGGGGCACATGGCAGTTTTATGTTTAACTTTCTGAGGCAACACCAAACCGTTTTCCTAGAAGTTCACCTTTGACGACTCATTCTGTTGGACTATGCATCTCCATTTCCTCAGATCCTCTTAAAAATTAGTTATAAAAATTTTCAAACATATCCAAAAGTTGAGACTACCACAAGCCCCATGCACCCACCACTCATCTTCAGTAGCCATCAGCTTTCTACCATACCTGTTTCATCTATATCCCTTATCCACTGCCCCACTTTTTAATTTTTGCTGAAGAATTTCAAAGCAAATACCAGATATCCTATAATTTCTCCCCCCAAAACTTAAGTGTACAACTAAAATGGGGAGCAGCATCTTCTTACATAATTGCCTTAATAAAATTAACACTAATTATTAACACTAATTAACTTTTTTTTTTTTGAGATGGAGTCTTACTCTTGTTCTGCAGGCTGGAGTGCAGTGGTAAGACCTTGGCTCACCACAACCTCCGTCTCCTGGGTTCAAGTGATTCTCCTGCCTCAGGCTCCCGAGTAGCTGGGACTACAGGCACCCACCATCATGCTCAGCTAATTTTTTGTATTTTTAGTAGAGACAGGGTTTCACCATGTTGGCCAGACTGGTCTCAAACTCCTGACCTCAGGTGATCCACCCACCTCAGCCTCCCAAAGTGCTAAGATTATAGGCATGAGCCACCGTCCCTGGCCCTAATTAACTTCTTAGTATTAGTCAATGCACAGTCTATATTTACATTTCCCTACTAGTCTTAAAATAAAAATACTGTCTTGCCTTTGATTTGTTTGAATCAGGATCCAAACCAGGTCCATTGTGTTTGATTAATTTATCTCTGGAGTGTCCTTTAAGTTGGTTTTAATCTCTTTCTTCTTTATCTATGCTACTGACTTATGAAAGAAACCAGGTCAGGGGTCTTACAGAAAGTCTCCCGTTCTGAAACTGGCTAATGTCTTTCTTGTGGTGTTGTTTATATACTCTTTTAAAGTAAACATTTTGTTTCTGCAATAGTAATATAGTCAGTTCCTGTGGCTGCCACTCTCAAGCTTTAATCCCAACTGTAATAATCACCAGAGACACTTCTTTAAAAATTCAGATTCCTGGCCCTTGTGCCCCTCGCTCTCCAGGCTCCCCTCCCCACCCCAGAGAGTTTGGGAAGTTTTACGTTGTAGCCCAGAAATCTGCATCTTTAGCAAGCTTTTCAGGCAATTTAAATGCAGCTGGTCCCTAATTACAGGGTAGTAGGACCAAATCTTCTGGCAATGGAGTTTTATCAGATCACCTTTGCTCTATGACTAGAAAAAACAGCTCTGTTCTGCTGATGGAATCCCAAAGGTGTCACAGGGGCCTAGTAGAGAAGACAAAACAGGTTTCACCCTCTTCACAATTTGGCCAAATTTGACCACCTTGGCCCGGGACCTTCCTTATGACAGATGAAGCAATCAGGGGCCCACCAGCTCTGGGATGAAGACCCCCTTTGGGAGGAAGTCACTATGTGCAGCCCACTCTTAAGAAGTAAGGAGTCCTGTCCCACCTGCCTGAGAGTGGATATACAAGCGGACCTCAAAAAGTTCATGGAAAAATTGAATTAAGATACAAATTAAAAATATACACTTGATGTAAGCTCCATCAGGTTCAACACACTTTTGTAAGCAGCAATACCAGTCATTTAGTTCACTTACTCAATGCAGTCATTTTTACATGATAAACTGAAGAGAAATGGGTGCCCTTTAATGATGTTTTAAAGATTAGGAAACAAAAAGAAGTCAGAAGGAGCCACATCAGGACTATAAGGTGACTAATGATTTCCTAATGATTTCCCATAGAAACTCTCACAGAATTGCCTTTGTTAATGAGAGATGCGAGCAGGAGCATTGTCAGCGTGAGGAAGGGCTCTCCAGCCAAGCTTTCCTGGATGTCTTTCTGCTAAAGCTTTGGCTAACTTTCTCAAAACCCTCTCATAATAAGCGATGTTATCTTTCGTTGGCCCTCCAGAAATGCAACAAGCAAAATGCCTTGAACATCAAAAACACTGTTGCATGACCTTTGCTCTTGAACGGTCTGGCTTTGCTGTGATGGGACCACTTCCACCTCTTGATAGCCATTGCTTTGATTGTGCTTTGTCTTCAGGATCATACTGGGAAAGCCATGTTTCATCTCTTGTCAGAATTCGTTAAAGAAATGCTTCAGGATCTTGATCCTACCCATTTAAATTTTCCATTGAAAGCTCTGCTCTTGCCTGAAGCTGATCTGGGTGCAACAGTTTTGGCACCAATCAAGTGACAAGTTTCCTCAACTTTGATTCTGCAGTCAGAATTGTGTAAGCTGTACCAGTTGAGATTATCTGTGGTGTTGGCTATTGTTTGTGCTGTTAACTGTTGGTCCTCTTCAATTAGGGTATGAACAAGGTGAACTTTTTCCTCACAAATTGATGTGGATGGTCGGCTGCTGTTGGTGTCATCTTCAACATAGTCTCATTCCTTCTTAAAATGAGTTATTCATTTGTCAATTGCTAATTCTGGGGATGTATTGTCCCCATAAACTTTTCATAAAACATCAATAATTTCACCATTCTGCCACCCAAGCTTCACTATAAATCTGATGTTTGTTCTTGTTTAAATTTTAGCAGAATTTATGCTCTGATCAGGGATCTTTTCAAACTAATATCTTATCCTTAGCGCCTCAAAATAGATTCTGTTTGGACATGTTATAACAAATTATATGAGTTTATTTTAGTGCAAAAAATTTTTGAAATCCATACATAGTTTTTTTCATAATATTCATTTTCCATGGATTTTTGAAACCCGTTGTATATATGAATTATTTGAAATTCTTTGGCATAGGAGATTAGTCTTTTCTCCCCATGTCATTTATTTATTTAATCATTTATTTATATCAGTATGAACTCATGGATACTTATTTTATACTTTGGGTTATAATCTAATACTACTTCATTTTGCTGCTCAAATTATTGCAGCTTTGGCCATTGGGAGATCTTTCAGGTAATTGTGTTTCTTTAATATATACCATCAATGTCATAATGTTTTGGTTTTGATCCCTTTACTTTCTGGCACAAGATACTCCAGGCACATCCTGTATATTTCCTGCCCCCATCCTAGGATCAGCCATTTCTCCAAGGAACCCTGGTTATTTTTATTAGACAATGCTATTAGAAACCAATATCTGGGTGCCAAGTATGCTTGTTGCTATTAAGGTGTCATTGTTTTTAGACCCTCTCAGCTGACAGAGCAAGGAAATGTATGTGTGTATACTAAATTGTATATATACACATTTCTGTAAACATTTCTATATGTAACCATCTCTATCTGTATTAAGCTAAACGTGAGTTTATATTGATGGCTCCAACTCTAAGCTATTACCATTTGTATCCTTCTAGCCGCCTCCTCTGTAAATCCCCACTCTAACACTGAGAAACCTGACTCCCACCATCTGCTAGTCATTTACTTAATTGTTCAGTTACATATGTACGTATAGTAGTATCAGAATTGTTAACCTGTAACACTGTGGAAAGCAACTTTATTGATTAGAGTACAGTTCTTCTGTACAGTTCCTTTTGCCTTTAGTCTTAGAGACGCCGCTCATTTCCAAAGTTAGGTTAACACCTTATTCTGCCATGCCCTTCAGTAAAGTTGTTTTATACATTTGGATTCTTTTGTCACATTTTGCATTCCATCTTGACCTCCAAAATGATTTTTAAACTTTGCATACATTAAGGTTTATTCTTTGTGTTGTATGTTTTTATGAGTTTTAACAGATGTTCAATGTCTTATAGTCACCATTACAATATCATGCAGAATAGTTTCACTGCCCTGAGGAGGAAAAAACAAAAACAAAAAACAAAACAAAACAAAAAAAAACCTGTTCTTCATCTATTCAGCTCTCTTGCCCATTTCCTGGATCCCTGGGATCCATGGATCTATTTCTCATGTCTCTGGTTTTGTCTTTTCTAGACTGTCATGTAGTTGGAATCATGTAATCTGTAGCCTTTTAGGACTGGCTTATTGCACTTAGCAAGGTGCATTTAAGATTCATCCACACCTTGTGGTAGCTTGATAGCTCATTTTTTTTTCATCATTGAATAACATTCCATTGTATGGATGTACCACAGTTTGTTTACTCAGTTGGCTATTAAAGAACATTTGGTTGCTTCTAGATTTTGGTATATATGTATAATAATGCTATAAACATTTGTGTACAGGTTTTGCATGGATTTAAATTTCCAACTAATTTGATTAAGTACCAAATAACAATAAGTATGACTGTGGGATCATACAGTAAGAGTCTGTTTAGTTTTGTAAGAAACTGCCAACTGTCTTCTAAAGGGGCTGTGCCATTTTGTATTCCCACAAACAATAAAAGAGTTACTATTCTACAGCCTCCCCAGCAGTTGGTGTTATTAGTTTTTTTGGATTTTATCCCTTCTTATAGTGGTACATTGGTATCTCATTATTATTTTAATACATTTTCTTTTAAAGGGAAACAACACAGAATTGTCTTCTATTTCTCAGAGCACACAGTAGTGTATGAGCTCTGGAAACTGAATCAATATGAATTTGACCAGCTGGATGTGGTGACTCACACCTGTAACCTCAGCACTTTGGGAGGCCAAGACGGGTGGATCACCTGAGGTCAGGAGTTCAAGACCAGCCTGGTCACTGTAGTGACACCTCATCTCTACTAAAAATACAAAAATTAGCCAGGTGGTGGTGTGCACCTGTAATCCCAGCTACTCAGGAGGCTGAAGTGGGAGAATCACTTGAACCTGGGAGGTGAAGGTTGCAGTAAGCCAGGATTGCACCAATGCACTCCAGCATGGGTGACAGAAACTCCGTCTCACAAAACAAACAAACAAATATGAATGTGACACCCACCCCCACCACCACCACCTCCCTCACATCTCACACCCTCAAGTAGCACAAAGAGAGGAGGGCTCTTATAGCTAAGGAAAACTTATTATTGAAATGGTCTGGGATGTGGCACACATTTAATATAAAAATGTCTGAAGACATTTTATTCACAATAATTAGAGTAACCAATGGTAGAAAAACAATCATATATCTCACAGTTCACACCAGACTCACAAAAGCCCCCCAGTGGCTCCTTCAGCCTGTCTAGATAGCAATTTCCACTACAAGTGTCTTATGCTGTGACAAATAACGAATCATGAGGATAGATATTGAAAAACACTGAACCGCTCTCCAGACAGGTTTCTCCAGAATGTGTGCACTTTGAGAAAGTACGGTACAAATCATTCTATCACCTGCACACTGAGTGAAAAATGCAAAAATCAAAAAAGAAGGAAACAGGACACAAAATCTAAAAGCAATAAACACTATCTATCAAAATCCACATATTCAAACAAAGAAGTTTGTAGAAGTTCCTTTAGCAAGCCACCAGTTACTTAGCTAACAACACTGACTCACTCTCCTTCTCTTTAAGTCATGTACCAACTGAGGACCAGAAAATAACTCTGGAAACTTCTACTCAATGCCCGCACTTCTGCTCCCAACTGATGGGTCAGTTGTTTGTCCCCCAAATGACATTTTACTTATAACTATGCAATTTATTTAAATCATATTATGGAAGTGAAATGTGAAGTTAGAAAGAAGTAGACTTATGGTCATGGTTTCAATGAAAACTAAATAGAATTCTTTGTAGAAACATGATAAAGGTGAGTTGCTAACAAAAATGGTGAGTAAGATAACTATCAAAGAGGAAAATGCTGTGCAAGTGTAGAAGAGTCTTGCACCCAGATTTCTTCACAAGTGACCAAATTCTCATTCATCCTTAGAGAAACAGAAACTGGGAGGTTATATTAGTCCATTCTCACACTGCTGATAAAGACATACACAAGACTGGGTAATTTATAAAGGAAAAGAGGTTTAATGAACTCACAGTTCCACATGGCTTAGGAAGCCTCACAATCATGGTGGAAGGTGAAGGAGGAGCAAAGTCATGTCTTACATGGCAGCAGACAAGAGAGCTTGTGCAGGGGAACTGCTCTTGATGAAACCATCAGATCTTGTGAAATTTATTCACTATCATGAGAACAGCACAGGAAAAACTGACCCCCATGATTCAATTACCTCCCACTGGGTACCTCCCATAATACATGGGGATTATGGGAGCTACAATTCAAGATGAGATTTGGGTGGGGACACAGCCAAACCATATCAGAAATGAAGATGTTGCTTATGGTTATGGTTGATACAAAAAATATGACCTGGCCAATTCCAGTCAGTACACCCACACTCAAAGAAAATTCTCGCGTGTGACAGGAAAAGATTGCCAAATGAATAGACATTTATATATTTTAGAGTCATTTGTTCTTTCTCAACTTTAACCATATTATTATTTCAGTTATCCAACCAACTTGACCAAGTATGAGAAAGATATTGCTAATGTAATGCTACCTTAGATAAACCAAAAAATAAACACCCACCATCCCCTGCTCTGATTTAACCATACTTGAAGTTGCCCACAATTTCATTGTCCAATAAAATGACTAAACTCAGGCTCCCACCTGGGCCTACCAAAATGTTGATTTCCTCAGCCATGGGAAATGCAGGGGAGTCCTGGGGTAGGTGACCTGCCTTCTCAGTGTACCTCAGTATGCTGTACTGATATTGCTATTTTGTCTGTTTTTGTCATTGTTGCATATGTTGATGTGAAATTTGTCAGAAAGCACTGGAAAGGGTGCTAAGTCAACATCTGACAGATGAAGCTAGCTAACTAATTTTCACTGTCATTCCATATTAAAACAAATACAAGGCAATAAATAGGTTATGTCAATAATGAGGACATCAAATGCCTTATTTTGGACACTGATGCATTGTCAGCTTCTTTTCTGAGTATTTGGAACTAGCAACCATAAATATTCAGTGGTTTTCAGGTATTGTACATTTTTATCTGTATGTCCTAAACATGGAAATTGGCATTGTATAGTTGTGCAACAGATTATTTGGAGTACCTTAACTAAACTACATTTATTATAAAACTATAGTGTTTATTGTCTAGCAACTATTATTCCTTTCTTAATTTGTTAAATCATTGCCCCATTCAAAATTACTCAAATAATTTCACTAAAACATATGAATATTATCTTTAATTTTCTGTGAATGAATGCAACATTTGAGTTTTAAAATAGCTTTGGAGATACATTTCAAATTACTAATGGAGATTTGCTTTGAATTGCCTGATTCCGTTTTCTGGGTGACCATTTATTTTGATAAATTCTTAAAATTAATGATACTCTTTAAAATATATTTTCTTAAACATCAGTATTTAAATTTTATAGTTATCAAAGAATAATACCTATGTTGACATTTGCCATTAGTGTGCAACTACAGACTTCTGAAAAGAGAATGATCTATGAGGTCATGATATTCATTTAATTCTCCTACCTACTTCTAAAAGGATCTGAGTTTCTTGACTCATTGTGTCTTCCCATAATTACCATCTCTGGCATTTACAAAATAATGAATTTACTTTCTCTATTCATCATTAGCTTTTCCTAAGAAGTTTCAATGCTTCTCTAGAAATTACTTATGTCATAAGCCACAAAAAATTAAGAAAAAAAGGGGCCAGATGTTCACTTCCCATTCACGTGAGGAAAGCACCCAGGGAAGGAGACGAAGTCTCACCATCCTTCATGAAGACATACTGGAGCTGTTGTCCTCCCGGCTATCAGCCACTTCCTAGCTCCCTGTGCTATGACTTATTATCATCAGTCATCCTATTGTCAGAAAGGATTCGAGAAAAAGAAAGAACTAACATGGTCAGGCATGGTGGCTCATGCCTGTAATCCCAGAATTTTGGGAGGCCGAGGTGGGCTGATCACTTGAGATCAGGAGTTTGAGACCAGCCTGGCCAATGTAGTGAAACCCTGTCTCTACTAAAAATACAAAAATTAGCTGGGCATGGTGGTGCACACCTGTAGTCCTAGCTACTTGGGAGGCTGAGGCAGGAGAATCACTTGAACCTGGAAGGTGGCCCCAGCCTGGGTGACAGAGTGAAACTCCATCTTAAAAAAACAAACAAACAAACTAATGAAAAAGAGGAGAAAAATGGAACTATCACAAAGCTGGAAAAATTTTCAATTTGCTATTTAATTTCAACAATTATTCTTGAGAATTTTTCAAAGAATTCGAAATATCACACGGTAGAACTAGAAGAATCATATCTCAATAAGACTAAGTCCTTGCCACTAACTAGAACCAATGCACTACCACTTCTAGAAGACATGTATTAATACAAATACACGGAAAGAAAAGCATATCTGCTTTTTCATTTTGCCAGGCACAATAGTAGGTACTTTACAGGAGAAATCTTACTGAACACAAAGACATGAGAAATCTTACTGAACAGGAGAAATCTTACTGAACACAAAGACAATAATAGTCTTTAGAGTTATCAAAATTTGGAAATAGTTCATTAATCCATATAGTATTGAGACCAGACCTGCTAATAATTAGACAAAGACAAAATTAAAGATGGTTGTATTTTCTTTAAGAAAATCCCAGGTATGGCTGTCAAAACTCAGAGAAGAAGCCTAGAAGCAGAGAGAAACTGAACTCATAATGAAACAACACTATTTACAAAGACTCAACTTTTAAAACTTGCCATACATGATCATTTCACATCCTTTCTGAACACAGCTGCTTTAAACCAACTCCACCACCCCACTGGCCAGCACAGAAAGTTGTTTAAAAACTGTTTCCTGGCCAGGTGCAGTGGTTGACACCTATAATCTCAGCATTTTGGGGGCTGAGGTGGAAGGTTTGCTTGAGCCCAGGAGTTTGAAACCAGCCTGAGCAACAGAGTGAGACTCCATACCTATTAAAAGAAAAAAATATATATATATAGCATATATAATATACATACATATAACTACTAAAAAGAAAGTTCCCCATTAAAATTTTCCTTCCTCTAAGGAAAGGTTCTTGCCCAACTCCTGACATATTCATCCTTCTGCTTTCTTTTCTTCCAAGCATTTAAGGATATCTATTATGTGCTAAGATCTCTTAAGTATTGGGGATATGGAAGTGAAAGAGGCAGACACACCCACAAGAAGCTAACAGTGTTTAATAGGAAAGAAAGCCATGTGAACAATATCATTTTTGGGGTTAAAGAATATGTTCTGTGCTGCAAAATGCTAGAAAAACAATGATTTCATCTGATTTGCATGATTTTCATTTGTATATGTTTGTTGGAAATAAATGACACAGCCCATAAGTCTAGAGTCGTGAAGATTGAGAAGTAGCTAGACTCGAGAAAACTTCAAAAGGAGTCATGAAACGAATACATGACAAACCAAGAGAGGAAAAAAGAAAAGAAATACTAACATTATCAAAGTAGGTTATCCTTAAAATATAAAAGTTCTCTGCCACAATATTTCTTTCTCTTCCCACATTGTTTTTGTTTTGTTTGAGACAGAGTCTGCTTCTGTCACCGAGGCTGGAGTGCAGTGGCACAATCTCAGCTCACTGCAACCTCTGCCTCCTGGGTTCAAGTGATTCATGTGCCTCAGCCTCCTGAGTAGCTGGGATTACAGGCATGCACCACTATGCCCGGCTAATTTTTGTGTTTTTTATAGAAACAGGGTTTCACCACGTTGGCCAGGCTGGTCTTGATCTCCTGGCCTCAAGTGATCCTCCAGCCTTAGCCTCCCAAAGTGTTGGGATTACAGGTGTGAGCCACAGTCCCTGGCCCCCATGCTGTTTTTAATTCACACTTTCTGTCTTGACTTCCTTGTTACTTATTCTGTGGATACTTTCTTTCTCTTATTAGCTTTATCTTGTCCCTTTCTTCTTTGGATGACATAGCTTCCAATATAGAAAAAAAAATATTTTTAAAAGTGTAAACAAATTATGGGGAAAATCACTCACATACAACCTGCAGATAGGCAGGTATGGGGGCTCCCTGATGATGCTGGGATCTCAAATTCTTCCTAGCTTTCTGCACCAACATTCTTAGAGTGTGATGGTTGTGTCCTCTTCATATAACAGGGCTGTCTTATCTTCAGCCTCATATTTGTTTTCAGGCAGGAATAAGGACAAAGGTGAAAAGCACTTCTAGCTGAGTTGGCTTTTTTTTAATTAAAGGTCTTCCCAGAATTTCTGCCCTGTGACTTTCACTGGCTAGGGACATACCACATGTGCAACCATTGTTGCAAGGCAGGCTGGGAAATGTAGTGGTTTGGAGGCAGGTGCTTTACCACCAGAACAAAATTAGCGTTCAGTGAAGGATAAAGGGGAAAATGGAGGGGACTAGCAGTGAATGCCAAGACTGTGTCCATCTCACTCAGGCCATCCAGACAGTTCTCTCCTTTCTACAGTATTCTTTCACGTGGATATGTCCTTGTTGATCTTCACTATGTCCTTGTTTTATCCCATGGCTCAAAGAAGCCCTGCCTAGGAGAGTGTCTTAGGAAGCTTTAAAAATCCCACTGCCAGATCACACCCCAGACCATTCCTATCAGACTCTCTAACATACCGGTTTTCAAACTTGGTTGCACATTGGAACCACCTGAGAAGTTTTAAGAACGACTGATACCTGGGTGCCACAGAAAACAATGTGATTGGTCTGGGGTACAGCCTGGGCATTGGGAGTTTTGAAACCTCCAGAGTGGCCAGGTGCGGTGGCTCATGTCTGTAATCCCAGCACTTTGGGAGGCCGAGGTGGGCAGATCACCAGGTCAGGAGATTGAGACCATCCTGGCCAACGAAAATTAGCTGGGCGTGGTGGCAGGTGCCTGTAGTCCCAGCTACTCGGGAGGCTGAGGCAGGAGAACGGTGTGAACCCAGGAGGCGGAGCTTGCAGTGAGTCGAGATCACTTCCCTGCACTCCAGCCTGGGTGAAAGTGTGAGACTCTGTCTCAAAAAAAAAAAAAGAAAAAAGAAAAAAGACAACAAACAAACAAAAACCTCCGGAGTGATTCTAATATGTAGCAAAGTTTGAAAACCATTGTGCTAGGTTCCAGACACCAATAGTTGTTAATGCTCCCCAGGTGATTCCAATATTCATCCAAGACTGGGAACCACCGCATTAAGGCATCTCCCTCCTTAGCAGAAAGCTCATTGGTGCGAGTTGGGAGTAGATGGGGGCACCCTGCCTGTTTTTAACAGCTGCGATTAGAGTGCACACCACTTGCGCCTGTAGACACACCACAGAGAGGAAGCTATTCAAGGACAGACATTAAGAAAAGGGAGTAACTTAATCTCTACAGGCTTGGTAAGACACTAGCAATCAGCATTTAGATTTGTGAAGATCTTTGTAGAGGATTTCTCATCCTTCCACATTTTTACATCTGCCATGTCTTCCCTATGTGTGAGCCTTCTTAACAGCTGGGTCAGATTTTCACCTTTTAATTGTGGGGAGTAGAGGCTGAGAGTGCTGTGGGCAGGGCGAGAGGGACATCTTCCCCATTTAAGGCTTTTCTTCCTGGGTAAGGCCTGTTAATTTTTCACTTTTACTGCGAATTTCATTTTCCATGAATTCTTTTCTGTGGTCATACTACTCTGTTAATTCTGGATGGGTGAGAGAAAGTGTTGTGTTCACAATCTGCCTGTTTTGAGTTGAAAAAGAGGTCAGAACAAATATGAGATTATTTTTTCCACTCATTATAATTAATAGCAATTAATTCAATGTTATTGCCTAATCACTTATGTTTGAGCTGGATGATTTCACCTACAGCAGAATATATCATTTCAGAGGACTTAGTGATTAAAAAATATGCTTTTAAAGCATTTCCAGAGCTTGACTATTGGCCCAAACAAAACAAAAAAGCTTGCTGTAGGGACAGGCTAAGCTAAGACCATTTTGCAGAAATAGTCTAGTGAAAAGAGATAAGACTGCAGACTCACTCAGAATTATGATAAAAGAAAAATTACGTTTGGGGTTTTTTTTTTTTTGGACAGGATCTTACTCTGTCACCAAGGCTGGAGTGCAGTGGCACGATCTCAGTTCAATGCCACCTCAACCTCCCACACTCAAGCGGTCCTCCTACCTCAGCCTCCCAAGTAGCTGGGACTACAGGTATGCACCACCATACCTGGCTAATTTTTTAAAAAAATTTAGAGAGACAGGGTTTTGCCACGTTGCCCAGGCTGGTCTCAACTTCCTGGGCTCAAGCAATCTACCCACCGCAGCCTCCCGAAATGCTAGGATTACAGGTGTGAGCCACCACACCTGGCCGAAAGAAGATTTTGAAATTGGGAACATAGATTTGGCTGTCAGAATCCAAGTGACACCAAATATAAGGTGGGAGTTTCCTGGACAATTCTCCAAAATGTCACCCTAATACACTTTACAACAGTATCAAAAAGAGTTTGTTATAATAATAGGCACCATGTATTAAGGATTGACTTTGCACCAGCTGCTATTCTAGGCCCTTTCTGCACATTATCTTATTTAATCCTTACAAGCCTATTTTACAGAAAAGCAACTAAGACTAAGAGGAGGAAAATGACTCCCATAGCTAGAAAGTGACAGAGCTGGAATTTGAAACCAAGTCTCACCTTAAGTGGTTCCTTTAATTATATTAGTTAAAGGAGGAGGAGGAGGAGGAAGGAGAAGTAGGAGGAAGATGAAAGAAGTTTGAGAAAGTGTTACAGAAATGCTCAACCATCTGTACCTATTTCTCAAAATATTTTAATCTGATGACTTCACCTCCACATTTATTTCTAGACACAGGATAATAATTTCATCAGCCATGGTAAGATGGGGTAATGATGACAGGTGCTCACTAAGTATGAAGTGAATGAATGAATGTGGTTTATGCCCCATTTCCTCAGCTATAAGGTGAGAGCAAGTTGTATCATGGTTGATATGGTTTGGATTTGTGTCACTGCCCAAATCTCATGTCAAATTTTAATCTCTTGTGTTGGAGGAGGGACCCAGTGGGAGGTGACTAATCATGGGGGTGGATTTCCCCCTTGCTGTTCTCGTGATAGTGAGTGAGTTCTCATGAGATCTGGTTATTTAAAAGCATGTTGTGGCTCCCCCTTCTCTCTCTTCTTCCTTCACCAGCCATGTAAGGTGTGCCTGCTTCCCGTTCTGCCATGATGGTAAGTTTCCTGAGGCCTCCCCAGCCATGCTTACTATGGAACTATAAGTCAATAATTAAACCTCTTTTCTTTATAAATTACCCAGTCTCAGGTAGTTCTTTTTAGCAATGTGAGAATGGACTAATACAATGGTCAACCCTGCAGAGCAGTAGGGAGGCACAGTGCCAAATAATATATGCACAGTTTTCACAGCAACAGCTAAGATACTGACAGCACCTGTAAGCACAGAGTTGCTCTTTTTGATAAAATTGAGTTCTATTTGTAGCATTGCAGAGCCTCTAGTCTTTAGTAGAATGAGCAATGGCAGCTACGATTTAGAAAAGTGATAAATACGGCCTCGTCATCTCTCTGTGACTCCTCTTTTCTGACTTTCCTTGAACTCCTACTCAGTAGGATTTACTTATTGTCTTCTGTGTGTCCAGCATTATCCTGGGCATTGTGCACCATCTAAACACAATATCCACGCCAGAAATGTATTCCAAGTTTATTTCTATTTTAAAAAATCTTCTATGATCATGCCGCTGCACTCCAGCCTGGGTCACAAAGCCCTATCTCAAAAAAAAAACAAAACACCACCACCACCAACAAACCATCCTGAAAGCTAAAGGTGACTTTATAAACTTCTATTGGGTACTGGTCGCTGACCATATAACATCTAAACTCCTAAGCATATAAGCATAGTGTAAACAGTTGTCCCTCTGTGCTGACAACCTGCCCTGCCAAACTAATGCTTGCTAGTCATCTCCATTGCGACTCATTGCAGCTCTTCTGAGATTTCCATTATTTTCTGGGCCTTGCTTGGTCAACTGATGACTCGATGCCTTTGCATGTACAATGTGTTCTGCTTGGAATACCTTTCCCTCTTATCTGTGTAGTGTACTCCTATGCATCCTTCAAAACCCTGCTCACACATCCTCTGTAAGGCCTCACCGACTCTTTCTCAGGGTGGAGTTGTTCTTCTGTATTCACACCTCTGTTCACACCTCTGGGACAATATTTCCCGTTGGAACTTTTCCCATAACAGAATTTGAAATCCTCAAGGGCTTGGATGTGTTATCCTTGTCTCTCTCACACCTGCCCATTGTAAGTGTTTAATAGAGGTTTTGCTGAGTAATTAATAAAATTATGCAAAATTGAAACTGTCAGCTAACCCAGGGTAGGAGGGTACTAGATGTAAGGAGTATTTGTAAGGGGAAAGAAAGGTGTTGGAAAATATCTCATTCATAACTATCTACATTTTAACATATTTAGAGATGGTGAACATGAAGAAATAACCAGGGGATTTAAACGTGTTTAAAATTAATACATCGCATAGCACTTATAAGTATAATGAAATTCGAGGTGTGATCTCTGTTGACTTGAATCATTTCTGGAGGCCTCATTAAAGAGTTTAATTTGGAACCTGTGCTCCAGAGATGAGAATGAAGGATCTCTTTAGTCCATGGAAAAACGGGCCTAGAGAGCACCTTCCAATGAGGAAAAAGAACATGAATCTGAAAGTCTGGATAAGCTGAGTACTTGGTACCTGGCAGGTCCTTAAGAGTGTCTGGAGTATCCACCTCGCACCCCTCAACTACTCCAATGTTTAACTAGGTGAAACAAACACAAGATGCCAAACGAGGCACAGCCTCATTACCCAAAGCGCACCTTTTCTGAGAAACTGTGGAGGATGTGGCTTCCACATCCCAAATGCAAACCTAAAACCTAAGTTTCAGTGGACTTGCTCCTCCCTAAGTCTCAAAGATGGAGGCTGGTTCTCGCCTCCTGGAGAGCTGGGGCTGCAGCAAAGGTTCTGAGCCAGCTCAGAGTCTCAGTTGCCCCAGCCTGTGGAGGTGGGAGTTGGAGGGCTCCTAAGGCTGCTTTTAAAAGACAGACCCCGTGCCCTGCACAAGCGAGAAGTATGTGGTGTGGAAGCAGAGGTATGCACACTGCCATCCTCACCAGACTGGGGAGGCCTTGGGAGCCAGCTTCCTGGCCAGGCCGGAACCAAAATGGCCCCACCCACTAGTGCCATAGTCTCCTACGGCCAGAAAAATGGCTGCTCTTGTGTTCTGGAGGGGTGAGTAGGGTGTCCAAAGAGGGGCCACCAGTGTTTCCTCCATACTGCTGCCTCCTTGGCAACGGGGGTAATTCCTTTTTCGCTCCAGAAACCTGGGCAGATGTGGTTCGCAAGGTGGGCTTCGGGGCGTGACAAAGGCTGCTCCAGGAAGGAAGATGAAGAGGCGGGAGGTGTGCAAGGGTCGTGGGAGCTGCGGGTGGCCTGGGCAGAAAAGTCCTCAAAGGAGGCAGGGCCTGTCTGGGGTTGGAATGAGTCAGCATCATCCGTAAAGGCCAGTTGCATCATGTCTAAAAGTAGTCAGCAAGTGTTGGGGCCAGCTCCCCACTTTGAATTTGTGAAAGACTTTGTAATCCCCCATCACCTAGCCACAGGCACTCCAGTATTAGAATCACAATATGTGAGAGCCAAAAGGGACATGAAAATCAACTGTTCCAACCCTCTTATTTTACAGATGAGAAAAAAGAGAGACCAAGAGGGATTTGATGTCAGGCTTACAGTTTGATTACACCCTCCAAAAACATCATAAATTTCTGCTGTTGTTCTGTGGTGACACTCAAAAGACTATCCTTGTCATTTTCAAAAGGTGTCAGGTTTCCTACGTGGGAGAAACCTCTAATTTACAAGCCAGCCTCTTCACAATGCAGCCTCTTTCGGTTCATTTTAGGTTCATCGTTGGCCACTGAAAATTTAAGATCCCTGCAGTGTGAAGGAAGTGTTAAACTATACCATTAATGGAAGTAGGTTGTGCTAAATTGGATATCTGCAAGCAGCTTTATGAGCCATAAAAGTCAACATCTTTCTTTCATTACCTTTAAAGGCTGTTTACAGAAAAGATAAGGCAGGCCCAGGTCAGGGTACCCATTGAGACTTAGTGGGAGGATCTGCCAGGAAGGAATAACAGGAAAGGATTCAGAATCGATGACCAGGCAGTGGAGACAAGTGGCCTACGGACACAGGGACTAGCATGTCATTTATTTCTTCAGGAGCCTGCTTGTCACACTGATGTGGGACCAGGCTCCTGATGAAGGACCCAGTCAGAAAGGTTATCATAGCTGGCTTCATTCTTCCTAACCCATAGCTGGTTTCATGAGCAGCCTTCCCACCTCAGGGTGGCATTCATTTCACAGATCTCATCAACACTCAGTAAAATCTTAAAAAAGCAGCCTCTTCTTATGCAGTACATTCTTTCAGGGTCTCCATAAGTCCTCAGTGTTTTCAGTCTGGTTCCTACCTCTCAACCAAAGCTGGCATGATGCGGGTTGCACATTTACTTACAGAGAAATTACAGGTCCTCCTTTATTTTCCTGTTCAATGATTTGCATTTCCCTAGAAGACTCCCACCTCATTGGGTTACTAGGGGGAAGGAGAGGGAGTCAGAGAGGAAGGAATACAAAAATGGCTCTAATCCATTCCAAAGTAGTGATCTGTTCATAATGATGTAAGAGCTAGCAGAGAGCTAAGTATGTGCAAGGTACTCTTAAGCATTTAAAAATGTCAGTTCATTAAACAATCATAACACAATTTTATGGGTACAACAATGAACCTCTTAGGACAGATCAGGAAGCTGTGGCACAGCAAGGTTTTATGACAAGCCACAGTGAGTAATTGGTGGAGTGGGAGCCTCTTTGATGACACATAAGTGATCAGCCTTTGAGAGTTCCCATCAACCCCCTTGCTCTTTTTTAACGTAACATCTAGGAAGACCCAGGGTAGGACTGTAGTGAAAGAGAAGAGGACTGGTCCTTAGATTCACATGGTGGCCTCTGCGTCCTCCCTGGTCTCTGTAGTAGAGTGGTTGACCTCAAGGGCTACCTGGCCTGGGACCACCTGCCTGGCATTAAAAATGGGCATTAGCCCTTCAACAGAAATGGACCATCTTTAGAAATCAACACAATGTGTAAGCATTGAGCTTATGCTGATGAGATTAGCAGAACGCGTTTGAAGACATGAACAGACACTTCTCACAAGACATACAAGTGGCCAAGAAACATATGAAAAAATGCTCATCATCATTAATCATCAGGGAAATGCAAATCAAAACCACAATGAGATACCATCTCATACCAGTCAGAATGGCTGTTACTAAAAAGTAAACAACAGATGTTGGTAAGGCTACAGAGAAAAGAGAACACTTACCTACTGTTGGTGGAAATCTAAATGAGTTCAACCACTGTGGAAAACAATTTGGAGATATCTCAAAGAACTTAAAACACTACCATTTGACCCAACCATCCCATTACCTGGTATACACCCAAAGGAAATTAATGGTTCCACCAAAAAGACACATGCACTTGTATGTTCATCACAGCACTGTTCACAAAGTGCAAAGATATGGAGTCAACCTAGGTGCCCATCAGCAGTGAATTACATAAAGAAAATGTGGTACATATACACCACAGAATACTGTGCAGCCATAAAAAAGGATGAAATCGTGTCCTTGGCAGCAGCAGGGATGCAGCCAGAGGCCATTATCTTAAGTGAATTAACACAGGAACAGAAAATCAAATACGACATGTTCTCACTTACAAGTGGGAGCTAAACATTGGGTACACGTGGACATAAAGATGCGAACAGTAGACTCTGGGGACTACTAGAGAAGGGCGGGAGGAAGAGGGGCAAGGGTTCAAAAACTAACTGTTGGGATACTACGCTTGTTACTGGGGTGAAGGGATCATTCATACCCCAAACCTCAGCATCATGAAATAAACCCAGGTAACAAACCTGCACATGTACCTACTGAATCTTAGTAAAGGTTGAAAAAGTAAATAAATTATTTTTTTAAAAAAAGAACATGTTTTGGGGAAATGTGGGTCCTCAAATCTCTATTTCAGGTGAGGCTGAGGTAGTAGAGGAACCCGTGGGAATTCAAGGATGAGGAGTATAGCTTTCCTCTTACCGAAGTCCATTCAGAATTCACTAGGATGACCCAAGGAGTCAAAAGTTCCAGGAAACGATGTCTTAAATTACTTAGAAATACTGTAATATTTGCGACAGTAGTTATAAGTGTGTGTAAGTAGAAGACAGAAATCAATTCCATTTCAGATGTGTGAATAAGAGCAACCTTTGGCAAAGAGGCAGAGGCCACATGTATTCTTCATGATCAAACAAGAATACAACTGCTAGAAATTGTTTGTCAATGTGCAGTGGGTCCTTCGAGAGAATCTTTGGCTGAAAGGGACCCCACGAGAAGAACCCCATGATTTAAACCTCCAGGAATCTCTTCAAGATTATTGCTAACTAACAATTAGATGGTATATTTTGATTCTGAATATGCAAAGAAAGGTACAAGGAGAATTTTACCCACTAAAGAAAAATTAAGGCCGGGCGCGGTGGCTCAAGCCTGTAATCCCAGCACTTTGGGAGGCCGAGACGGGCGGATCACAAGGTCAGGAGATCGAGACCATCCTGGCTAACAAGGTGAAACCCCGTCTCTACTAAAAAATACAAAAAACTAGCCGGGCGAGGTGGCGGGCGCCTGTAGTCCCAGCTACTCGGGAGGCTGAGGCCGGAGAATGGCGTGAACCCGGGAGGCGGAGCTTGCAGTGAGCTGAGATCCGGCCACTGCACTCCAGCCTGGGCGACAGAGCGAGACTCCGTCTCAAAAAAAAAAAGAAAAATTAAACATTTAACTGATCGTTTGTACATCCATGTTTACAGCAACATTATTCACAATAGCCAAAAGGTGGCAACAACCCACATGTCCAAGGGATAAACAGGTAAACAAAATGTGGCATATACATAAATGGGGTATTATTGAGCCTTGAAAGGGAAGGGAATGAATAATAAGGAATGAAGAAATAATAATAAGGAAGGAAGGAAATTGGGACACATACTACAACATGCATGAAACTTGAAGACATTATATGAAGTGAAATAAGCCCATCACAAGACTAATATGGTATGATTTCACTTATATAAGATATCCAGAGTAGTCGAATTCATAGATACAGAAGTGGAATTAGAGTTGCCAGAAGCTGAGGGGAGAGGGGAATAGGGAGCTATTGTTTAAATGGATGTAGAGTTTCAGTTTTGCAAGATGAGAAAGTTCTGGGGATTGGCTATACAGCAATGTGAATGTACTTAACCCTACTGAATCATGCACTTAAACATGGTTACTTCGCTGGTAACCATTAAACCACTAAAATGGTACTGAACTCTGTAGTTTGAAATGGTTACTTAACACTACTAAATTGTACACTTAAAAATGGTAAATTTTTGCAGTGAGCTGTGATTGTGCCACTGCACTGCAGCCTGGGCAGTAGAGCAAGACCCTGTCTCAAAAACAAAAGGTAAACTTTATGTGTGTTTGACCACAGTTAAAAATAAAAACTAAAAACATTTATCTCATCAAAACTGAAATGTGCAGTTAAGATGGTAATTATTTGTTCTATGGTCAGGGAAAATGCCTCCAAGAGTATTTCTCTAGCTCCCTATTCTTTTTTTTTTTTTTTTTTTTTTGAGACAGAGTCTTACTCTGTCGCTCAGGCTGGAGTGCAGTGGCACAATCTCAGCTCACTGCAACCTCCCAGGCTGGAGTGCAGTGGCATAATATTGGCTCACTGCAACCTCTGCTTCCCAGGTTCAAGAGATTCTCCTGCCTCAGCTTCTCGAGTAGCTGGTATTACAGGTGCGCACCACCACATTCAGCTAAGTTTTTATTTTTAGTAGAGATGGGGTTTCACCCTGTTGGTCAGGCTGGTCTCAAACTCCTGACCTCAGGTGATCTGCCTGCCTTGGCCTCCCTAAGTGCTGGGATTACAGGAGTGTCTAGCTCCCTATTCTTAAACCAGTACATTGTGAAGCATCGTTGATTGCTCTCAATATTCTTTCCCAGGAACTTAAAAAAGGAAGTTCTACCTGAATTCAGTTATATGTAGAAAGTTCTCTTGGTCCTAGCATACTGAGGTAGGGGAATTCAGTATTGAAGGCCTAGTGGATATTTTAAATCGGTGATCACCTCAGCTTCCTTGCCAAATGCAAGCAGCTATATTTCGCACTGCAGCCTCTCTCCTTGGTTGCTGGTCAAACTGTGAACTTCAGGATATGCTAGAGCCTCACCACGTCTCTGCTTCCTGCCACTTTTCTGCCATTGCTTTTGTAAATTGCATCCTGGGTCACAAGGGCATCTGAGTGAGAGTGTGGGGTGGTGAGCGCCAATCAGGCAGAGCCAAACATCGGAGCTCAGAAAACTTTTGTTCTATTCTTGAATCAAAGGATGAATGAGGCCTGAGGGTGCATCTTGCACCCATGTAGAAGATGGTCCGTGTCCCCGGCCTGTGCAGAGACTGACAGCATCCTTTTGGAGGCACCACGGCGGGTAGTCTTGCTCTATACCAGAGTGTACATGGGCCTGTGCTAGCTGAGGACCACCCTCTTGAATGAAGACACGCTTACACCAACAATGACCTCATGCTAGCAACTCCCTATTGATCTTTACTGTCCTGCCAGCCTATCTCCTGCCTTCCAACAGGAAGTGGTGGTGGAAAAGCTGTCTCCTCCCAGCACCAGCACTGAGCAGCGTCAAGCATGTCTGCCACTTCGGCATTTGTCTGAGTTGAGCTCAAGTGGCGAGATCGCTTCTTTCTGGGAACACCCCAGTGTTCAGTACGTTTAGAGAGAGATGTTCCTGCTTCATGTTTAAATTGGGGATTGAAGCTGGTTTAAATGAATGTTTTTAAAACCCCATGGGGAAGGTGGAAGTATTTTTAAAAAGATGCTGGTCTGTCCCGTAGTAGTTTCCTAGGGCTGCTGTACACATCACCCCCAACTGTGGGGCTTAAACAACAAAACAATTGAGTCATCTCAGTTCTAGAGGCCAGAAGTCTGAAATGGAGGTGTTGGCAGAGCTGTGCCATCTGAAGTCTCTAGCGGGAGAATCTTCCATGCTTCTCCCAGCGTCTGGTGACTGCAGGCATTTTTTTGGCCTGGGGCTGCAGCACTGCAGTTTTGGCCTCTGTCTTCATATCACTTTCCTCTCTGTGTGTCTGAGTCTCTCCAATCTCCCTCTGCCTTTCTTTTATAAGGGCACCTGTCATTGGATTTAGGGCACACTGACCATCTGAAAAAAATCCTTTTTCCAAATAAGATCGTATTCACAAGTTCTGGTGGTCAGGACTTGGACGTATGCTTTTGGGGGCAGCTAGTCAACCCGCCACTACTTATGGTCGTGTTTCAACCAACATGGTGAAAACGGGCTAAAACCTTTTTGGAGTAGTATTGGTTCTGTTCTACATTTCTGTGTCCTCCAGGCCCCGGACCTGTCACAGCCAAGGCCCAGAAACCCAGGCACCAAGTCTCATCCCTCCCTTTCTCTCCTCCCCAATCTCTCACTGCCCCCCACCTCTCCCTCCCAAAGCTGAAAACATCCTTTTAAGCACGTGAACCCAGAGAAGTTAAGCATTTTGTGCAAGGTTATCCAAGTGAGCAGAGGCAGGGCTGGAGCTGGAGTTCCTGATCCCTAATCCAGTGTCCTCTCTGCAAGAGTTATTCTAGAGTCGAATCTGTGGGTTAGAAAGCATGGAGAGAAGAGCTTTTGAATTAGAACATGAAGCTTCCTGCTCTCCTGGCAGCATTCACAGGCTGTTTCCAAAGAAACCTATCAACCTGTCAGCGTTCCCACCAGCCCCTCGTACCTTCCCCGTGTCACAGGCAGGTGACACCACAACATGCAGACAAATGCACTTCTCACAACCTCCTCAGCCAATAGCTATCCAGGCAGTGTTTCATGTCTCCTGTCCAAAGCGTATGATGGCAGCGACTTCCAGGCAGCTGCGCCACGGCACTGGCTCTGTGAACTATGCTGTCAATTTTTATTTTAATCCTCCTTTATTCACAGTTTGATTTCATTTAGGACTGGCCTCACTTCCTGTTCAAATCCCAGGCCTGGGGCCCCACTCTCACTGGCAGAACTACCTAGTCGTCACTACAAAGAGAGAACTCTGCCCTAGACTCTCGTAGAGGAGTTGGCTTTTGTGTTAACTCAGTCTCCCTGGGCAGCTCGCAGTCCTAAAGCAGAAGTCAAGAGACAGCGACAAGGAATTCCATCTTTACTTTCTGTGTCTTGGAGCTACGCTGATTTGGCAATTGTTCATTTATTTTTTTCTCTCCCATATCTGGTTCACTTTCTCATGTATGTGAGGAGTAGGAATAAATGCACCACGAGCAGATCTCTGAAATGATCACCTCCTTGAAAATATTTGAAAAGGGAGATTCATAAAGCATTCTTTGGCTGCCCTTTGGCTGCTTATCAAGTCAGAAAATGCTTTTTTTGGTAAAGGACGCCCCTCAGGTCGAATGTGAAGGCTGGAAGTTGATCTTGTCAGCAAACACAATATGGAAATCTAGTATAGAAAACAGAGTGGGGCAAGAGAAGCCCACTGGCCTTCATTTGCAGCATGGCATCCCAGGGTGACCAGCGGGAGGAGGTCAGCCTCAGCAGGGAAGGGCCATGAGTGGCTTTCTGTCTGGCTGCCTCGAGGGAACACCCCTGAGATCTGTGGCTGTTGCACTTACATTCTCTGCTTTATTTGATTTCAACCCACCCTAAATGTCTGCCTCTTTGCAAAGCTCGTTTGCAGTTGTTTGTTTGTTTGTTGAGATAGGGTTTCACTCTATCACCCAGGCTGGAGCGCAGTGGTGTGAACATGGCTCACTGCAGCCTTGACCTCCCAGGCTCGGGTGATCCTCCTGCCTCAGCTTCCTGAGATTCATGGCATGCACCACCACACCCAGCTAGTTTTTCTATTTTTTGTAGAGACAGGGTCTCGCTGTGTGGCCCAGGTTGGTCTTGAACTCATGGACTCAAGCCATCTGCCTGTCTTGGCCTCCCAAAGTGCTAGGATTATAGGCGTGAGCCACTGTGCTGGGCCTTGTTTTGTTTTTTAAGCCAGAGAGATTAAAGCCCCTTAAAAAGCAGATGCAGACCTGAGGATAAATGTGTGATGATTTCAAGCCCAGAGTTCAGGAATAGCCAGGAGATAACGTGAGTTATATATGCATCAAGTAGCACAGGCCATGAAAGACAGCAGAGGTTAGAACTAACCAAGTAGGAAACGTAGCCAGGAACAAGGGGCAAAAGTAAAAATGGTGTTCCCATCTTCCTGGCTTTTCAATGGGGCTGGAAGTCACAGTGTGCTCCATCTAAGCATATACTAGAATTTATATCAGATAGACTCTAAGACAATGACATGCAGACTTTTGAAGTTTCCCACACTTTTCAAGATCAAATACTATCTTTTCCTATACTTTTCCAGGTTTTCCTCACCGTTGGCTCCAAATCAGCAGCTCCTTCATTTTGTACACCCATGAACAGGACTTTGTCCCTCTTTTGAGGCACACAGAAATGATGAAATTTAAACAAATTAGACATTTTTGAAAGTTCAGACACCTAGTATGATTCAAAGCCAGTAATCCAAACTAGAGATTCTGACACCATGGCCAGTGTTCTCTCTCTGTTGGGGGGAAGATAAACAAGTATTTTAAGTACATAGAGTTTGAATTGCCAACATGACACCCATTTGGGGATCTGCAGTGGGAGGGGAACAGTGAGTCAAGAAGTAGAGAAAACTGTAGGCTAGAAATGTTCATTCAGGAGTCATCTGGCTGAAAGTCGTGAGACTGATGAGAATGTTCAGGGAGAGAGTATCAAGGGAAGCACAGAAACCTGATGATAAACCTGAAGGAATTTCGCAATTTGGGTATCGAAGGATAAAATGTAAGCAAATAGAAGGGGTAGTCAGACAGGTGGGAAGAGAACCAGAAGAGACTAGTGCCATAGAAACCAAGAGAGTTATAAGTAAGAGGCAGTAGTCAAGAGGATTTAATTGGAATTACTGGTTTGCAGGGGATCAGATGCAAAGAAGTTTTTTTTTTTTTTTTTTTTAAGTTAAATAAGCAATTGACCTTAGAGATTTTCAGTCTAGGCCCTATTCTGAGTTTCTGAGTGCTACATTTGTATATCAGTGTGCTTACTTGACATCCCAAAGGTACCTTAAATCATATATTGTTTCTTTCTCTCTCTTTTTTTTTGGGCACCAAAACAGCCAGCAAACCAAATCGTATATTCTAATGACCTGAACTTACATCTTCCTCTCTTTATTCCACCCCCCAAATGTGGTGCTCCTCTATAGCCGCTATTTCAGTCAATGTTTCTACCATCTATTCTGTTATCCAAGAGTAGCCCTTTACCACACCCTCTTCCTTGCCTACTGTATACAATTCAACATCTTCCTAGCTGCAAGGGAGGCTGGGAAAATGGCTGGCATTGGCTTGGACTGGGACTTGGCAAGTATTTTCTGTAAAGGACCAAACAGTAAATATTGTAGGCTTTGCAGGCCATATGGTTTCTGTCACAACTACTAAAATATGCCCTTGGAGTGCAAAAGCAGCCATAGAAAATGAGTAAATGAATGGGCACATCTGTGTTCCAATAAAACTTTGTTTATAATACCAGGAGGTGGGCTGGATTTGACCCAGGGGTAATTTGCTAACTCATGCCAACCAAACATGGCCTGTTCTGAAGACCTGGGCACATCATAGCTCCAAACAAAGTCATGATTCTGTAAACTAAAAGCCAGAGGGTACTGGCTATTGGTGGGTATTCACAGTGTCTGCCACCCTGGTCAGTAGGATTTACTTCTCTGGGATGGAAACTGCCCCTCCCTCCCTGTAACAACTATCTATCAACTATTGGAGGTTTTTGTTGAATTATGGAAACTCTACTTTTGTGTGTGTGTATGCACACGTGCACATGCACACATGTGTGTTTATGTGTTTAAGACAGGGTCTAGCTCTGTCTAGGCTGGAGTGAAGTGGCACAATCATGGCTCACCATAGCTTTGACCTCCTGGGCTCAAGCAATCCTCCCACCTCAGCCTCTTGAGTAGCTAGGACCAGAGGCACACACAACCATGCCTGTCTAATTTTGGGGGGGTTTTAGTAGAGCTAGTAGAGACAAGGTCTTGCTATGTTGCCCAGACTGGTCTTAAACTCCTGAGCTCAAAGCAGTTGTCCTGCCTCAGCCTCCTAAAGTGCTGGGATTACACGCATGAGCCATTGTGCCTGGCCTACTTTTTTTTTGGTTTTGTTTTTTTGGTTTTTTTTTTGGAGATAGAATCTCGCTCTGTTGCCAAGGCTGGAGTACAGTGGCATGATCTTGGCTCACTGCAACCTCCACCTCCCAGATTCAAGTGATTCTCCTGCCTCAGCCTCCCAAGTAGCTGGGATTACAGGCATGCGCCTCCACACCCAGTTAATTTTTGTATTTTTAGTAGAGACAGGGTTTCACCATGTTGCCCAGGCTGGTCTCAAACTCCTGACCTCAGGTGATCCTCCCGCCTCGGTCTCCCAAAGTGCTGGGATTACAGGCATGAGCCATCGTGCCCAGCCTACTTTTTAATAAAGGGTACAGTTGAATGTTTTTTCTTCTTCTAGCTATTGCTGATGTAAGACTTAGTCGTTCTGACCAGTGACTTCGGCAAAGGGCCCCACTAATTCTACCAGTCACTAAATTATCCAATTTCTAAACTGATGCTCTGGCTCTAGAAGCTTGATGGAAGGAAAAGTAAGACTGAAATAGCTGGAGGGAGCTGTGAGGCCAGAGCACCTGCGCTGGGGTGTATGTTAATTTGTTTGGAAATATTTATCTATGCATACATAGATGGTGCACTTGATGAGTAACTATATTTGTGCTGCACTTACATGCTTTTTCTCTGCCGTTAATGCAATCAGTGCACATTATAGAGGCATGAATATGCAAATGTTGAATAAAGCTTGAATTTTTAAATTAAAAAAGCTAAATCAGGGGAATTATAAGCACCCAATTTAACATTTTAAATATGAAATGAAATGTTCTCCTTCATTCCCATTCATTGCCAACAAAAATTCAGGGATTGTGTTGATATTCAGCAAGGAACTTGATTATTTTATCCCGATCTGTTTTTAAAGGAGTTGGCTTGGGTTTTGGTGAGATCAAGAGAAGTGGAGGATGGGGGAGAAGTTTAAGTCTGGAGGAAAATGTCTAAAGAATGACTTTTTTTCCTGTCCTATTTGATGTCGTTGCTGCTTGAAGCAGCGTATTGCTTGTGTACTTGCAAAGGGTATCAGCATATACTCAGTTGGGAATTAAATTTCCGAAAAGAAGCATTTTCCCCACTCAATTTCTCTTAATTCAGAAAAATTACTTTTAAATTGATGTAGCACAGCAGCTTATCACAGTTACATTTTTCTCCCCCAGGAATAAATATAGGCTTCTCTCTGCTCCCTTTTCAACCTGGTAAACAAACCCTCTCTTTTCAGGCTTGACTTTCCAAAGAGGAAAACAAGCCTCTGTACTGGTTTGGGATTAAAGAGTCTGCATTGCAATCGGTTGATTATTTATTAAACATTTCCTCATGTGGAAATCAGTACTGTCCATAATTAAATTACAAAGACCCATGCCAGGCCCTTTGGAGTTTAGAATCTTCCATGGTCTAAGCAGCTGGGTGAACTTGGCCTAGTGGCTGATCATGATATCAATAGTAATTGTATCTTATAATTATGAGGCACTTTATTCAAAGTACTTCTGCCTGTGTGTCCTGGTTTAGTTTGAAACCTACCTCTGGGCCTCAGGGAAGAATGGATTAGGCCACCTCTAAGTCCCCTATGGAGCTACTGCTGTGAGTTCCTTTTTTTTTTTTTTTTTGAGATGGAGTCATGCCCAGGCTGCAGTGCAGTGGTGTGATCTTGATCTTGGCTCACTGCAACCTCCGCCTCCCAGGTTCAAGCAATTCTCCTGCCTCAGCCTCTGAGTAGCTGGGGCTACAGGTGCACACCGCCACACCCAGCTAATTTTTTTTTTTTTTTTTTTTTTGTATTTTAGTAGAGATGGGTTTCACCGTGTTGCCCAGGCTGGTTACGAACTCCTGAGCTCAGGCAATCCGCCCACCTTGGCCTCCCAAAGTGCTGGGATTACAGGCATGAGCCACCGCGCCCAACCTGCTGTGAGTTCTATAAGGTATTTAAGTGGAGAAAAAGGGAGAGGGCTACACTAATGATAATGACATCAGATTTAAGTTTAATTTATATACTAGTGTGAACAAGTAGTAGGAAATGCTGTGTGCAATGACAAAACAATGCTTGATCCCTGCTTCTCAATAAGCTTTAGTATTTATAAAGCTTTGCACTTTGGCTTCCTGGACTGGTCATTTTATAAAGGAAATTCCTCCTACAGTTTATCTTATCCTCAGTATTTTACACCAAGTATTACTCTCAAAGCTCAAAGCAGGCAATCTGAAATTCTTTGGAGAACTTCTTCCATTGAAGTAGGAAGTCTGAAGTCCTTCCTGCTACAATGGAAGAAGAAAGAAGTGCTCAAGAAGTGACTGAATCACCTAAATTAGCATTAAATTCATAGCTACAGAAAAACCATGTCTCTTTATTCTCTTGTCTTCTCTGAGATGGAGGGCTGGCAAAATGTTATTTTATAATACCCAGTTTCAGCCGGGCGCGGTGGCTCAAGCCTGTAATCCCAGCACTTTGGGAGGCCGAGGCGGGCGGATCACGAGGTCAGGAGATCGAGACCATCCTGGCTAACACGGTGAAACCCCGTCTCTACTAAAAATACAAAAAACTAGCCGGGCGTGGTGGCGGGCGCCTGTAGTCCCAGCTACTCGGAGGCTGAGGCAGGAGAATGGCCTGAACCTGGGAGGCGGAGCTTGCAGTGAGCCGAGATCGCGCCACTGCACTCCAGCCTGGGTGACACAGCG